>NC_137606.1:52765775-52768275 GCF_963280865.1 Gymnoscopelus braueri
TGAAAGCGGTTAACCCCAGTTAACCTTTCCCAGTCTGCAGACAGCTTTTACGCATCCAGTTCTAAACACCACCTGTCAATCAATCTTTCCACCAACTGAGACAGACCCCCTGTAGTGTGACTGAATGGTGACGTGTGTTAATGTGTTACATACAGTGTCACAAAGATCACCATACAGATGTCTGCTGGGACCAGTCGGCCTCATACAGAGTTATACCGGTAGGTTGCAGCTGCCTACAACTCGTAGTTTTTTTTAATACAATGTACCAATAATTAAAGTCATTAATTAAAGCAGCTATTCTTAATAATAAACAAATATGTGGTATAGGCTACTGTAGTTATATCTGTGACTGAGACAACAGGCTGAAAAACAAAGCCAAGTGACAGCTGTGAAAGAAGTAAACATGCACGAGAGAGCGCATGCACGTCCGTAACTGGTCTTTCTTATTCTTATTTTGTTCTTATTATCGTTTTTATTGCAGTCAAATGTCTTTTCATAATGTATTATTTGCTCTGTGTCTTGGTGTGTTAATGCTTAATGTTTACGTAAAGCAGTTTGAATTACCTTGCTACATTTTCCATGCCGTGTGTGTGTGTGTGTGTGTGTGTGTGTGTGTGTGTGTGTGTGTGTGTGTGTGTGTGTGTGTGTGTGTGTGTGTGTGTGTGTGTGTGTGTGTGTGTGTGTGATAGATACCTTGTCCTCCCACTCTTTCAACATTGTGGTCAGCTCCCCATCTTTGGCGTAGGCCCGTGGTGTGTGCCCCTGGCCGTTGGTCTCCAGGGGGTTGGCACCTGCACGCACACACGCACACACGCACACACACACACACGTCAGTATATCCAGCTTCAATTAGACTAGATATTGTCTAGGATTTTGGCTATAGTAGATAGGCTATTTTCAATATTTCTACACAACACCACCATTGTGCGATGAAGTATAAAACGCGGCTTAAGTGGTTAATACATTTGTTGATGCTGTGCATATAAAAACATTTAATAAAAAACCCAACTCAAATAATCAAAAGAGTAATCAATAGATTCATCAATAAGAAAATAATTGATAGTTGCAGCCCTATTTCAATCTCTTTTACTCTAAATGAGCTATCAGCAGAAAAACTAATTTACAAAGTAAGGTGAGGCACAATATAGACACCAGTTTGACAGAAATGTGGATGCACTTAAAAAAAAACATATTATGGTCACAATATTTATATCAAGATATTTGGTAAAAATATGGTGAGATCTGATTTAATATTTTTCATTTCAAGGGACCCCCAGTTTGATATGCATTAGGCCATGGACCCCAATTTCACACGATTTTCATCTCTGGGACCCCCAGTCTAGGCTGTAAAATCGTCAGTGTCAATTTAAGTCAGAGAGTATACGAATGGAACCAAACCTTACGGCTTCGTTTGGTTCCATTTGTACACTCTCCGAGTTACAGGCCCGTAGGGGCCCATTTGGACCCCCTGGTGGTCCTCAGGCCCGACGTTGAGAACCAGTGATATATAATACACACAAGCAGCCCCAGTAGGACGGGTCAAAATGTCAATGGACAGAGTCTGGCTAAGGTGTGAGAGGTCACAGTTCAGGGGTCAGTCAGGCTAACTGCAGCCAAGCAGGGGACTATATATATATATATATGCAACGTGTGCCAATATTACACACTCTGACCCCTACACACACACTATTAAACAATCCTTTCACACACACACACTGCAGGACGGGGGACATTGTAACACACTGATGCACACTGCAACACAGCAGGACGCTACAAAACGTCGATGGAGGAAGTGGCTTCTATAAAAGGCTTTATTATTCAACTGACTCTCTGTGAGGGGTAAAAAAAACAGCACAATGCCAACGTCTGTGTGTGTGTGTGTGTGTGTGTGTGTGTGTGTGTGTGTGTGTGTGTGTGTGTGTGTGTGTGTGTGTGTGTGTGTGTGAGGACAGGGGTCTAGGGTTGTCAGTGAGGGTGGTTAGCAGTGCCTTCTGCCCTGTAGAGGGACGAGGGCAGGAACTTTCAACCCAGAGACACAAGAGTCTCTCGTGCCTCCACACAGGACCAGTTCATGTTTGTTTCATTGCATTATTATAACTCAACTAGTAGTGCTGACGGATGCCAGATTGGCATACTTTCCCCCCCCCCTTCCTAGGAATGTAGTGGAGTATCCAAAAAAATACAAATACTCAAGGACAGATACAGGAATCTGTAATCAGGTAAATGGTGGCAGACCCAGATCACTCGACTGTTAATGAAAGATGCTACTGACTGATTCAGAATATCTCACAAGTGTATGCAACATCATATTCTATATACATAGTTTGTGCAAACTGGCCGGTTACAAGGGCAGACACTGACTAAAATAAATATAAATATTGCAAAACTCTTGACTGTCCCCAATGAAGCTACAACCATTGTACCTGCAAACGTTAAAAAGGTAAATCTTTATTTACCTCATGTTTTAAGGACCAATCGTGCATTTTGAAGGGCTTACTTC
>NC_137606.1:52773275-52855775 GCF_963280865.1 Gymnoscopelus braueri
TGTCGAAATCGGCATGCATCTCTAGTTATTACCCTTTGAGAACGTCTCCTCCTGGGCTCACTAAAGCATTGGTTCTCAAAGTGGGGTTCCAGGGGGTCCCTGGCAAAATGAGTTAATATAGCGTCACAATCATGTTAACAATCTTTTACACTTTGGCTTTTAAAAAATAGCAGATCTATAAGCTCATAGCGCGTCACTTTGTGCCACGCTATAAGCTTATAGATCTGCAATGTTTTCTAAAATCTTGAACATTGGTTTTTGAATGGATTCTTTTTTTAACTCATTGAGACCTGGAACGCATCTGTGTCACTTCTTGATTTGATCTAGAAAGCATTATTTTACACTTGGGCTATTCAAAAATAGCAGATCTACAAGCTCATAGCGCGGCACCGAGTGCCGCGCTATGAGCTTGTAGATCTGCTATTTTGGAGAAATCGTGAAAATGTGTGCAAATCTTTGAAAATATATTTTTTCAAGCGAACATTTGTAACTCAAATCTTTGCTTCTGGGGGGTCCCTGGAACAAAATATTTTGAGATGGGGGTCCGCCGCCAAATACATATAATTTTGGGGTCCTTGACATGAAAAGGTTTGAGAACCACTGACATAGAAACATCAGTTTTTTTCAAAAAAACAGTTTTAAGACATTTTGTAGAATCGGCCTCACAAATCTTTTGCTTCTGGGGGTCCCTGGGTACAACATATTTTCAGATGGGGGTCCGTGTCCTTGACACGAAGAGGTTTGTGAACCACCTGCGCTAAAGGGTGTCGTGGCGGTTACGTACCGGCCTCCAGCAGCATGCGCACGGTGCGCGGGTCGTCAGCCAGCGTGGCGTAGTGGAGCGGCGTGCAGCCGCGGAAACCCGCCCTGCTGCTCAACCTGCTGCTGAATTCATCCTCTCTGGACACCAGCACTGATGGACCGACCGAGAGAGAGAGGAGAGAGAGAGAGAGAGATCAGTGGAGGGGTAAAAGGAGAGGAAGATTTGGGGGTAGAGAGAAAGAAGGGGGTTGAAAAGAGGGAAGATATGACACGGAGAAAGTAAGGACAGTTGCAGGGCGAGAGAGAGTGGGTTTAACCCTTTAAGACCTGAAGCCGATTCTACATGTCTCCTAAATCCCAACAGTTTTCTGAAAAACGTATGTTTCTATATCAGTGGTGCTCAAACTTTTTCATGTCAAGGACCCCCAAAATGATATGTATTTGTCCGCGGACCCCCATCAAAATATTTTGTTCCAGGGACCCCCCAGAAGCAAAAATTTGAGTTAAAATATTCGCTTTAAAAATATATATATTCAAAGATTTGCACACATTTTCACGATTTTTCAAAAATAGCAGATCTACAAGCTCGTAGCACGGCACTCGGTGCCGCGCTACGAGCTTGTATATCTGCTATTTTTGAATAGCCAAAGTGTAAAATAAAGCTTTTTAGCTCAAATCTAAAAATGACACAGTTCCAGGTCTTAATGGGTTAATGAGAGAGAGAGAGAGATAGAGAGACAGTAAGAACAGGAAATGGAGGAAATGGAGGAGATGTGGGAAAGATTTGTCAAAAAGCGAAAGACAGAAGTAGATAAGGAGAAGCAGAGTAGGAGATACAGTTTGTGAACGAACATAAAGGCCTAAATATTAGACTCATTGGTCTCTCAACCTGGCGGCTTAAGACAACGAGAGGAATTGCTTCATTAAAGAAAGCAGCCTGTGTGATTTAGATTTTAAAATACAAACAAAGCGTGCAGTTATGGGTGAGAGAGATTAAACACTGATCGTTAAAAGTAATGAGACACGTATTTATTTTGTACTAAAGACATATTTTAATACAAAGACAAAATGTTGTTGGTGAAAAACAAGGTTCAACGTCAAAACCTTTGATGAAACTAAAGTCTTGGCTTTCATCATTTGTTGTACAGAATTATTGTAAAGTTCAATTGGTTGATTTGGAACAAGCAATTAAGGCTGTGGAGCAGCACTGAAACAAACATTTGTAGCATAGACCACTGGTTCTCAACATGGGGTACAGGGACCTGAGGGGGCTCCACGGGATCCCCAGCTAAATGATTGATGGTTAGGAACCACACACTGAGATTAAGGGCCCTATCTTCCACCCAGAAAAATGTGCAACGGGCCACCGCAATTATCACTCATATTTTCCAACCGACGCAGTTGTAATCATTACACCTCGGTGTAACAGCCCAAAATATACCCCGCGGGCAAACTAGGTTAAAGTGGGCTAGCCTGTTTTATACGAGGCTATAATTTAGGCTGTTACACCAGCACCCACATTAAGATACGATCTCAATTCAGCGCCCATATGGGCGTCTTGGTCTTACAATGAAGTGTGGTCATGGCGCGACGCTAATACACACAGCAGGAAGTGTCAAAAAGTGACTGTACTTAGACCACCTCTTGACCTGGATCTCTGACTTCATGCTAAATAAGTTAGATTTGAGATGTATGGTATGTGCGGTTCTCATATGGTCCAGCGGTTCGGTTTCCTGTTGTTCATGCAGGCGGTCCGGGTTCATCTCCCGGTATGAGGACCTACATTTTTTGGGCTCCGTCGTAGCTTAGTACGTAGAGAGGCTGTCTGGAAATCAGAAGGTCACCGAAGTGTCCCTGAGCACGACACATAACCCCTTAACAGCCCCTCCCCAGCGCTCATCGTGACCATCTGAGCAGCCATCAGCTGGGTCACACTGAAACTGAATTTTCCCCGTGGGATAAACAAAAGGTCACCCCCCTATGACATTACTCCATATTTGGGACAGGTTTCAGCCCAATCTGAGCCCCATTGACTTCCATTACAAAATTAAACCTCGATATTTAAAAAACTATATATATATATATATGTGTGCGTGTGCATGTGCGTGTGGACTAATGGAGGTACTGTATCCTACTGGCAGTGTGCACAAGACATTTTGGCACTGAGTGGTCCAGTGGTTTAGCCCGATGACACACAACACCCCCCCCCCCACACACACTTATAGACTGCTAGCCTTCTGCAGACTGTAAGAGGAGCTGACATCATTAGAAATAATGCATATGACTCAACATTTATTAAATAAATGTTGTGTAAAAAACAATTATTTATTGTATTTTTTGGTGATTTACAGTAACAGTATGAATGCAAATAGTCTGTTCTCTATTAAAAAGGATTGTAAGCCAAGGAACATAGCGTACCAATCTCATTGTTATGTGAGAACCATTAATATGGCCATGCAACGACAATCGGACGTGCGTTTGTTTACATTAATTGAATAAAGTGGTTCTTGAATTGAATTGGATTTTGTCTCAGAGTGGTTGTCACACTGCAAAATGAGTGTACATATGGAACCAAATGGACCCTTACAAGGCCGTCTGGTTCCATTTGTACACTCTCACAGTGAAATTAACACTCAGGATTGTACGGGGTGTTTTTGAACCTCAAATATCACTAATCAATGCAATGGTACTGACAAAGCAAGTGCGAAATAAAACAAAATAAAGAAATGTATACAACTACTGACTTTTCTTGCTCTTGTTTTTCATTTCTTTTTGTCTTTACTATTATTACCATCTTGCCAAACACAAATAGGTTTTACTCGTATGCACCTGTACACAAGATGCAACAATATAGAACAACCCTAAACCTGAACAATTAATAGATGAACAAAGCTGTGTCACATGGCAACTCGGTAAAAACAAAAGAAATAAAAATAGTTTTAGAATTTTTGTTTTAATACATATACAGACAAAACAAACTGTGCATTTGCTGTAAAATAAAACCAACCTAGTATGTAAATAAGGATAACTTGGTATAAAACCTTAAAAATAGCAGCAATGTATTTAAAGGTATCTGCCCTGTTTGTATTTACAGATGTATTTCTCTCTTCTTTCACTCGCCCCCCCCAACCCCCACGACCCTAGTAACAACTTACATTTCATTTCTTAATTCCTTGACCTCTGTTCCCTCTCTCTCTCTCTCTTTCTATCACTCCATCCCTGCCTCCCTACCTCCACCTCCATCCATCCCGTCTCATTTTGCTGTCACCCTCCTTCTGTCCCTCTCTGTCGTTCTCCTCTCCATCCCTCCCTCCCACCCACCCTTGTTGTTCTTTGCCATTTTAGTTGTCTTCTAGTACATTGGTTCTCAACCTGTGGGCTGGGGTACCACTGGTGGGCCGCGACGGTACTGCAAGTCGGGCCTCCAAATAATTGGCAAAACACTAAGATTTTGATGATAATATTCATGTTAAAAAGTGATATCAATAAATAAGAACTTATAAGTATATTATATATGTTCCACTGATCCAAGGTGGAACACAATGGATTGATTGATCATTAAAATAAGCATGCTCTCAAAATCCACCCATCTGACCACTTAACACATTGGCTGCCAAAAACGCAGATCTGCGTTCTATTTTTAATAAATACGTGGGCATTTAAAAAAAAAAAAAAAAAAAAAATGTTTTTTTTTTTTTGTTTTTTTGTCCTTGTTAACTTAAAACTTAAAAATTCTGTATCTCGGCTCCTGAGAACTTTTTTTTTTCAATGAAAAATCTCTGGCAGGCTACAGCTAAAAATCTGAAATAATTCTGGCAGTCAATGTGTTAACACGGCAGGTCTAGCATGTTGAAATTTAACAATGCATTTATTATTGATTATGTCTTTCTGTACGTCTTTGCTATGCCCACCCCTCCCCCCCCTGCCCAAAACACATGACGCCCAGTTTACACACAGTCACTCACACCATTGGTTCTCAAAGTGGGGTCCGGGGACCCCCAGGGGTCCTTGGGGGGATACCAGGGGGGTCCCCCCAGCTAAAATTGTTAATAAAGCGTTGCAATCATTTGAACCTGTTTATCCATACTTTATACTTTGGGCTACTCAAAAATAGCAGATCTACAAGCGCATAGCTTGTAGCTCTACGAGCTTGTGGATCTGCAAAAATTTTTTTAAATCTTGAAAATGTGTGCAAATCTTTAAACCTTTTAAGGCGAACATTTTTAAACACAAATCTTTGCTTCTGGGGGTCCGTGGCACAACATATTTTTAGGTGGGGGTCACATACATATCAATTTGGGGGTCCTTGCCACGAAAAGGTTTGAGAACCACTGACTCACACTCAAAGGACCACAATGGAGAGAAGCTCTCAAGCTTTTTGTGTGTTTTATGCTTTTGACAGACATGTACAAATATATGTTCAATTGTTCATGTATTGCATATACATTTTTGTCAATAGAAAAACACAATTGAATCTATCTATCTATCAGTCTATCTATCAGTCTATCTATCCATCCCTCCATCGCCTACATGATGTTCCTGTTTCCACCCTCTTTTCTCCCCCCCACCCCGCTCCCTTCTTCTGTTTCTTTCCGTTGTCCTCCCTCCATCACTCCTCTTCCTGCCCCTTCCTTCATCCATCCCTACTCTGACACACTCTGCAGTGTGTGTGTGTGTGTGTGTGTGTGTGTGTGTGTGTGTGTGTGTGTGTGTGTGTGTGTGTGTGTGTGTGTGTGTGTGGCCGTCTGGGCGGGATAATCACAGCTAACCCAATAAAGCGTCACACAGGCCCTCCCAGCCCATCCATCAGCGAGCGTCTGGGAAACGCTTCCCCGCACGGCGGCGGGCCCACTCGGGCCCAAACCTGACAGCCATATAAATGTCTGCAATATACATACCCCATATAAATATGTCTGTGCAAACCCTACGCAGGGTGGGGTTCACGTGTGTGTGTGTGTGTGATGTGCGTGCACATGTTTCTTTGCGCACTCCATGTGTGTGTGTGTGTGTGTGTGTGTTTATTAGTGTGTGCGCGTGTGTGCGTGTGTGCGTGTACAGCTGCACAGGAAAACAAATAAAAAAAACACGCCGCGCTTCAGAAATAAATAAATAAACAGAAACAAATAATACAGAATAAATGAAACGTACATAGTATATGCAAATATTTATGCAAATCATAATGTCTGAAAATGTCAGCTTCTACAGTGAGGATTCATCTACTGTCTGGCACGCACGCACAAACGCACACACACACACACACACACACACGTACCTTCCAGAGAGTGGATGCCTTTTTCACGGGAGGTGTCGTACACGTTGTTGAAGTGGTCTCCTGCATTGGGGTCCGCACCAGCTTCTAGTAGAACCTTCACCGCACTACACACACACACACACACACACACACACACACACACACACACACACACACACACACACACACACACACACACACACACACACACACACACACACACACACACACACACACAAGAGTGGGTTCATTATTATTTTACATATCGTTGAATCTCCATAATCTTTGTGTTTTTTTTAAATGAATGCCCTACTTGACCATTGTACAGCATCACACAAAAAAGTATCAAAAGTAGCAGATAATTTGCCATTTTTTATTTGAATCCTGAAAAGTAACAGTTTTAGAACATATGAGGTTTCCACCCGACAGAGACGATACATATAATATATACACTAATGTACGCATGCACACACGCGCGCGCGCACACACACACACACACACACACACACACACACACACACACACACACACACACACACAAGCAGTGTTGGAAAAGTTACTAAAACATAGTAATATATTACTTATTACATATTACTTGTTTAAAAAGTAATATAGTTACTTTACTTATTACTCCCTACCAAAAGTAATTAGTTACTTTACAAGTTACTGGAAAAAAGTAATATATTACTTTAAGTTACATATTACTTTATAGTTACTTTCCAACACTGTGTTGGAAAAGTTACTAAAACATTACTTTCCAACACTGTGTTGGAAAAGTTACTAAAACATAGTAATATATTACTTATTACATATTACTTGTTTAAAAAGTAATATAGTTACTTTCCTTATTACTCCCTGCCAAAAGTAATTAGTTACTTTACTAGTTACTGGAAAAAAAGTAATATTACTTTAAGTTACATATTACTTTAGTTACTTTCCAACACTGCACACAAGCAGATATCAGCTTGCCCGGCGTTGCCAGGGTTATTGCGCACTCTTTCGCGTGTTCAGGTTTTGGTAGCCAGCATTGGCTGGATCATCGTTACGTGGGTGAAATAGGCTCCCCGTCTCCCTCCCTGTCTCCATGTCTCTTCTGTCTCTCTGGTCTGACGTCACACACACAGCAAAACCGCTAACGGCCACGTGCACCGACGTCAACTGTTGCCCAACAATGTTGTTGGGCATGACCATAATCTCCTGTTTTCCACTTCAGTAAGTAGTGACTGTTTCTTTATTCTGTACGTGTACTACAGTATAATATACAGTATATATGTATAGTATAATATATACATAATATATATTATATACTATATAATATAATTTCACTGGTTCTCAGTGGGGTCTGGGAGCCCCCTGGGGTCCTTGAGGGGATGCTAGGGGGGGGTCCCCAGAGAGAAATTGATAAAATGACAAATGACCACAAATCTTCTCTTACGACGGTCCCTAGAACAAGATCTTTTCAAAAAAGGAGGCTCTGCGTCCAAACACATACAGTTATCAATCTGGGGTCCTTGACATGAAAAAGTCTGAGAAAAATAAATGAAGAAGTCTGCATTCTCCTCTTTATAAGCATTTAAAAATGGAAAGAAATATAAATATTGAGAAAATAATTGTGAAAAAATAAAATACAAATCACACCACCATCATCGTCATCATCATCATCATCATCATCGTCTCAAAGTCTGTGTTAAGGTCCTTGACCAGCATCGCTGGCGTGGCGAGTCGGGCCCCGTTTCCATGGACACGCACACACCACCACCATCTCACCCCACTTCCTCCTGCTCCACTGCTCCGTCGTGTGTGTGTGTGTGTGTGTGTGTGTGTGTGTGTGTGTGTGTGTGTGTGTGTGTGTGTGTTCGTTTGTGCGTGTGTGTGATAGCATGTACATATGTGTACACTGTGTTGGGGCAGGGGTCGGGCCCATTTCCGGAGGTGGGGTGGTGGTGTGTGTGTGTGTGTGTCTGTAGCCCTTCAGTGGAGCGCACTGTTAGAACAAACACCAAGTACCTCGGCAACACCACTCACTGTGACCCCAGAACCACATTCCAGGTACCATCTCTCTGTCTACAGAACACACACACACATCACTGTCGATGTCCTTAACATTAGCATTGGCATTGACATTGAGACACACACACACACACAAGTCAACATCTGTCTATGCAGGGCAGACAGACGACAGACAGACAGACAGACAGACAGGCAGGCAGGCAGACAGACAGACAGACAGACAGACAGACAGACAGACAGACAGACAGACAGGCAGGCAGACAGACGATAGCAACGTGAGCGGCTGGGCGGTCATGAAACACAGGGCTACGTCCGACAAGCGTCCGTCTCCATTAACCAATCACTTTCCACCGACTACTAGACCATGTCCATGACAGGAGGAAATGGGCTTCCAATTGCTAAAGCAGTGCGTGAGTCATTATAGGAAACGTCTCGTACTGTTCCCAGCCCTCTACACTTCACTGTGTGCTGTGGTGGAGGCCGTTATTCAAGAATCAAGATGGTTTATGTATCACTCACACAGGGACAAGCAGCAAAATGTTTAGCGTGGCTGGCAACTTGGTCCAGAAGACGGCAACATAACACACAAGAACAATAATACTGGTTGTAATACGTAGAAAAGTAATACAAATAATATAATGCAATTAAAAGGAACACTGAGAAGGATAAAGTCCCATGAGGAACCACTACAGCAGCAGTGGGGGTGGGTGGGTTGGAAAGGGTAGCTTAGTGGTAGCTATGTGTGCTAAGTGGTAACCATGTATATATTGTATACAGACACAACTGAATATATACATTGTGCATTAACAAATGGGCAATCTATGCAAGGATGAATTATTAAAAGCATCCCCTCCCCTGCATGTTCTTGTTGTTTTGTTTATTGTTCATCGTGGCTCTAACAGCCACTGGAGGAGGCTGTTCTTCATTGATTAAATTAATTTGTTTGATTACCCCTCATCACATTCATTAACTCATTGAGTGCCCGAATTATTTCTGGCTATTTCTGGCCAGTGTGATTTAGATTTTCTTTTTTTTTTTAAGTAAAAAAAGTGCTTAGGAAGCGAGATACAGCCTTTTTCAGTTATAAGTTAAACAAGGAGCGGATGGAGCTGCAAATCTTCGGATAATGATATCTTGGGTTCTGAGTTTGGGTTTTTAGTTTTTTTCAAAAACACACGAAACACGTTAATGGCAGGTTGCACCATAGCGGTAGTCTCGCGTGGCCAGACTGTTGCCTCACACAATTTTCAAATGTTTCCGGTCATACAGTCTGGGACTCGGAAGCTCTGATCATGATTAGAATATAAACCGGATATGAAGCTTCCTCCCCACTTCCGTTTGGTCTTTACAGTCGGGCAAATTCATCCGACTTTAAATCAAAATCATTTAAGTATATTTAGCTTGCTGCTTAGCAGAAATGGAAATTAAAAAATAAAATGTAAAGATATTTTAAAATATATTTTCGTGAAGGGAAGTGCCAGTTTCCTCAATCGGATTTTGGGAGTTGTAGTTCCAGACTCTATATAGCATTCAGAGATTGTGGAATAGTTGTCTGGCTACGCGAGACTACCATAGCGGTGAAACACGTTAATGGCACTCAATGAGTTAATTTAATTAATTAATTAATGAAGGAACATTTTGTTATATTTGCACACTCTCTGGAGTTACAAATGGATAAATGAACACTGAGGATTTTACTGTGTACGAGGCCTAAGAGAGAAGGTACTTTGTGTCTGGACCTTGCAGAGGGTGTGTGTGTGCGTGTGTGTGTGTGGTGTAAAAGGGTATATTTGGGGGTCCCCTATTGTTACTGTATCACTTTGGGGGGTGGGTTGTTGTGAGAGGTGTGTGTGGGGGGGTTCAGTGACCCACAAAGGGCTCTGTTCTCATACCCTGCAAGCACTTTTACAAACATGGTTCCCACATTCTTAAACGCACGCACACACCGAGGGAGGGAGGCCGGCGAGCCGGTCGTGATGGGGTTAAATGGCGTCGGAAAGGTAAACAAAGCGAGAGACAAAGAGAGGAAGGCTGCGGAGAGGAGCATGAGCGTCTGAAAGGAGGGAAGGAGGCAGATAGAAAGATGAAAGAAGGAGGATTTAATTACACAGGCTGATGAGCTGCGATAAACAGTTTATAGTTTTACTAATCAACTGTTGATCAAGTGGATAACTTTGTTTAGGACAAGAGAGAGAGAGAGAAAGAGAGAGAGAGAGAGAGAGAGAAAGCGAGAGAGAGAGACAGCAGCCAAACTAATTTGTGGCCAAACGCAGCGTGTAACGAAGTTAAACGGATTCTTCAGAGAGACGATTCGGCCCCAAAAGTTTACATCCTCCACAAAACGTTACAACATCATTAGCTGACTCACTTCAAAACCATTATCTGGCGTTAAAATGAAATCACTTAAGTGAAAGCAAACAGAGCGTTGGCATTTCATCATGGCTGCGGTCCCTGTGTGCAGCAACTCCCACCGACACAGTGTTGCCAACACTGTGTCGGTGGGAGTTGCTATAGGGGCAAGTTGAAGGGAATGGGCAAGTTGAGAAAAGTTACTAAAGGTTTTAAATCAGTGGTTCTCAAACCTTTCGTGCCAAGGACCCCCAAATTGATATATATATATTTGGCCGCGACGACCCCATCTGAAAAGGTTTTGTGCCAGGGACCCCCAGAAGAGAAGATTTGTGTAAAAAAAATAATCTGGATTATTCAAAAATACACTTTCAAGATTTTTCGAAGATGTTCAAAACTAGCAGATATTTTATTTTTAATGCTATATTAACAAGACCTTTTAATAATAAGATAGTTTTTAATTTTAAACCTCACTACGGCTGATGTCACTAGTGCACGTCAAATGCACGTTGTGTGTTGTGACTGAGAACATCGTTTTTGTGTCATTTCACTAAAGACAACACCTTCAAACAATCAATCCGTTTGGGCTGTATTTATTGAAATATTAATTGAATGAGCACAAGTACAATGAAGGGAGAGGAGCAAAGATGAGGGGAAGAAGAGGGATGAGGTGGAAAGGAGGGGGAGGATGTAGGGATGTATGGATGTAAGGGCGAAGGGATGAGGGGGGATTTGGGGAAGATACCAAACACAAATGGCAGGTGAGCATTGCGAGGTATAAATATGACCCTCGATCGGCCCTGAGAGGAGATTAAGGGAGGAGCTGTTATCAGAAATGATTAGAATCAGGTGAGCTTGGGAGGAGTTATATCATTGGAGATAAGTGCTAGATAAGTCATAGATAAGTGATAGATAAGTGGTAGTAGATCATTATCTGGTGTGGTCTTTCCCTTCATGAACTTACATTGTTCCAACTTCAGTTCATTTTAGAGGGTACGTGTGCATTCAGCGTGTTTAACCAATTAAATCCGGAAACGTGTCATTTTAGATGTCTTTGGCCATTTTATTCGAAAAATAGTGAAAATGTATGCAAAACTTTGACTATGTTTTTTAAAGCGAACATTTTTAACTAAAATCTTTTCTTCTGGGGGATTGTTAAATGTCTTCTTTAAGAACTTATGTTGCTATAATATTTTTTCACGTCAAGGACCACCCAGAATGATATGTATTTTTCCACGGACCCCCCCCCCCATCTCAGAATATGTTGTTCCAGGGACCCCCACCAGAAGCTAAAAAGATTTGAGTTAAAAATGTGTGTATATATTCAAAGATTTGCACACATTTTCACGATTTTCTTTTCTCAAAAATAGCAGATCTACAAGCTTGAGTGTCGCGGTATGAGCTTGTATATCTGCTATTTTTGAATGGCCAAAGACATCTAAAATGACACATGCGTTCCCAGATTGAATGGGTTAAAAGCTGCAAAGAAGTTGTCAACAACCGATCCACTAGAGCTACAGAGGCCCTTCTTACACGCTCTGGGCTAACAGATATACAGTAGTATCAGGGTTAGCCCTGAACCCCTGACGCCTAAATCATTGGTTCTCAAAGTGGGGTCCGGGGACCCCCAGGGGCACTTGAGGGGGTTCCGGGGGGTCCCCAGCTAAATGATGGACAGGAACCAAATGGACCCTTATGGGTCTGTAACTCTGAAAGTGTACAAATGGAACCAAATGAGGTCCATTTGGTTCCAAATGTACACTCTCAGAGTTAAATTAACATTTATTTTACAATATAAATTGGGGTCCCAGGGATAGAAATGTCATTAAATGGGGGTCCGTAGCCTAATGCATGTCAAACTGGGGGTCCTTCAAATTATTTTTTTTACGGCTAGAGCCGTAAAAAAATCTTCTCTTATGGGGGTCCCTGGCTTATCTTTTCAAATGGGGGTCCGCCGCGGGTTAATAAGTGTCAATTTGGGGGTCCTTGACATGAAAAGGTTTGAGAACCACTGGCCTAAATGATTAAGGTAATCATTGTACACCTGCAGCTTAAAGTTTACCAACAACATTTGAGTAAGCAGCTACTGGTGTTGATTTCCCATCCTGCCCAAGGGGGGGGGGGGGGGGGAGGAAGCAGTCGCTTCCGTCTGCCCCCCCCCCTCCCGGGCCTGATGGACACCTGAGCTGAGCTGACCGGCCCCGTCTCTTGACCACCTGTCCCAGACACTAGCCCTCACTTGACCCCCACACTCACCTGTCCCATACCTGGGGGGTCAGTGCGATGGGAGCACCACCTTTAACCACCTTAAACCCTACAGTATATATACACATCGTTGACCCTGCAGAGTGCCTCAGGGGTCTATGCTAGGCCCCCCATCCTTTTGTTCCTCTAGTTCTCAAACGTTTTCGTGCCAAGGAGGACCCCCAAAATGATATCTATTTGGCCGTGGACCCCCATCTGAAAATGTTTTGTGCCAGGTACCCCCAGAGGAGAAGATTTGTGTTAAAAAAAAAAGAATCGAAATCATGGACCTGGAACGCATCTGTGTCACTTCAGATTTCTTTGGCTATTCAAAAATAGCAGATCTACAAGCTCATAGCGCGGCACCGAGTGCCGCGCTATGAGCTTGTAGATCTGCTATTTTTGAAAAATCTTGAAAACATATTTTTTTAGATTTCTTTCAAAAAACTGTTAGGATTTAGAAAACATTTTTAAGAATCGCCTCAGGTCTTAATGGGTTAACATTTTCACCACTGTTCTAAATCCTAGGATCCCTGCTATATTTTAGCTTGCTATACACAGATACATAGTTAACCACTCAAACCCTATATACATCGTTGACCGGAGTCCCTCAGGGCTTTATGCTAGGCCGGCCCCTCCTTTTGTCCCTCTACGCCAAAAACAGCCCATCGACAAGGTCAGAACGGTGGGATAAAATGTTCATCCAATCAGGACAAAGAACCCCATTAAACATCATTTATCAGCTCGTGTTCCGGTTCCAATTTTGTCTGCTCATTTATTTGTTTAATTATTACTTCAGATTTCTTGTTTATTTTGTATCCTGTCAGAGGTCTTTCTCCTGATAAAGATGAAATTGGTATCGTGACCTGAAAGCGTACCTAAGTTAAAGTGGTCATGATATATTTTTGGTGCCAAGGACCCCCAAAATGTGTTTGGCCACGGACCCCCATCTGAAAATATGTTGTGCCAGGTATCCTGAGAAGAAGATTTGTGTTAAAAATTAAAAAAATATTCAAGATTTTTCAAACACTTTCAAGATGAAAAAAACCCCACTTCTAAATGGAAATTGGTATCCTGACCTGAAAACGTAGCTAAGTGAAAGTGGTCATCATATATCCACATTTGACTGATTGAATGTTTGATGCATAAACATATGATTGTATATTGTCAAAAAAGCAACAAAGCTTGAGAGCTTATCTCCATTGTGGTCCTTTCACAGTTTCTGAAAGCACCAACAGTCCTCCCCCAACATATCAACACGTAGAATTTGGTCAAACTTCTCGTCAATCTCTTCAATTACCTCCCAGACGGCCACATTGTGACAGCATTGTATCTAGAAACGACCGATACCCACCCATTCTCCACACATTTATCCAGGATCATCCCGGTCCCAAGCTCATAATCCCACTCCACATGCTTCATTTATGCTCCGTCACACGACGGAGTCAAAACCCGGAAATAGCAGACCTACAAGGTCACGACGTGCCGCTTCCACAACGCGTCGTGAGCTTGTAGGTCTGCTATTTTTTGTATGATGCTGTGCGACGCCATCATGCGACAAAGCACTCATCGGGCTACAGCCCCACTCTCGCTCTACACAGGAAAAATATCATTCACTTCCTCTCTTCTTCTCCCCAACGAGAGACTCCCCCCCCTTCCCCCCTAGAGAGTCGCTCGGCTGGCCAGTCGGAACGGTCAACAGGCGTCACACTCGGCTGAGTGTTCATTGTGCACGTGAATGTGAGGAGGGAGGGACGGAGGGACCGAGAGGGAAGATGGAGATGGGTATTGTTGTGTTAGAGAGTGTCAACACAGGGCCGAGCCCCGCGCCTCCCCAGACTTAGCTCTACATCAAAGTTAAGCAAACACACACCGCTAATTCTCTTTCTTTCTCGTTCTCTCTCTCTCTCTCTCTCTCTCAAACACACACACACACACACACACACACACACACCCTGCGATAATTCTCTCACACTTGCGTTTGCGATCCACAGCTCTAGCTCTCACACATATAAGAATTGCTCGGCTGGCAACTGGATGCATAAATATTGTTTTCTATTTTTTCCCCCGGTGGGTGTTAACCACTTAAGACCCATTCTCCAAAATATATTTGAAAAAAAATGCAGATCTACAAGGCGCTCAATGTATTTTAAAATATCCTTAAAATATAATTTACATTTCTGCTAAGCAACAATCTAGATAGGCTTCAACTAATGTGATTTACAGTAGGACTTATTTGTGCAACTGTAAATGCAGAATGTAAGTGGCGGAGTAGGGCATTCGCTTGATTTTCATAGCATTTTCAGCGCTATTTAGGCAGAAGCATTTGACAATTGTATGTATGGGGGCAACAATTAATAGAACTAATCAATAATAAATAACTAAATTAAATAATCGATTAATAATCCATCCCTGTTTTGGGCATGTCATATCAAAAGCAGTGAAAATAGCCCATCTACAAGCTCCAGCGATGTGTTGGGAGCTGGCAGACCGGCTATGTTCAATTTTTTTGCACGGCACCGCTGTGTGGCGAAGTATAAAATAACGCTCGAGTGCTTAATCGATTATTGGATTAATCGAAAAAGTTATCGATAGAAACCAACTGTCCCATCATGTCTGAGAGCTCACGGGTTCGATTCCCGCCAACAGCCCTACTGCCACATATTATGATCCTGAAACGAAAACACATTGTTGAGCCCCCTCCGTCCGTTCGCTCACTGAAAGTCACTCTGTATAACAGCGTCAGCTAAACACCTAAAATGTATAATGTAATATAAAATGTATAATGTGATATGAAATGTATAATGTAATATAAGATTGGCGCTGCGGTTTGAATCCCCTACCTCTCCCCCTGACGCATTCATCAGGAAAATAGAAATGCAAGAAGGCGAGAATCATTCAACACGCAGACAGCCGGTGGTGACATGGTGGCGATGGGCTGAAGCTCCTTCATGACTTATGATTCCTTGCCTTTTCACTTATCGCCTGCAAATAAAGTTGTGTGTGACTGAGTAATAGACAGTTGGCCTGCAAGTTATTTGGTATAAATTCGAGCGAAAACGGCTCAGTGTGTAACTGTGTGTGTGTGTGTGTGTGTGTGTGTGTGTGTGTGTGAGTGTGAGTGTGTGTGTGTGTGTGTGTGTGTGCATGTGTGTGAGTGATGCGTGTGGACCGGTGTTCTGTCTTCCCTGCAGCAGCGAGGGCTCACTGGGGGTTTGGAGAACACAAGAGTGTCACTGCCTCGCTGAGTTATAGCACTCATAACACACACACGCACAGACACACACACACACACACACACACACACACACACAGAGCACTTGGAGCATTGACACGTACATGCAGAGAATGCAGTTGGCTGCACATGCACCTCAACACACACACATCGGCATTGCTTCGCACGTGGCACATGGGCTATAATTCAACTTTGAACTACACACAAGGTACACATAATACATCAAACATCGCCACACAATATGAACACACGGTATGTGTACCTGAGGCTGAGTCAATGACCATAGTATACAGCCCTGATAATATTAATGGCTGGACGGTGAGAGAGACGGTTATAGCCAGGATGGCTTGTGTGTCACAATAAAACCCATGTGATCAAGACCACGCTGATAAAAATAAATTAAAGAGGGGGGAGGGGTCGCCATTTATTGAGCATTATCCTCATAAATACACAGCGCTATATTTTCCACGACATAAATTAATTCTGTCACATGTGTGCATGAGATTCAGAGAAATGAATGGCCGTTTTCATTGATTTTTCACAGATCGTGCTTCCCAGATTTCAGCTCCTAGGAGGTCCTGGACAACACAGAAGTCACTTGCAGGGTCCTGGTGCAGTATCCTAAAAGCCTATATTAAAAAAAAAAAGCCAAACCCCGTCCCTCTAAATTGGATTTGGCCCTGGCTTCACCTCGACTCCAGCCTCGGCCCCTCTGTGTTGTGTGTGTTCTGGGGGCCATGAGGCTAATTAGATTTGTTGGATGGAGGGATGGGAGAGAGGGTAAAGACCGTCTGTCAGCCTGAAAGACACACTTTGCACTTCAGAAGAGCCAGTGTAGCGACTGGGGGTCCGGCCCCGGCTGGGGCGGGGCTCAGACAGGCCGGGCCGACCAGCGTTCTCGCACACAAAGAGACAAGGGACCAAATGTTGAAATGGTCTTTTCTGATGCAACATACTAACACACATATAACCCATAAATAACATAAATCATTGGTCAATCAGTTTTTAGAAGCACATGAAAAAACACAGGACTCAAACTGGATTCCATTGAAAAAAATCGACACACCGTCGAGTCGCAGTCACTCGTCGGATGACTATTTGGGAGTAGGTGTGCAAGAGGTCACAGAGGTGTGTGTTAGTTTTAATTTTTTTTGGGTGCGAGACTATTTCCGCGCGACAAGCTGTGTACAAAAAGGCGATTCTTAAAAAAATCTAAATCCTAACAGTTTTTGGAAAAACATTTGTTTTCAAGATTTTTCAAAAATAGCAGATCTACAAGCTCATAGCGCGCTATGAGCTTGTATATCTGCTATTTTTGAATAGCCAAAGACATCTAAAGTGACACAGATGCGTTCCAGGTCTTAAAGGGTTAAGCTAGATGTGTACTCCATAGTAAAGGCTGCTGGCTGCAGTATACTCCAAACAAACAATAACTTTTTACGTCTTCGGCAGGTCAATAAGAACAAAATGACGTCGTTTCAGAGCAAAATAACTTCGGCAGTGCCTTGCCGACGTTCGGTTCAGCAGGTTTTGCAACATTTTCCAAAATAGCTGAACATCGTGTGTGTGTGTGTGTGTGTGTTTGTTCAGACACTCAATGTGCCTTTGATTTATATAGTTTTATTTGCACAGTCTGTGAGCAATGTACCATGGACAGTTTTGAATAAAGGTTGTCTGAGGAGGTTAGGAGTTACAAACCTCTCTGAGGTACTACAAACACAAACAGATGGCAATTCATTAATGGAGAGAGATAGCACACAATCTGTCTGCTGTGTGTGTGTGTGTGTGTGTGTGTGTGTGTGTGTGTGTGTGTGTGTGTGTGTGTGTGTGTGTGTGTGTGTGTGTGTGTGTGTGTGTGTGTGTGTGTGTGTGTGTGTGTGTGACCAGAAATGGCGAAATCTCAAAGACAAATTATGTCAAAGCACTTTGGAAGTTTATGTAAACAAAACATGGAAAATCTGTGGTTCGACCAGTGTATATAGGGCATAGCAGTCAATGGTGGCCATTTTTGTGGTAACACAGATCGAAATCCCATTAATTTTTTTCCCATAGAGATTTCCGAAAATATTTATATTAATTATTTTAAGCAATGGAGCCAAGCCATCCAGGCTCCTGGTGAATCATGAACATAAAACATTTGATTTTCTAATATGTTTTGACACAGAATCAAATGTTTTATGGTAATGGTTTGGTTGGTTCCAGGTTGGTTTCGGAAATATCTATGAGAAAAATGAATTGGCTTTCGATCTGTGGCACCGCAAAATGGCCACCACGGCTATGCCCTATTGGGGCGGGTCTAACGATTTTTTTTTTTTAACAGAACCCCATCAAGTATAAAACGGTTCTATCCCGTGACTGCGAGAGAACGACAGAACCGGAAACGACGTCATCACAAAAGAAGTCACTCCGTCCACTCCTATGTTATGAGATTTAGAAAAACACACCTAGCTCAGATTTCTTCTCCCAGACTGCGTTTTTTGGGTGAAAACGAGCCATATTCAACAGCCGATAACAACAGAACGGACGATCGTGGTTAAAATGTTTTTGTTCTGGTGGATAAAACAGACCCTCCCCCCCCCTCTCACAGACAGCTTTTGTTTACAACATCCGTGTCCACATCGTGGCTTCCCTGGGTCTCCGTGGAGACGTCAAAATAAGGTAAAAACACTGGTAGGCCAATCCGTTATTAGACCCTGAATTGCTGTCGATGAATTAGGGTTTAACCCATTCAATGCGGGAACGCGTCCGTGTCATTTTAAGATTTCTTTGGCTATTCAAAAATAGCAGATCTACAAGCTCATAGCGCGGCACAGAGTGCCACGCTACGAGCTTGTATATCTGCTATTTTTGAATAGCCAAAGTGTAAAATAATGCTTTTTTAGCTCAAATCAAAAAATGACACAGATGCGTTCCAGGTCTTAACCCATTGAGACCTGTGTCACTTTAAGATTTATTTGGCTATTGAAAAATAGCAGATATATCTGCTATTTTTTTTAAATTGTAACTTTTTTTTTCTCGATTTTTTTCAAAAAACTGTTAGGATTTAGAAAACATTTTTAAGAATGGCCTCAGGTCTTAAAGGGTTAAATGTGTCATAATGGTGACAGCCCTACCTGTGCTGTCTGTTCATAGCAGCCACCATGAGGGCGGTCCAGCCCAGTCGGTGTCGGTGGTTGGGGTCCACGCTCTCCTTCACCAGCCTGATGGGAAACAACAACAACAACAACAACAAGTGATTAGAATTAAGTTCGTATCACATGTTTAATCCATTAAGAAGACCGGGAACGCATCCGTGTCATTTTATAGGTTTATTTGGCTATTCAAAAAATAGCAGATCTACAAGCTCATGGCGCGGCACCGAGTGCTGTGCTATGAGCTTGTAGATCTGCAATATTTTGAAAAATCTTGGAAGATTTGTGCAAATCTTTGAATATGCATTTTTCACCAAATCTTTGCTTCTGGGGGTCCCTGGAACTAAATATTTTTAGATGGGGGGTCCGCGGAATAAAGTTTGATAACCACTGATATTCATATTATAGCAACATAAGTTATTTATTTTGTTGTGCGATCTGTAGACTGGCTATTTTTGGCAGATGTGGTGTAGAGGGAAAAAGGAGGGGGGGACTAGTATAGAGCCCTGGGGACCCCGGTCAATAATGCACATAATAGGGTTTAAAGTGCTTAAAGTGTTTACGACAGATAACCTACAAAAAAAACATACGTTTCCGACCAAAACATTTTCAGGCACACTAGCATAAACGTATGTACAGCAAAATCCTGGGTGTTAACCCTTTAAGTTAAGACCTGGAACGCATCTGTGTCACTTTAGATTTCTTTTGCTATTCAAAAATAGCAGATATACAAGCTCATAGCGCGGCACCGAGTGCCGCGCTATGAGCTTGTAGATCTGCTATTTTTGAAAAATATTGAAAAAAACTGTTTAAGAATAGCCTCAGGTCTTAATGTGTTAATTGACCGTGAGAGTGTAAAGAACGTATGAATGATCACAGACGATGTGACTGTGTGTGTGGCTTGTTTCCTCCGTCATGAAGTCCACAGCGACCACATGGCCAGTATAGTCGCCTTACCAGCGGTCACATGACCACCACTCCCCTGTATGCGTGTCTGTAAGCCAGGTGTGCGTCGAGTTCAGCGCCTACGGGCATAGAGACCAGGCGTGATACAGTGTCTAATATACTGTATGTGTGTGTGTGTGTGTGTGTGTGTGTGTGTGTGTGTGTGTGTGTGTGTGTGGACACACACACCGGTCCGTCTGCCCTGCGTTGGAGCAGGCAGACAGTGTGTGTTTACAGTCAACAGAGGCCTCGGGGGGGGGGGGGGGGGTCTGGTCTGCCCTCTGGGTTTCATTTTCACTGATCTGTCTGCAACTGAACCCAGATCAGAATTTAGGGATGCGACAGTTAATCAAAATAATCGATTAAATCCATCATAAAAAAAAAAAAATCAATGTTATAAAATAATCGATTAATTAATCAAAATAGCCAATCTACATGTTCTTCTTCAACTTGAAACTAAAATGATCCAGTGTAGCACACTGTGTGTGTGTGTGCGTGTGTGTGTGTGTGTGTGTGTGTGTGTGTGTGTGTGTGTGTCTGTGTGTGTGTGTGTGCGTGTGTGTGTGCGTGTGTGTGTCAGAGAGAAGAGAACCACTGTTACTTGTCCTTGTTCAAAAGTCTGAGTGCCTTGAAAAAAGAAAGTTTTGTCTTTTGCCCTTGAGGCTCCAGAGTAAAAAGAACACTGGGGAATTTTTTTTTACAGACTCACTTCAGGTGTCACCGGAGTAATATAACAAGTGGCTCTGTGACAGCTGCCAGGGGGTCCCCAGTAAAAACAAGAGCTCTGTAACGTCTGGTGGTCCGACACCCCCTCTGCCACCACTGACACACTGAAGCAGAGCACTTAACACATCTGTGGCCGTCTCTCTGGATGAGTGCACCCTCACCTGGACCATCTGCCCCGCACCCAGTCAGGTAACACAACACCCACCACCACACAAATGCAGACACACACACTCTGATACGCAGTGGTGGAAGAAGTACTCACATTTTGTACTTAAGTAAAAGTACCAATACCACAATGTAGAAATAATCGGTTACAAATAAAAAAGTCTGGTGTTCAAAATTGACCGAGTAAAAGTACCAAAGTATTAGCATTAAAATGTACTTAAGTACTGAATGTAAAAGTACTCATTTTGCAGAATGTCCCATGTCACAAGTTTCCAAATGTATAAAAATTTACAAGCTCAACGTGTGAGCTTGTAGATCGGCTATTTTCAAATAGCCTAAGTATACATACAGTAGGGCTGAAGAGGTTAATGCATGTTTTGTAATAATAATCAAAAGTAACTAAAGTTTTCAAAGAATTGTAGTGGAGTAAAACTACAATATTTGCCTCTGAGATGTATTGCAGTAAAAGTAAAAGTACTGACATTTTTAAATACTCCAGTACAGTACTTGAGTACATGTACTTAGTTGCTTTCCACAACTGCTGATACACAGAGATATCACTGTGAGGCCCTCTGTCTCTGTGAATCACGTGGACCTATGGCTATGTGAGTGTGTGATACTTCAACTTCAAAATAGAGCTACTTTTTCGATTAATCGAATAATCAAACTCTTTGAACATTTTAGATTTTTTTTTGCATATAATGACATGACCCAAAATAGGGATAGATTATTAATCACTGATTGTATTCAATCAAATACTATAATCAAATAAATCAATTAGTTTGATTAACTGTTGCACATACCCATACAACAACAGACACACATTCAATACACTTAAAATAACTAAAATACAAACTACTAAAGAAAGTCACTCCATGAATAAAACCCTAGCACAAAGTAATTAAAAACAAATAAATAAAGATAAAGTGAGTTTACTGCCCTCTTCCTAATGTTGTTGTACCTTAACCACTTGGATCATTCAGTGACAATAGATGTGCTATCTATCAGTACAAGCTCACAGCGCAACACATTGAGGGAGCCTACCATAGACCCCTGGGGGACTCCGGTCAATGGGTATGGTTTTAAGTGGAATGGAATTGAATGCTTAACCAGTAACTGGTAAATGCTACCATAGTCACCTTACATGTTTACCTTGAGACAACAGACACAGGATTGTAAGTAAGTGGTAGTGAGTGCACATGATTTATTAATAGGTAGGTCTTCAGGATATCGTTGCTGTCGGGCAGGAACCTTTTGACAGAGACGATATGCAAGAATCTTTATAACCTACTGCGAATGTTTTTTGTCTCCTGTTATGTTGTGTATTATCAAATGATAATAGTCACTGTTTGTTAGGTACCTAATGGTTAAGCATGATGCTATACATTATTTAACTGTAATGTTATTCTTGTGTCTTTGTAGAAAGAACAAAAAAACATCAAGACTCCTCATCTCTTTGCTTCTCAAGTGTTCTTCTCTGATGCTCAAGCTCCTGTGAACTAAGGACGAACGATGAATCGTTCATAATTGGCATCACACACACACACACACACACACACACACACACACAGCTTTGAAGCAGTGAAACCAGAGGACAGTGAGTGAGAACCTCAGAGTTCTGACGTTGAATAGAGAGAAATCAAGATTTCTCACTTAAGCTAAGTGAGTGTGACCTCCCTGTTACAATGTTCCCTCATTCTCTCAGTTACATTCAATGTGTCTCCGTCTCTTTGACAGTCCTACAACTCCCTCTACAGGCCGTCAGAGCAACTGCCATAGTAGTCTCTCAAGGCAGACTATCTCGACCTCGGAAAAGCCTCTTTATTTGGTGTTTCGCCCAAGTGGCTGTAGTTACCGGTATATGCCTATCCCTAAACTCATTAAAACTATGCCTAAACCTAACCTTAACCTCACAGAAACTATGCCTAAACCTAACCTTAACCTCACAGAAACTATGCCTAAACCTAACCTTAACCTCACAGAAACTATGCCTAAACCTAACCTTAACCTCACAGAAACTATGCCTAAACCTAACCTTAACCTCACAGAAACTATGCCTAAACCTAACCTTAACCTCACAGAAACTACGCCTAAACCTAACCTCAAAACCACGCCCACTTGGCGTCTTGGCATCTTTACCCACTGCAGATAGCGTATTGCTTCAATTATACTCCATGGCTCAGTGGATATAGCCGATCTACAAGCTCACATGAGAGCAGACGACTGCAGTTGATTCAGAATGCTGCTGCTCGAGTACTTAGAAAAGTCCACAAGAAAATGGATCACATCTCTGTCATTTAATACATTTTCTGTATTATTTTACTTATTTGTATTACACTCTTATAATGCTGTGTCTTAATGCTTAATGTTTTATGTAAATGTATATAACCTCTACAGAACTGGTTCTCAATGTGGGTTACGGGGACCCCCGGGGCTCCTTGAGGGGGTCCAGCTAAATGATTGATAGTTAGGAACCAAAATGGACCCTTATGGGTCTATATAACTCGGAGAGTCAGAGTTAAATTATCGATGAGGATTTCATTTACAGTGTAGCTTTGGGTCCCAGTGTTTAAAGATCATATCCATTGGTGGTCCGTGGCCTAATAACGGGTCCATGAAATCAAAACGTTCGAGAATCACTGCTCTACATCAGCCCTGCTGGTTATGTTGACATACTGCAGAGTATGTGTTTGTGCTCGTGTACATCTCTGTGGAGTGTGTTGTTCACATTGAAATATATTACAGCAGACAGACTTTATGTGAGTGTAATAGATAACAGTAATAATACCTGGCTATATCCTGAGTGTTGTTCATCCGCGCTGCCTCCAGAAGTGCATCACCACCTGGAGAAAACAAAGCAACACACAGTAAAGTTAGACACAAAACACACACACGCGCACGCTCACACAAACACACAGAAAATCTTGCGAATTTACACATTTTAAGCTTTTTTATGTTCAACCTCCAGGCACTGTATGCATTTTTTCCCCTACAGAATTGTTAAACTTTTATACATTTTCTGATTTTAGAATCATAATGTTAGTGTGTAGATTGAATTGCAGTTTGTTATATCATTAAATGAAAACGGTTTTAATCTGACAGGCTGGTAGACCTTTGTCAGGGGGGTAGATAATTTGTAAATGATTAGGTGCCTGAGCTCATGAACCTGTTAGTCTTGCCTTGCGGAAAGCTTGAATGATCCTCTTTCTATCTGCAAAGTTTTCGTTTCATAAAGATCCACTATAGACGTGTTATGAGCAACTTTCCGTCAAGAAATTCCGTGCAGGTGATCATTTTTCTAGTGTTGGGAGTTTGGAAGCGCTCGTTTTCTGTAACGCAACGTCCCGCTGCCTCCTGCATTATATGACATTTCGAAACAGGTGGTACGAAGGACCATTGAGTGATTTCCAAACGAGCCCTTCCAAACTCAAAGAAAGAAAAATAATCACCTGCACAGAATTTCTTGACAGAAAGTAGGTCATATTATACCATGTCTATGGCGGATTTCTATTAAATTAAACAAAAACTTTGCAGATAGAAAGAGGATAATTCAAGCTTTCCGTACAGCTGCAATGTTGTTGAGTTTAACGTTGTTTAACACAATCAGATAGGACTTTTTTGTTTGGATGTATGGGCTGTCATTAAGGGTTGGTATTACAACTCTAGATTCCAGATATTAAAAATAGGATCTAAGACTTGCTTGCGGCTAAGTCAGACGGATGGATGAGGGACAGACATGGTCTGGAGCCAGGCTAGGACAGACAGCCAGCACATATATTCTAAATCCTCACCCCATAATAATAGCATATAGCCTATATTCTAGGCCAGTGGTTCTCAAACTGGATTCCGGGGACCCCCAGGGGTCCTTGAGGAGTTACATGACTGTAACTCAGAGTTAGGATTTCATATATAGATATAGATTGGGGTCCCATAGTCCATGAGCCAGAGCCCAAAATTGAGCCATGATTATCAAATGGGTGGGCAAATACAGGTTAGATTTTTTGACTAGCTGTATACATCTCTAGTTTACAGTTTGGCATGATAACCATTGCAGACTAGCAGCTTAGTGGTACTTATCATGCGTTGAATATGTGGACCCCTATATTGTCACATGCAAATTGTATGAACAATGGAATTTTGATTGGAAAGGTTATTTTACTTATTCAATACTTCCATATATGCTTAAATTGCTTTTTAATGGGGCACGGTAGCGCTGTCGCCTCACAGCTAGAAGGTCCTGGGTTCATTTCCCGCTGGGGACGCTGTGGGCATGTCTTCTCCTCCGCGTCATCAGCGCCCATACCCTAGGTGGGGTTGGCGAAAGGGCCTTTCTGTGTGGAGTTTGCATGTTCTCCCGTGTCTCTCAGGGTAGTTAATACCCTCACAAAAACATGTAGTAATCCTGGTCGCTATACCGCCTCCCCCATGACAGCCGGGGCGCCTGATGGAGGGGAAGGAACTGGTTGGAATAACGTGTTCCTTCCACGCGCTACGTCCAACCAGGGAAACTCCCCCCTGTCAGGTGACAAGAAGGCCAGTTGGCTCTCATGCATTGAAGGAGGCATGAGCTCGGCCCTGGCCTCCCTAGGCTGGTGAGGGGAGTGTAGCGGCCAGGATCACTTAGAAAATTGGCACCGGGTGAAATATAAGGGTTACAAAATCGTGGGATAAAAATTATAAGAAAGAAAAATGTACTTTTTAATGCAAGATTTTGCAAACAAATCTAATAATTTGAAAATAAGTAAATATCCCCAATTTGAAAGTATATGCTGAGAACTAACATGTTCTTAATGTCTATAAAAAAAGAGGACCTGATTATCACAGAGGCAGACTTGACTGACTCGGAAATAGAGGACTGAATTTGCTGTGCCTGGCCCCTGATGTGTCCCAGTACCCCTGAACCTTCTTCATTACATTACATTACAGTCATTTAGCAGACGCTTTTATCCAAAGCGACTTCTTCGTGCCATATCCCTCCCTTGGCCTTGTCATACACTCCTCTTTTGTATCTGTCTCTATATTTTTTTTAAAAGTAAAACTGAAAAGTTCACCAATACAACAAGACCTCTGTCTGCCTTCTGGGTCCCCCACCCTCCTCATACATTTCCACATAACTAACTCATCTTACTTGATCAACTGATCATTTGGTCCTTCAAACTCTCCGTGTCATTATGAAACAAACTCATTAGTTAATTGACTTGAGGTGTATAAAAAAGGTAAAACAAACACGTTTTTAATGCCCGCTCACAGTATTTTCATATTTATGGAGTGAGTGATACATAGATATTGAATATTCCCTCGTTAAAAAACCTTTCGACTCTAACAAGTAAACAAAATGAAATGGCCAAATGCTTATTAAACTGGGGGTCCTTGAAATTAAAAAGTTTGAGAACCACTGTTCTAGGCCGTTGGTTCTCAAAGTGGGGTCCGGGGGCCCCCAGGGGTCCTTGAGGGATAGTTAGGAACCAGCTAAATGATGGATAGTTAGGAACCAAATAGACCCTTATGGGTCTGTAACTCTGAGAGTGTACAAATGAAACCAAATGGACCCTGACGGGTCCATTTGGTTCCATTTGTACACTCTCAGAGTTAAATTAACATTGATTTTACAATATAAATTGGGGTCCTAGAGATAGAAATGCATGTCAAACAGGGGGTCCTTGAAATTAAAATGGTTGAGAATCACTACTAGAGCCGTACAAATCTTCTCTTATGGGGGTCCCTGGCATATCTTTTCCAATGGGGGTCCGCGGGCTGATAAGTGTCAATTTGGGGGTCCCTGACATGAAAAAGTTTGAGAACCACTGTTCTAGGCTACTAGATGTGACTGGGCCGTTATGTTATATACATTCTCTTTCGTCTACCTTTGTTATCAGAGTCTTTCTTCAGGCAGAAGGCCACAGCAGCAGCAGACAGAACGCCAGCAGATGCAACTCCTCTGTATCCACTTCTTCCCCGACCCTCTCCTCCTCCTCCTCCTCCTCCTCCTCCTCCTCCACTCCTCTGCCCTCCATCCTCCTCCCAGAACAGGTTGTTGTTGTTGCGCCCCCTGCTGGCCAGAGCGGCCCACGACCCACGGCGGTTCTCGAGGTTGGAGATCCACCTAGGGGCCAGGTGGTGGTACTGCACCGCCGGCTGGCTCATCATCACACCGGGACATTTGTTGTTGTTGTTAGCCTCCTCGGCCAGAAAGCCTTTCCTGGAGCCCCGGGAGGAGGACCCGGTGAGCACGGCGGCGTTCCGGCCCAGGTTCAGGTTGGTCTCGGTGCGGCTCGCGGCGATCGCGTCGCGCCCGGTGCCGGTCTGGAGGACGCGGCTGCACGGCGACAGGCTGCGCGACCTTCTAGCGAACAGCCTGACAGGAACCGAGGTTAGCATGGCGATTATTTAAAAGTCACCGAAAAACGCGACGTCTGGTCAAAAAGCTCGACTACGGGGAGTCAATGGGGCACCCAAAGGTCTGTTCCACGGTGTCAATGTCTCCGTATCAACGGTTATTCCACCGTTTTCACGGTTCTAGTAGAACCGTTAGAGGTCCTGTCACACCAGTCAAAACAACAACCGCAGTGGCAGAGCGTGGATGATGACACACTGGAACGCGCGGTGGACTATGGGAAACGTAGTTTTCTGCCACAGCGTTGCCAAATTTTGTGAGAGAAACAAGCAAACAGGTCTAGGAAAACAAGCCCAAAAGGAGCGACTATATGGGCCACTTTAAACATAATTGGCTATTTGAAAATAGCCGATCTAGGGGGGGGGGGTCTGTGGACACGTACATATTAATTTGGGGGTCCATGACATGAAAATGTCTTAGAACAACTGGTTTAAACGACATATTTGGAAACAAGCCCAAATAAGCAACTACATATTAGAAACCAGACCAAATAATACACTTTAGAAAGAAGCCCAAATAAACAATAACACTTTAGAAACAAGCACAAATAAGCAACTTACACGGTAGAAACAAGCCCCCAAAAAACAACCCGCAACTATACCAATATTTACAAGCAACTTAACAGAAAAACAAGCCTAAAAGTCGCTTATAATAAGCGGACATGGCAACGCTGCCGGCCAGCAGTTTCCTCATTGTGGCATAAACAACTGGCCAGCATCCATTGATTGAGTATCTTCTGCTTTCATTTTCACCCTCATAAATGACCATTGTGTTTGTACAGGCACTCACAATGGTCAGCATGATTTACATAACATTAGAGTTTCTCCAGTGGTGGAAAAAGTACTCACATGTTTTACTTAAGTAAAAGTATCAATACTGCAATGTAGGCTACTTTACTTGAGTAAAAGTACCTGAGTAAAAGTACAAAAGTATAAAATGTATTAAAGTACCAAAAGTAGAAAGTACTCATTGTGCAGAATGTCACATCATTTCACAAGTTTTCAAATGTATAAACATCTTTTGAAAATAGCAGATCTACAAGCTCACAATTTGACCTTGTAGATCGGTTATTTTCAAATGGCCTAACTAGTAATTTAAGTTTTCAAATAATAGTGGAAAGTACAATATGTGTCTCTGAGTAAAAGTACAGAAAATTGGAAATACTCAAGTAAAGTAAAAAAAAAACACCTCAAAATTCTACTTGAGTAAATGCAGTTTCTGTACACCTCTGGCCTATACATTCACTGGAACTGTAGGAGCCATTAGAACGTATAGGCAACGTTGGCATTCATTATGTTATGTTTTCAGTTCTTACAGCAGCACTTATTATGGGCCAGTAATCTCACTTTGAAAGTTTTAAGTGAGATTACTGGTCAAAGTGTTGTTAAGTGCTGTTTCAAATTGTAACAGAGATTGAGCATAAGGGAACATTTTATCCTCAGCTATGCTGAACATTAGTTCTTCACTCTTTTTATTATTATTTTTTGTCATTCATTCATTCATTATCCTATTATGCTTAAATTGACCTAGCGAAAACAGAACAACCATGTGATCACAGGAGATATAAAAATGGTTGAAAAGTAGGTCTTGGCATTCAGGAGTAAAATAGAGGAAAAGCCTTTATTAATATAAGGCAGGTATAGGTTGTCATACGGTAGGTTGTCATCAGGGCAAAAAGTTGACTCAGTTGACTGGGGTCAACTATTGTCTCAGAATGTTCGAGCCAGAATATGGACGCTAGGGTTCATATAATCTGAGTTTCCAGAAGCTCTCTAAAAAAGGGAGGGGCGGGCAAGGGTTCATGTGGTTAAAGGTTTATTTGACTTTATGTCAACTGTCATAAACTGTCATCAAGGGTCACTATGTCACACTTGATTGTTACAAAATCTCACAGTATAGTTATCAATCTTGAATAGACAGCGAGTACTGCACTATAACTGTTATTATTATATTATATATAAATCCATATCATTATATGTTGGAAAGGGTCCCTGTGTGAGTGATTTATTTTTATTAAAATGTTATTTCATACAATGTCATTGTGTAATGTGTAGTTATGTAAAAATGGTTTCATTTATTGTAGCTATTATGATGGTGGGAGACCACAATGGAAACAAGTAAATAGTAACCATGTCCCCTACCAGTCTGACCTTTGGGACAGTCAGTGATTGGTTGGTGGGTGTTAGCCTGGTAAACCCTCCCTCCGGAAATCTCATTTGCATTTTATTCCAATTCCTGAAATCAAATGCAAATGAGATTTCAATGGATACAGCACTATAGCAATAATATACTGATAGATAGTAATTGTGGTCATCTGGGCTTTCGTTAGAACAAATGTGTTCTTTATTAGGCCTTTATTTAATGTTATTTCCACTTACTTCAAGTTACTTTACATCTAATTACAACAGAACTGTACCGTAAATTGTACATCAGCCATTCCGGGCTAACTTCATGACACATTATACTTCTTCCTACCTTTTTGCTTAATACAAATTATTATGTTTGTAACCCCTGGGTAATTTCCCCAGCGTTATGTGCCTATTTCAAAACCTTAGTAGTAGGCAGGCAATGTAATAAGTCAAGCTATCACTTTAAGAGATCAGTCTAACTTGTTTTCAGACTATGTTCCTTTTAACTACCTCTGATTGGTCTTTATGACGGTCCATCACTTTTCCAAGCATATGATTGGTTGGGGGGCGGGACGAGCCGGGATGTGTGTGTGCTTAGCCAATTTTGGAGGGAGAGGTTTTGGTGTTTCTGAAGGACTCACATGTTTATCAAAACGGGAGCATTACGTGACAATCGTACCACTTAGTGCATAAGTGATGAATGAGTTTACTCATCTGTATTGACAGTGTTTAATATTTGTCCTGTTTGGAGTCAAGGCGAGTCCTGGTTTTAACGTTACTGTAGTAAGCAGGCGTCTCGAGTTACACTGGTGTTAGCCTCATGCTAGCTGAGCTAACGTCCAGTGTGAGAAGCAACACCGGGATCGTTTTGGAATATAAAGACTTTCGTTTCGGACACTTGTTTTATATATTTTGTTCAACGTTTGTCAGTTGTCCTTAGTGTCCTTAAAAAAATGTTTCCTAAAGTGCTTGGAGTGGCAAAGCTTAAAAGAAATATGTCCATATTACAGGATTTCATTGTCAAAATGGCTTATTTTGCAGTGAGTGAAAATAAAAAAATAAGCTGCAGAAATTGTTTCAATTTATTAAGCTTTCCGAGTTGACGTTATGATCTATACAGCAACCAGCCACTAGGGGGTGTTTAGGCTATTTTGTCTTCACCTAGCCAAATGTATTGAGAAAGTAGCCTAAGTTTATGTGCCTCATGTTTTATAATATGTAATAGTGAGCAGTATATATAGCAGTCATGTGCAATGGGCTTCCATAACATTTCTGGAGCAGGTAAGTTATTTGGAAGTAGGCCTACAGTTTGTCAGAAATTAGACTAATAATCAGCGAATATTGATATATAATGAGCATGCATTCTCCTTTTGATTGATTGATGTAGTTTATTTAGTAAGACATGAGAATAGTACATAACAGTACATGGAAGTACAAATTCAGGTCTACTAAACTGGAACTCTCATTAAGCACTAAGCTTGTTTAAGATGAGAACCCCATGCACACAAATCATGATGACATATAAGAGGCAGACAGATATACACACTACTATACAGAATGTCATACAATCAGCTTTCAGGTAACTGGTATGAAGAGAGAAAAATATATATATATATATATACAAAAGAGGAAAATGAAGGAGGGGGGGGGGTAGGGGGGGGTAGGTTAAGACTTAGACAGGGGCCATTTTCGAATTGCAGCCTCCTGAAGGTGTATCTTTAGGGCAGTTTTGAAAGTGAGTAGGGTTTTACACTCCTTTACTCCTTTTGGTGGGGCATTCCACATTTTTGATGAATAGCATGAGAACGAGTTCATTCCCTTAGTTGAGCCAAATCTGGGTTGAACATGATTTGTGGAGCTGCCTCTGGTGTTATGATCATGGACTTCATTAACGTTTTGGAAGTATTTTGACAAATACAGGGGGATCCCAATGTTGTGGTGTATCTTGAAGACCAGGCCCATAGCAAGTTGCTGTCCTCAACCCTAAGCCATCCAATCCCAGCAAAATGAGCAGGGGTTAGATGGCGGGTTTTCATGACGTTAGCATGGACTGGCTGGTGTACAACTTAAGGTACAGTTCTGTAGTAATGAGAGGTAATTTGTTCCTAATAACAACATAATAATTTTTATTAAGCAAAAAGGTAGGCGGAAGTATAGTGTGTCATGACGTTAGCCCGGAATAGCTGGTGTACAACTTACGGTACAGTTCTGTAGTAATGAGAGGTAATTTGTTCCTAATAACAACATAATTTTTAAGCAAAAAGGTAGGAAGAAGTATAATGTGTCATGAAGTTAGCCCGGAATTGATTTACAATTTACGGAACAGTTCTGTTGTAATTAGATGTAAAGTAACTTGAAGTAAGTGGAAATAACATTAAATAAAGGCCTAATAAAGAACACATTTGTTCTAACGAAAGCCTTACAGTAGACTAGTAGCCTAACATCCCATCGCGTAGTTAGTAGTTGCGGGTTGTAATGTAACGGTCAAAGTGGAAATAACATTAACATTAGGCATTATAATGAACATTTATTTCTTATTAGGCTTTGTTAGGTCTTATGCGATTTCTTATTAGACTGTAGCTTGTAGAAATGATGTTGTATAATAAGGGTATAACAACGTTTGTTTCTTTCTGATAAAAAACATTATTGCTAATAATAAGAAACACATTATTTGTATTAACGGCTTATATGTCAAATTAGTGTACCGTAAACTGCGACCGTAATGGTTTACGTGTGCGTGCGTGCGTGCGTGCGTGCGTGCGTGCGTGCGTGCGTGCGTGCGTGCGTGCGTGCGTGCGTGCGTGCGTGCGTGTGTGTGTGTGCGTGCTTTAGGACCCAGGATCACTGAATCACTCAAGCCTCTCCACCACGACAAGGTCGCAGCAAGAGGAGAGGAAGTGGTGCTTAAAAGGACCGTTTGTTTAAGAGGACCTTTTTGTTTTTGAGCGGTGCAGCCGCTCCTATAAGAGGGTTTAGGACCCATCCGTGGTGAAAGTTTTTCTTTCCATCGTGAAAATGTGTCTTTCGCTGTGACGCCATGCTGTGGAAAACACGCCCATAGGCTAAGCCTTGTAGGACGTGCTGTGATTGGCTAGCGAGACACATGATGAAATTAACTTCAAACTTCGCAGACACGCTGTGATTGGCTAGCGAGACGCATGATGAAATTAATAATAATGTAAAAAATCACACCCAGTGTGAAGTGGGCGGTGTGGTCACAGTGGTCATCACAGTAATGGAAGAAGTGATGGAAGAAAAGTAATATTGTGGACCAACCATTGTACACCCCTACTTAAAAAACCCATAAATGTCCTATTTATAGGACTATGCACATGTGTCATGTTTCACTAGCCAATCACAGTCCTGAATAGACTGTGATTGGCCAATCACGGTGCAGGGTTAGGGGGGTACAATGGTGGCCAATCACAGCGCAGGGTTGGGGGGGTGCAATGGGTGGGGGGGGTACAATGGTGGCCAATCACAGTGCAGCGAAGTCAATGTCCAAACCTCACATATAGGGGCGGTTTCTCCACCCAAAAATGTAAGCACGTCACTTCGCAGGACGTGCTGTGATTGGCTACCGAGATGCATGATGAAATTAATAACTCATAAATAGCACCGCTCACTTCACACTGTGTGTGGGTGTGATTTTTTTCTTATGTTTTTAAATCTCCACAAACAGGCCAGAGGAAAAGGGGTATATTGTCTTTTTTCTCCACTTATATTGGGCACTGGGGCTCTTCTCCTTCATCTCCATGTTGAGAGAAGCCAATCACAACAAAGGTTTTCACATATGACACTGGACTGGACTTTATCTCTGCAGCAGCAGAGGGGACACTTTATTGTGATTTCTTTGATCCACCTAAGTGCCCCCCCTTCCTCCTTTTGAGGCCTGAGGTTCCGATTCTGCAAAATGTCTTCTAAATCGGTTTTCTGAAAAACGTATGTTTCTCTATCAGTGGTGCTCAAACTTTTTCATGTCAAGGACCCCCAAAATTATATGTATTTGGCCGACCCCCCATCTCAAAATATGTTGTTCCAGGGACCCCCCAGAAGCAAAGATTTGAGTTAAAAATGTTCACTTTAAAATATTCAAAGATTTGCACACATTTTCACGACTTTTCAAAAATAGCAGATCTACAAGCTCGTAGTGCGGCACCGCATGAATTTGTATATCTGCTATTTTTGAATAGCCAAAGTGTAAAATAATGCTTTTTAGCTCAAATCTAAAAATGACACAGTTCCAGGTCTTAATGGGTTAAAGGCTTGAATCAGCAGCGTAAATGCTCAGTGCAAAATTCCATCAATTCCTCATGAGACACCTGCAAGCCACAGGGCCCCTGGGAGATGTTGTACATCACTGTGTGAGGACTGGGGTACATCACTGTGTGAGGACTGGGGTACATCACTGTGTGAGGACTGGGGTACATCACTGTGTGAGGACCGGGGTACATCATGTGACCTTCCATGGGCAGGGAGGGCCACATGAGGGCCTGGTCATGCTGTCCCTGCAGCCCACTGCCCACCATCTCCACCATGCAGGTGGAGGTGGTGGTGGGCAGCATGGACTGGGCACTGCTGCTGCTGCTGCTGGTGGTGATGATGCCTGGTAGACTGCTGGCCACGTTGTTGAAAGACGGTTTTGATTCATCGTTAGTGTTGCCCAGGCTCTCTGACTCAGGCGACACCTGTGAGGTGAGATCCATCTTCTCGAAGCCCGTGGCAGCCGTGGTTCTGGCTGGTGGTGTTGAGTCCAGACACGATTGAATCAGGGCTTTGCTCGCCTCACTAGAGAACATGGGCTGGAGCTTGTCGGTGGCAAATTCGTAGAACCGTCCAGTTTCACTGGCCACCAGCAAGAGAACCTGGGTTCCTGTCAGCTTGGCGAGCTGTTTGGCCTTGTTTATAACACCAAGTTTACGCTTGCCGAAGGTTTTGCGTCGCTTTAACGTGTTCTCAATGAATTCAATGTCTATCTTCACACGACCACGTGACTTCTTCTTGGGTTTTCGCAGTGGGACGGCTGCCTCCTCCTCTTTCCTCTTCTGCCCTGCCTCACGCTTCACCCCTCCTCTCATCCTCCTCTTGCTGCTGTCTCCAGTTGGACCCATGGAGTCATATCCATCTGCTGTGCAGTTGGAATCATTTCCTGAGTCGCTGCATAAAGGTCTTATATGATCTCTAAGTTTGTATGACATCATGACTGTGTTCATATGAAATGCACAATAATGACACAATGCTTAATGTAACACGACGACACACTGCTTAATGTAACTCTAATCAGGTGTGGCTGTGATCTGCCTTTTATAGGGCCAAACTCTGCAACGTCACCTCTATGTCACAATTCGTGACACGTTCTGACTTGTTGACATACGTAACCCATAGCAACCGTCGCTAACAACGCGCCCAGTTGTTTCAGGGCAGACACGAATGTAAACAAACCACACGTGGCGGATCCCGGCCGGGTGACGTCACAAGCAGTGGCACCACGTCCAAAATTCCATTCTATCATCAGTGATGTAAAGTAACTACGCACATTTACTCAAGTACTGTACACAAGTATTTTTACTTTACTGTAGTATTTCCAATTTTCAGTGCTTTTTTAGTGCAAATATTATACTTTTACTCCACTACAATTATTTGAAAGCTTTAGTTACTAGTTACTTTGTAGATTTTGATTATTATTACAAAACATACATTACCCTCTTCAGCCCTAAATATATTTCGGCCATTTGAAAATAGCCGATCTACAAGTTCAGCTTGTAGATCTGCAACAACAAAAAAAACTTGAAATGGGACATTCTCCTTTCATGACGTTAGCATGGACTGGCTGGTGTACAACTTAAGGTACAGTTCTGTAGTAATGAGAGGTAATTTGTTCCTAATAACAACATAATAATTTTTATTAAGCAAAAAGGTAGGCAGAAGTATAATGTGTCATGACGTTAGCCTGGAATAGCTGGTGTACCACTTACGGTACAGTTCTGTAGTAATGAGAGGTAATTTGTTCCTAATAACATAATTTTTAAGCAAAAAGGTAGGAAGAAGTATAATGTGTCATGAAGTTAGCCCGAAATGGCTGATTTACAATTTACGGAACAGTTCTGTCGTAATTAGATGTAAAGTAACTTGAAGTTTACTTTTACTTTATTTGTTTATTTAGACAGGACAGAGCATATTAATGAACGTCACATGAACGTAAATACACCGGATTTAGCAAAGATGCTAATTTTCATCCGCAGTCCTCACACAAAACATAAAATCAGAAAAACAATAACATCAGAAAACAGACAAATGGTGAAATACAATTACATAACATCACATAGCCTAAAAATGAACCTAAAATATGATCACAAATGGTTGCAGTAAGTAAGTTGTACTAATCATAATAAAATAATAATCCTAAAAACCAACATGAAAAATATATTGTGTCACGATTATTGCCCATATATGGGGAATTGGACATATACCCATCAGGGATCTCCATATATGGGAATAATAAACTGACAAGGACTGACAAATACAGAGATCTCCATATATGGTCATAAAAGGGACAAGGACTGACAAACACACACAGATCTCCATATATGGGCATATCAGTCACATCGGCGGTGCCACGTAGGTGTCGAACTCTAGCCGTGAGGGCCGAACTTCTAGTTTTATACATTTTAAAAACTTGTGAAATGGGACATTCTGCATAATGAGTACTTTCTACTTTTGGTACTTTTACTCAAGTAAAATTTTCCAGGACTGTGTTGGGTATATGTGCTTAGCTGACTGCTGTCCACACACAGATGCCGTGATTCATGGTTGTTAATAAACCTGTTGAACTAAACTATAAATGATTATGTAAAGGTCAAGGAGTCAGCATGGTGTACATTTGCAGAGAGGTGTAGAACTTTATATAGCTCAGTCTGATATCAACACTCCTCTGACTTATCAAAAGCGCCTTGGAGAATGTGGGCGTCGATCCCGCTACCGCTCACATGCGAAGCGAGCGCTCCACTGTTTGAGCTGATTCCCCTTGTGCTAAAGTACTGTATACTGTTTACTCTACAGCAGTGGTTTTCAACCTTTTTCATGCCAAGGACCCCTAAATTGATATACATTTGGCCGCGGACCCCCATCTGAAAATGTTTTGTGCCAGGGACCCCCAGAAGCAAAGATTTGAGTTAAAATGTTCGCTTAAAAAATATATATTCAAAGATATGCACACATTTTCCAGGATTTTTCAAAAATAGCAGATCTACAAGCTCATAGCGCGGCACTTGGTGCCGCGCTATGAGCTTGTATATCTGCTATTTTTGAATAGCCAAAGCTAGGTGGTTAAAATGATTGTGAGGCTATGTTAACTAAATTAGCTGGGGACCCCCTGGTACCCCTCCAAGGACCACTGGTGGTCCCCGGACCACTGGTTGAAAACCACTGCTCTGCAGAGATAATCATGATGATATTGTGACATTTAATGAAATTGAGGTATTGTCAAAAGAGTTCACACCAACTGGTCATCAAAGGTGAATGGTTATATCTACAGGCCCAAACTGCACTCCTTAAGAAGTAGGCTATATCTCACAGGTGGGTTTTGAAGCCACATCCACAGAGAGACCACATTTCTACCACTTGCATTGCAGGTTGAAATTTGCTACAGATGACAAAACTACATTTGCTTACAAACATACACTACACTGAAAACATTACACACGAAGACTTCTGGATCACTGGAAGTTGAAGTCTCAATTTCATTGTCATATTACATACAGTAGCCCAGGGCCTGATTTGTGTACCATTGTGAACACAGGTCTATTTGTCAATCTTATCAGAAAAGTTGTATTGGCTCAGTCTGATGCCAAGGAGATTAAACTGCTTCTGATTCAAACATGTTCCTCTGACTCATGAAAAGCTCCTTGGAGAATGCAGGCATCGATCCCGTTGCCTCTCACAAGCTCAGGGAGCGCTCTACCATTTGGGCTAATTCTCCTTGTATTGTTGTTTCTATACTGTACATAGTTTACTCTACAATCAAATTACGGGCAAAAGGGAGCAAGCCAACTCTGGTCATCAATGGTGAACAGTTACCGGTTAGAATAATTACAAATGACAAAATGTGCTTAGAAACATAAACTACATCATTGAACAACTGTAATCATGATGAAGATAATTAAGCTGACTGTCACTGGAAAGTTCAATTTCATTTTGTGTACAATGTTCCTCTGACTCATGAAAAGCTCCTTTGGGAGTGTGGGCATCGATCCCGCTCCCTCTCACATGCGAAGTCCCCTTTACTGTGTAAGACACTGTACATTATTTACCTAATTCCTCATTCTTGTTAAAACCATTGAACCGTAGTGTCCCTCTTCGGGGGAAGAACATCCATCCAAAATAGCTGATCTAGAAGCTCACAACACATTGCAATGAGCTTGTAGATCTGCTACTTTCGACAAATGGGGCCTACTATAGAGCTCTGGGGGACTCTGGTTAACTAAGTATAGTGAGTGAGTAAGTGGCTACGTAATTTACCTAATGTCCCATTCTTGTTATTTGAGAAAGGTAAACATAAACATCTACTGATGCACAAACTTGCACACAACAACAGTGTTGTTTCCTGGAATCACTGGGTGTTTCTTGGTGTTGCAACAGACACCCTCCTCCAGGCGAACCGACCGAGGCTGATCAGACCCCGGCCTGTGTCCAAGTGGCATGCTAATGCCCCCACTGTCTCTTGGGGGCTTAGGGTGGCTGGTGAGATGTTAGCAGCAGGTGTTGCCGACACTAGGAGGCTCTAGTAGCCACTGTGGGTTGCCTCCCGGGCCTGGCTCCTCCTTCGTCTGACCAGAAGTGGGCACTCTTCTGTGCGTCGCGTCGTCATCATTGCTGCTGCTGGGAAAGAACATCTCATTCTGCCTTGATGGAAGGGAGTTAATCATACAACACAATTGTTTCCTTTTCATTTTTATAGTCTGTGGTTCTTCCCATTTCCACTTTATAATGTATATGTGTTTTGAAATTCCTTTCTCTGTTTCACTCTGTGGCAAGGCCGGACTGAAACAATAATTCAGGCTGAGAGAACATATAGTTGTGTTGTGTTTGATCCCATAGCATGCCCCTCACCCCTGGCCCCCCCTGCCCTGGGCCCCCCCTGCCCTGGGCCCCCCCTGCCCTGGGCCCCCCCTGCCCTGGGCCCCCCTGGGCCGTTGATCTGGGGTCAGCTGAGCCTGTGCCCCTCAGGCCCAGAGGTGCAGTTGATAAAGGAGATCACATCACTCAACTGTGACTGCATGGTCCCTGTTCTGCATATGTCTGGGTACAGACAGGTGTGTGATGATGGACATGTAGTAAATGACAAATACATAAATATTCAAAGCTGCACATGAAATATTTAAAGCTGAAAATATGTGACCACCTTCACTACATTCCACACTTGCAGGCAGAAGCTCCCAAAATGTACAGTTCCAAGAAAGTGGTAAGGAACGGAGAGAAAGAATCAAATCAAGTCAAATATGTCAAACATACCTGTACTGTCAAATATATACTGATGGGTCTAACTTTGTACCATTTTCTTATGGATCTAAAGTGTACCATTTTCCATTTGTGTGTGTTAATATGGTTAAAAGTGTCAGTGCCTCTCAGGCAGCCTGCAACATTGTTTTGGTCTGATGGGCTCCTTCTGGTATGTCAACAATATTAGATAGCAGGTTAACCTCGTTGCCACACAGATTTGTTGTTATAAACTCTGTGCATAAATGATACCCCAACCTTGGTTGCCCAGGAAACGGAGCCATTCGAGACATAACTGACGGCTGACGTGATGACGGAAGGCATTACCCCACGTTATGTGTATATAACTTTGCATATCTGTTTTAACGTCAGAAGAAATATATCTGGAACCATGCTTTTCGGTCGCTTGTAAGATCTCTTCTCTGGAATAAACCCAAATATTATTGTAAAGCGTGTAAATCATATACATATAAGGAGCATGGTTAAAGTAGCCATAAAATGAGGCCACAAATGCGTGTGTGTGTGTGTGTGTGTGTGTGTGTGTGTGTGTGTGTGTGTGTGTGTGTTCGCGCGCGCATGCCCGTGTAGGACAACTTCAGACACAGCACTTTCTAATTACAGCTTGGTTACAATGTAAACAGTTTGTGTTTATATTTGGAAGCTTCAGTTATGTCCATAAGTGAGAGGGCTGCCCACACTTTTTGACTTAAGAACTATTTTTAAAATGACCGGCTCAACAAGATTTTATACCATTGCTGAAAGTACCTTAAAATACTTAAAAAATATGTAACATTTAAAAGGCTTCCTCCCATTCTGTAGGGAAGTATAGTAGGTTTTCGATCTCTATACCATGCACATTTAACTTTGCAAAGCTACTGATGTTGGCACGCAATACTCTTTAAAACAAAGCAATTGTGGGTTTGCCTACTATAGAATCAGCGAAGGGAGCTGACAGGCCGTTCTTCATGTCAATCAATCAAGTCACCTTAATTCAAGTGGCGGATGCCACTTTATGCTGTTATTTTATTTCATTTTGTTTGGGGCATGGCATGCTGTCTACCTGCACAGCCTTTGTGATCTACTGATAGATTGATCTATAGTTTTGGGAACCCCTGAGCTAAGGCATCGACTCATTTCAGTTCAGTGTCTGTGATAATTGCCAGTCGCCACATATGGAGGAGACAATGCTTCCTGTATCCTTGATCTGTTTCCTGAAACACTTGTTGTTGAGTTTCCCAAGCTTTTGCATCTACTATTGTTTGTGTTCAAGAATGTATTGATATGTGAACGCCAATAAAGATGTTAAATGTGTGCGTGTGTGTGTGCGTGTGCGTGCGTGTGTGTGCGTGTGTGTGCGTGTGTGTGTGAGTACACGCCTGCACTTACTATATGTAACCTCCTATCTGTGTAAGTCTATATCAGTTTAAGTGTGTATTCCTGTAGGACAGAGAGAGCACACACACACATGCATTGATGTGAGTAAAGCAGATTTGGGGAGGGCTCATTCAACGGACCTTTTCAAGCAAGTTCTGTGCTCAGCCGTTTTTGATTGATTGAATACTTTATTAACAATTATTAACAGTACAGGTAGTACAGTCTAGGGTTCTAAGTACTCGAGACCGGTCTTGAGTCTGCATTTTGATTTACTCGGTCTTGACTCGGTCTCGGACTAAGGGACTCGGGACTCTACCCAAACCGAGTCCACTCGAGTCACGAGTCACTACAATGCAATTAAATAATTGTATTATACCCATATTATGAGGAGCCCATTCACATTAACATTATAAATGAGCTGTCTGGCGCTTATGGACAGCTGTCTTGTTAAGTAACGGAGCTCATCTGACGTGCCTGCTTGCTCTCGTGGTTGACATTGCAGATCGCGACACGTTGTGAGCTTGTAGATCGTCTATTTTCAAATAGCCTATAGGCTAAAGTGGTTAATGTATTTTTTATAATGTATATCTGCAAAGTAACTAGTAACTAAAGTTAGTATACCCAATTTTGAGCTTTTCCAAAGTCAGTAACATATAATTGCAGTGTTTCAGATCAAGATTGTTTTCTGTAGCTATCAAATAAGAAAAAAAAACAATGATTCCGGTCTCCGTCTCGACTCGGTCTCACCTCCCGTCGGTCTCGGTCTTGACTCTCGTCGTTCTCGGTCTCGACCCCCTCCCTGGCCTCCCACACTCGGTCTTGACTCGGACTCGCCCCCACCCCTCGGACTTGGTCTTGACTTGGACTCGCTTTAGGTGGTCTCGACTACAACCCTAATACAGTCAGAGGTTATGCCTGAGTCTGTTCATTATTACTATTATCTATTCATTAAAGCCTCTTTGTGTTTAGGCTATTTTGTATATCTGCTTGATTTGATTTGCAATCTGTGACAATCTTGGACTGTATCAGCTGTGTGAGAGAGGCTGAGTGTGCAATACATGAAATAGTCTGTTAATGAATCATTTGATGCTGAAATGAAATGTGATGAGTTCAAGGGATGAAAATAACATTGAAGTATGTCACTTTATTATGGGATGACATTAGAGGGTCAAGGGCCAAACCTTTATCCCAGCCAGACATGTCAGACATGCCTACATACACATTATGTATGTATAAGTAGGCTATCAGCAGCAAAATTTACTTATCGAACTATCCACCACTGAATATTAACCTATTCCAAATGTATTTGACAAGACATATAGTGAAGAAACCCAGCACCCTTGCCCTCCCAGTTATACAGATTATTTGTGTGCAGTCAGCAGTGATTACATTTGATAGCCACTGGCAAATAGATATTAACCACGAAGCAAGTTCACCCCATTCCCCCCATACCAAGTATGGACTGAATGTTGGAAGTATCATTTACAGTTGCTTAATGTGTCTTATTAATAGACTTTAAATAGTTTAATGACTAATCCGATACTATCACAATGTCAACTGTAATTAAGGGACCTTTTAAGGCAAGTCCTTCTTTTACTTTCTGCAAAGCATGCAATAAACACCAATATATAAGCAGGCTGAGATGGGTGACATGGAGCCATTGTGGGAGTTCAGAGTTCCATTTGCTGGTGAGTGAGACTACATCTCTTAATCATAGTCATATTAATTTATTAGACGTGTTAGATATTCATGCTAGACATATAAATGTACAGTATTAGAGACGTTAGCTATTCATAGCCTTTTAAATGTATTAGTCCTGTTAGCTATTCATAGCCATTTAAATGTATTAGTCCTGTTAGCCATGTACGTACATGTATTGTGTTAGCTACATGAAAATGTATTCAGTTGTCTTTTAGGCCTACAAACATAATGTAACCAGAGGTGGGAAGAGTAAATTTACTCAAGTCACTTTTTGAACGAATTGTACTTACTAAGAGTACTTTTAATGCAACATACTTTTCACTTTTAGTACTCAAGTATATTCATGAAGATTTTGTCTTTACAAGTAGAAGTAACATTGATGTTTTGTTTGTTTAATTATCTGAGAAACACTTTAGGCAAAGTGGCTGACTGTTTATACATATTGGAGTCATTATTACATTAATTTAACAATGCTTTTACTTTAATCGACCAACTTCTGAATGTAACCTTAATTCATGCAAGGGAATGTGTATAAGAATAAATCTAGTATTGCTTCACTACAAATAAAAACGAACAAACTATTGAAATAAAAAAAGAAATAAGGTGATGCAACAACAAAAATCTGAATGAGCAAATATAATTTTATTACATTGCATGCAAATAATTCTAAAATATATCACTCTACTCAGTTGTGGAACGCATTAGAAATAGGATTTTCCTCTCTCTCTCTCTCTCTCTCTCTCTCTCTCTCTCTCTCTCTCTCTCTCTCTCTCTCTCTCTCTCTCTCACACTGAGTAGTGGTTTTTATCTAGTTAACAGTCATTGATATCTTCATTAGGGATTTATATAATGTTCTTTAATGGATATATATATATATAAATTGTGTATTAAAGTGTATCATTCAAGTCATGTTTGTGTCCTCAAAATGATGTGTTGTTTTTTCTACACACTTTTCCCACACAAGTTGCACTTCCACTGCTGGAGGGAAAAAGTGAGTGTTCATAAGATTTCTATTAAACCTAAAATAAGATACAGCTTATAAGAATAGACATACATTTATCTGCTCAGATCTCAAGACAGCAAAGGCATCAACATCTATTTGTCTGTCTACAGAAAGCCGCCACCATGAGTACGGACGCAGAGATGCAGCAGTATGGCAAGGCCGCCATTTACCTCCGTAAGCCAGAGAGGGAGAGAATGGAGGCTCAAGCTGCACCCTTTGATGCCAAAACTGCAGCATTTGTGACTGATCCTAAGGAGCTGTATCTCAAGTGTAAAATCATAAGTAAGGACGGTGCCAAAGTCACCGTGGAATTGCTCGACACAAAACAGGTACGTAGGTAGAGGTGTATTAAAATCCAATAGTGACACAACTGTGATCACAATAAATTCTGAAATTGTGCTTTCTTTTTTTTTTAGCAAAGAACTGCAAAGGAGGATGATGTCACCCCTATGAACCCTCCCAAGTATGACAAAATTGAGGATATGGCCATGATGACCCACCTCACTGAAGCCACTGTCCTGTATAACCTCAAAGAGCGATATGCAGCATGGATGATCTATGTAAGGTTTTCTACATGCTGAGAACAGTACAGTATTGCACCTGTCGATAGCAAAGAAAGAAAAAGTAGAGAGTACAAGTTATATCATCAACTGAAAACCATAGAAAAACAATCGCAAACAAACTCATGGTTCTGAAGTTAACTTGCTCATTAGTTGATGCCACTTGCAAGTCTTGACTGTAATCCAAGCTCTAGTGATCCGTTGTCCCAGATATGTGGCATTATCAGTGTTATGTTGTATGATGTTAATGTTCTCTCTCTCTTCTACCCTTCAGACCTACTCTGGCTTGTTTTGTGCAACTGTGAACCCCTACAAGTGGCTCCCAGTGTACGACCAGGAGGTTGTAAATGCCTACAGAGGCAAGAAGCGTATTGAGGCTCCACCCCACATCTTCTCTGTCTCTGACAACGCTTATCAGTTCATGCTGATGGGTACGTACTAGTCAGGACAATGTAAAGAATATATAACTATAATGGTTTTGTGCTGTATCCATGACTAAAAGCTTGCTTTACTTTTTACAGATAAAGAGAACCAGTCTGTCCTGATCACGTAAGTTTCCCATCTAGAAGGCATTAAAAAAAGAACATTGAACACAAATTCACTACAGTAACTGCATTTCTCTGAATGTATGCATTTATAACCAGTGGAGAATCCGGTGCTGGAAAGACTGTGAACACCAAGCGTGTCATCCAGTACTTTGCAACAGCAGCTAGTTCTAGTGGAGAAAAATGTGCGGCCGATAGCGGTAAAATCAAGGTATATGTACAGGTTTTTAACATTAACAAAAAACTTTTTTTGAACATGAAGCATTTATATGCAATATAGCAATTCAATTCAAAATAATTCTGACTACATTTTAAATATGGCGATGTCTAAAATATTCTAGGGGTCACTGGAGGATCAGATTATTGCAGCCAATCCCTTGCTGGAGGCCTATGGTAATGCCAAGACTATTAGGAATGACAACTCCTCTCGCTTTGTAAGTATAAATAATGACATTTTATGAGAAAACCTGCAATGATTCCACAATGTAGAGGGATGCAACAAATTGTGCTATATCAAACAGGGTAAATTCATCAGAATCCATTTCAACACAACGGGTAAACTGGCCAGTGCTGATATTGAGACATGTAAGTATGAAGTTCACAGATGATATATATATATATATATATATATATATATATATATATATATATATATATATATATACATACACATTGGGGATTACATTTTGAGTTGTGTACAACCCATATATACTATTATTATTATTACTAGTGTTATTATTATTATTATTATTATTATTATTATTATTATTATTATTATCATTATTATTATCATTACTATTATGAGTTATGTACAACCCATATAGAGTATCATTATTATTACTTTTATTATTATTATTATGAGTTATGCACAACCCATATAGATCTGCTGGAGAAGTCTAGAGTGACCTACCAGCTTCCTGCAGAGAGAGGTTACCACATCTTTTTCCAGATGATGACCAACCACAAACCTGAGATCATTGGTAAGTGTAAGTGGAATTACTGATAATGCAGTGAGTACATAAATGAATGAATAAAAAAACAAAGTTCACCCTTTTTTAATCCCTTTTAAGAAATGTGTCTGATCACCGCCAACCCCTACGACTTCCCCTTGATCAGCATGGGTGTGATCGCTGTGGCCAGCATTGACGACAAAGCAGAGCTGGAAGCTACTGATGTAAGAGAACATTATTTTAATCATTCTAATACTCACTGTGCACTGCAGTCAGTTGCTCTGCAAAATTTATTTTCTAAAACAGTGGTTCTCAAGGTTTTCAGGCCGTGACCCCCAAAATAATCCTATTTGAACTGGGACCCCCCCCCCCCCCCCCCCCCCGACACCCTGATAAGCACTTGGAATTGTAGCAGTTGTTTTAGTTTAACTCGGTTCCACAGATAAATATTGTGAAAATAGCTGATCTACATTAGCCTGGTTCCAGACGAATCTGCCTTTGCAAAATTGCATCGCACTTTAGCCCTCGGCAGATTAGGTCTGGCCCCCCTCAATAGAGATTTCATTTCTCTCCCTCCGAAATCGTGAGGGACCAATCAGGGCTGAGTATCCAAATGTGGGTGGGCTTATCACCTTATTTGGAGCAATGATGTACAATGCAGGAGTCTCATTTTCAGTTTTTCACAACAAAGATGGACGCCGCCATAGCATCGGTAGTAAACGCGTTAGAAAATATTTATTTTCTAAAAGACGAACAAACAATTGCCCTTAAAGCTTTTGTTGGAAAGAAAGATGTGTTAAGAATAGTTTCATCTGGTTACCAGACTAAATACGAGTGGAGCTAGCTTTCGATGTTTACTATTTCAGCACCGGCGCTTGTGTGTGACGTAGCAGGAAGCACTGCTCTGATTGGTTTTAGGTCTAACCAATAGAGTCCGTTTGGATCTTTTTGTAACCGCCCCTTGGTCTGGTCCCTATCGTTGATAGGGACCAGACTAATATCCAAGCAGTGTGTCGTGTGATATTGTCTGGCCACGCGAGGCTAGATCTACATATTTTCAATTTGTTTGCCTCTTTCTTGGGTAAGATTTGACAATTTGGCCAATCATTGACAATTTTTATAGTATAGTTCGTTGATTACTTTTGACGCAGTAATGGTCTTGTTATCTCCGCCAGGTCAAAAGGCATGGCCGAGACCTGCCCGTCTGTCTGTCCATCCGTCTATCTGTGAGCTGCTTATCTCCGACACTGTTGGCCCGGTTGCTACGAAACTGTGCACACACTCCGTGGATTCGAAATGCCGAACCACTGCCCCGAATTTTTCAGATTGGCCTGTTATAGCGCCACCAGGAGGCTGATCTTTTCAAAACACATGTTTTTTATATGAATCCTACAGATTTTGTCCAAACAAATCGGTACACAGTATCTCTATAGTCATGTGATCAACAAGGATCTGTCGGATTTTCCATATTCCATCCTGATTGGCTAAGATTGTCTTCCAAAGTTTGCAGGATTGGTTCGCTTTGAACAAAATCCGCAGCATGCGATTTCCATGAAATTTTGCACGCATATTCACACTAGGCAGAGGAATACATGCCGCTTGAAATAGTTCAAATCAGCCTCATGGATGTGCTATAACAAGCCGGTACGCATTTTTACCTATAACTGCATCGAACTGCGTGAAAGTTTGCACGCGCACTCCCTAGAGACCAAGGAAAAAACTTTGCCGTGCATTTTTCAGATCTGCCTTTTAAAGCTTTTTAAAACCAATTTTTTGCTATTTTGTCCAATAATCACGCAAATCAGTACACAGTATCTCCATAGTTGATGTGATCAAGACGGATGTGTCCGATATTTCATATTCCACCCTAGTTGGCTAGTATTGGCTTCCAAAGTTTGCAGGATAGGTCCGTTTTGAACAAAATGCCTCAAATCATGCGATTTCCGTGACAATTTGCACACACATTCCCACTAGGCCAAGTAAGAAATGCCACCCTTTCCACATTGGCCTGTTATAGTGCCACCAGAAGGTCTAATTTAGCACAACACGTTTTTGGAACAAAATGCCTCAAATCATGAATGCAGTGTCCGCTTGCCGTATAGCGCCACCAGGAGGCCACAATAACCTACAGTACCTGACCTGGTAGAGACCTGTGCTCCGAGGAGCACTTTTTCTAGTTTGTTTTATTTCTTTTTTATTCATAGGTATTAAAAGGTCTTAAAAGTCCTTAAATTGTCACTTTAGAAATGTGCAGATACCAATGTATGTATACTGTATGTTGGTTACTGTTGAGATGTACACAGTTATAAATGATGTTTGTTAATATAAGGCTTAATCTCAATCTTTTGAATACATCTCTGCTTATTGACATCAGGAGGCTATTGACATCCTGGGCTTCGACGCTGAGCAGAAACAGTACATCTGGAAGTTCACCGGTGCAGTGATGCATCATGGGGTCTTGACGTTCAAACAGAAGCAGCGTGAAGAACAGGCAGAACCTGATGGCACGGAGGGTGAGCTGATCTCATAGCCGCGGGAAGACCTTTTAGGTTAGGGGTGCGGTATGCACCCCCCGCGCGCGCGAACATTTGTCGCGGTTCTGGGCGGATTGGGTTAGTTTTTTTCCCAGTTTTTGGTTTCTTTATTTCGGTTTTAGGGTTAGGATTAGGGTTAGGTTAGAGTTATGTTATTTAATTCTTATTTTTGCCTGATTTTACCGATTTATTATCAAAAAAATAATAATATATTTTTTGATGTAGGGCGGGGGGGGGGGGGGCGGTACCTGGGGGGAGGGGGGGCGGCCGCACCCCCAGCACCCCTACTTCCCGCGGTACTGGCTGATCTTTATCATTATAATAATTATTATTTATCATTATCACGGAGGGTGAGCTGCATCTTCAACTAAGGAATGAAAATAATACTGACTTTGTCATTAATATTGTATATATTTACTTATATTCTAAATGAACTAAGTTAAATATATTTTCAATATATTTCCATTCTTATTTTTTTATATTCTACAGTTTAGACTGATTTACCTGGTTTACCTATGATCCTAGATTACTACCTCTATGCATTTGACATATGACCTTGTGTTTACCTTACTTACTGTAAGTCACTCTCTAGATTAAGAGTGTCTGCTAAATGCCTAAATTGTTAATTGCAAATTGTATGAACATTTCAGTGTCTGACAAGATTTGCTACCTGTTGGGTCTGAACTCAGGCGATATGCTTAAGGCATATTGCTACCCCAGAGTGAAAGTCGGAAACGAGTATGTCACTAAGGGACAAACTGTGCCACAGGTGAGTAAGTTACTTTATTTCCATGTTCTGATTTCATACACACCTTATATTCTCAACACAGTACCATAAGAACTCTAATATCTTTTTGAGTTGTTTCCAGCCTGTCTTAAATCATCTTCTGTAATTAAAATCCAACATTAATGTCTCGCCGAAGGCGTGGAAGAGACTATGTTTTGCACCGTGTCTGTCTGTCCGTCCGTCCGTGTGTGCGCGGCACCGTTGGGCTGCTCGCATCGAAACAGTGCAGGCACACTCCCTGGAGGCCAGAGTAGAACCTCTGCCTCACTTTTTTTCAGATAGGCCTGACATAGCGCCACCAGGAGGCCGATCTTTAAAACATTTTTTTTTAATATTACTTCTACAGATTTTGTCCAAACATCACGCAAATCGGTACACAGTATCGTGCAATAACAGGCCGATTTGCGTTTTTACCTACAACCTGCAGGATCTGATTAAAACTTTGTATGTGCACTCCCTAGAGGCCAAGGAAAAACCTTTGCTCTGCATTTTTCACATCTGCCTTATATAGCGCCAACAGGAGGCCGACTTATGTAAAATATTTTTTATCTCTATAGTCATGTGATCAAGACAGATCTGTTAGATTTTTCATCTATATCATATATATGAGATACTCTATAGTTGGCAGGAGTGGCCCGTTTTGAACAAAATGCCTCAAACCATGAACACAATGTCCGATTGCGGTGAAACTTTGCACGCACATTCGCACTACGTTGAGGAACAAACGACAACCTTTTGACATTGCCCTATGATAGTGCCAACAGGAGGCCGATTTTGGCAAAACACATTTTTTATATTACTCCTATAGATTTTGTCCAAACATCTCGCAAATCGGTACACATTATCTCTATAGTCATGTGATCAAGATGGATCTGTCCGATTCTTCACATTCCATCAACGTTGCTGGCACACAATAACATACCTGACCTGTGCTCTGATAAGCACTTTTTCTAGTTCAAATTCATTTATTTATTTAATATATGAAGAGCATACAAAAAAATCACTCTGCAGAAATGTGCAGTTCCATGCACCTCTGACATATTATTTTAACAGTATACAGTATACAGTATACCTGTAAAAAAATAAACAATACACATTGTGTATCCAACCGCTCACTCAGATCAGGGAACACAGGGAAGCTGTCAGAATCTTCCCTAAAACACCCGGGACAGACTCTCCCTTCTGGCTTCAAACTGTGGAACGAGCTCCCCATTGCATTTAAAACTGCAGACTCACTCCCAATCTTCCACCGTAATCTGAAGACTCAACTCTTCAGACTCCACCCTAGCCTGTAACACTTGCCGTGGCACTTGAAGACCTTGCAGGCTTATGCAAAGGCTAAAATGTAATTTAGATAGCATGTTATGTAGACAGATGCCAGGTTCATTTGTAGACCTGGCATCCTAGTGTGTATAGTTTCAATGTACAGATTATAGATTTTTTGAGATATACAGTTTAGACCGTTATTGGTTTACCTATGATCCTAGATTACTATTGCTATGCATTTGATGTATTACCTTGTGTTTTCCTTGCTTGCAGTAAATTGCTCTGGATTAAGAATGTCTGCTAAATGCCCGAATTCTGAATTGTTTAATTCACACCCCTACTAAATAACGTTCCTATTTCCTTAGGTAATGAACTCAGTCGGTGCCTTGGCCAAGTCCATCTATGAGAAGCTGTTCTTGTGGATGGTCATTAGGATCAACGAGATGCTGGACACCAAGCAGCCGAGAAACTACTACATTGGTGTGCTGGACATCGCTGGTTTTGAAATCTTTGATGTAAGCATGGACTTGTTTTAAGTGGCATGGACTTGTTTAAGTGGTATAGTCATTATTTCTGTCACAAAGACTTTAAGAGACTGCAGGCTAATGATATTTCCACCCACAGTTCAACACCCTGGAGCAGCTGTGCATCAACTTCACCAATGAGAAACTGCAACAGTTTTTCAACCACACCATGTTTGTTCTGGAACAAGAGGAATACAAAAAAGAAGGAATCCCATGGGATCTCATTGACTTCGGCATGGACCTGGCTGTCTGCATTGAGCTCATTGAGAAGGTATGCTATTATTCTGTGCTTTAATGGACATGATGTTAATTTCGTTTTTGTTTATGGTGATTTATTTCTTTTGTCTCCTTTACAAAGCCCTTGGGAATTTTCTCCATCCTTGAAGAGGAGTGCATGTTCCCAAAGGCTTCAGACAAGACATTCAACGACAAGTTGCATGGCACGCATCTTGGAAAGTGTAAAGCCTTTGAGAAGCCCAAGCCTGCCAAAGGCAAGGGTGAGGCCCACTTCTCCCTGGTTCACTACGCTGGAACGGTGGACTACAGCATCACAGGCTGGCTAGAGAAGAACAAAGACCCGTTGAACGACTCTGTGGTGCAGCTGTACCAGAAGTCTTCAGTGAAGCTGCTGGCTGTGTTATATCCCCCACCTGTGCCTGAAGGTATGTTTATTAATATAATATAATAATTTAATGTGTTCTATCCCCCACCTGAGCCTGAATTCATCCTCCTATAATTCCCCTAACCTCTGTCACCGAAACCTGTCACCAAAACCTGTTCTGCCCGGTTCTCCTCAGTGGCTGGAGCAAAGGGAGCCAAGAAGAAGGGTGGTTCCATGCAAACTGTGTCTAGTGCTTTCAGGGTAAGAATATGTATTCATTATTATCAAAATGATATCCCTTTAAGAATTAAGCATTATTAAGATCTACATTATATCCAAGTACGAAATGTAAGAAAGGCACGTCTTTTCATGTTGGAATTAAACAATTTCACATGTTGTGAGCTTGTAGATCAGCTATCTTTGAATGGCTGAAGTTTAAAACAGGGCTTAAGTGGTTAATGTATGTTTTAGAAAAATCTAAATCTGTAAAGTAACTAGTATCTAAAGAGTTCAAATAATTGTAGTGGAGGAAAAAGTACATTATTCTATAACTTTTTACTAATAATAAGCCTAATTGGCTATTTTATGTCTCAATAGGCGAACTTGGGGGTGTTGATGACCAATTTGAGGAGCACTCATCCTCATTTTGTGCGTTGCTTGATTCCCAACGAGTCCAAGACTCCAGGTAAACACAGAAAATAAACATTTAAACAATGATTGTGAGGTGGTCATTTAATGCAACTTTGGCCAATGTGTGTAACTATTTTGTCCTAATAATAATAATAATGAAGCAACATCTTTACAGGCCTGATGGAGAACTTCCTGGTTATCCACCAGCTGAGGTGTAACGGTGTGCTGGAGGGCATCAGAATCTGTAGAAAGGGCTTCCCCAGCAGAATCCCATATGCTGACTTCAAGCAGAGGTATCAATTCCTTTTTCCAGCAGCTTTTAGTTCCACACCTATTAACGCAAAATGACCCATTTTTACAAAACAGGTACAAAGTTCTGAATCCCAGCACAAAATGACCATGAACTTTTGCAAAACAGGTACAAAGTACTGAATGCTAGCGCATGTCCCGACGGCGCGTTCATGGACAACAAGAAAGCTTCAGAGAAGCTGCTTGGGTCCATTGACGTTCCCGTTGATGAGTACAAGTTCGGACACACCAAGGTAAACACACTGCAAATACTTTTTAAAATTATGGACAGAGGACTAAAAGTTGATTTTACAGTTGTTTAGTTACAGTGTTTGTAACATTGTATGCAGGTGTTCTTCAAAGCTGGTCTGCTGGGTGTCCTTGAGGAGATGCGAGATGAAAAGCTGTTTGCTCTGGTCACCATGACTCAGGCCCTCGGAAGAGGTTACGTCATGAGGAAGGAGTTTGTGAAGATGATGGCTAGGAGGTACTTTGAATACATAATTTATTCTATATTAAGTACAATTTCCATGTAAACATTTTCATTACTGTTCAACACAATTTTGTTTAAACGGGGGAAGAAAACTCGAGCAGAACCAGACTGCCACCATCTGCCACCTTGTCGGGGGGAGGAAAACAACAATAAAACCAACAGAAATAATAATGACAACAATAACAACTATAATGACACAATAAAAGCAGTTATAACAACAACCTGCAAGGAAACCCTCGATCTGCAGCTCGGGGTCCACATCCACAAAGAGTAATGCTAAGTTGATTGTACATCAGAATGAAACTAGCGATACCAAAGGTTGTGGCTAGACTTCTTTTATATTTCTCTTTGGAATGAGCTCCCTCTGTGTGTCAGGCAGTCTCATTCTAAACTCTCCTATAAAAACAGTGTGAAAATACTGTTACAGGCTTTGTTAGGGATTTAAGGTTGTTTTCAGTGGTTTTGTATTTTGTGAGTTCAGGTGACGTGCTATGTAATTTATTGGTGCTATGTAATTTTATTCAACTATTTATTTTTATTTATGTTGCAGGACCACATTGGAAACAAGTGTTTCATTACGCTTTTATGTGTATATCGTGGGTTTAAGTTATATTGTGACCAAAATCTAATCAAATCAATCATGACTCATGATACACTGCAACCGTGTTCCCACAGAGAAGCCATTTTCGCCATCCAGTTCAATGTGCGCGCATTCGTCAATGTGAAACACTGGCCATGGATGAAGCTGTACTACAGGATCAAGCCTCTCCTGCAGAGTGCTGAGACTGAGAAGGAGCTGGCCAACATGAAGGAGAACTATGAAAAGATGAAGACTGACCTGGCTTCTGCCCTGGCCTCGAAGAAGTCACTGGAAGAGAAATTGGTGTCTATGGTGCAGGAGAAAAATAACCTTGCACAAGCAGCGTCATCAGTAAGTAGCTACCCTTGTACAGGAAATGTTGCTAATAATTCATATTGTTTATCATCCTATCTTAAATATTTTATCTAATGTAGAATGTAGATGTAGACCATGGCAGAGAATGCCTGGTGGTCGAAAGGCTGTTGGCATCATTGTATAGCTACATGGCTACCAGCACAAAGGCTTGACTCAATTTGTGGTTCTTCCGTGGGGGAGGGTGAATCTGCATACGCCACTTCTAATTACTCACCCACGCGCTACTATAGTATATCCTTCCGGAGGAGGTTGATAGCCTCCAGCTTCTTATTCCTTGTCCTCACCTCCGCCACCACCTCCGTACCGTCCAGGCTTTAATAATGATAGAGTCTGCCTTTTTCACCAGCTTGTTCAGTCTGTTAATGTCCCTTGTGTTAATGTACCCCCCCCCCCCAGCAAGCAGCTGCAAAACAAATCTCAAATACCTTACCCAGAACAAATGTTGACATGTTCCCTCACCTTTTTCATTGACCACAAGGGAGATGAAGCATTGAACGATGCAGAGGAGAGATGTGAGGGTCTTATTAAAAGTAAGATCCAGTTGGAGGCAAAGGTCAAAGAGACGACTGAGAGACTGGAGGACGAGGAGGAGATCAATGCCGAACTGACTGCCAAGAAGAGGAAGCTGGAGGATGAATGCTCTGAGCTCAAGAAGGACATTGATGACCTGGAGCTCACCTTGGCCAAAGTGGAGAAGGAGAAACACGCCACTGAAAACAAGGTTCAACATTATACACTCTAGCTGTCTTATCAAGATATAGTACACTCCATTCCAATGGTTCTCAAACATTTCAAGCTCTCCCCTTAACTCCATTTGTATACTGTCAGAGTTACAGACTTGTAAGGGTCATTTAGCCCCCCCCCATAAAGGAACCCTGAGAGTCCCTGGAATCCACTTTGAGAACTACTGATCCATTCCATGACATTCTGTTCTGCTTAACCAGGTGAAGAACCTGACTGAGGAGATGGCCTCTCAGGATGAGAGCGTCGCTAAGCTGTCCAAGGAAAAGAAGGCCCTCCAAGAGGCCCATCAACAGACCCTGGATGACCTGCAGGCAGAGGAAGACAAAGTCAACACTCTGACCAAGGCCAAGACCAAGCTGGAGCAGCAAGTTGACGATGTGAGTTTATGAAGTGAATCAGATGTTCTGGTTAACATTATGTTTATTGTTTCACTGAATAATGATGCACAAATAATTTATTATTGTGCAGCTGGAGGGTTCTCTGGAGCAAGAGAAGAAGCTCCGCATGGACCTGGAGAGAGCCAAGAGAAAGCTGGAGGGTGATCTGAAACTGTCCCAGGAATCCATCATGGACCTGGAGAACGACAAGCAACAGTCTGACGAGAAGATAAAGAAGTAATGTGGACCAACAATATGAAATATCATGGAGAGAAACCACCTGCAGAATGACTCTAAAATATTGATGTGCTGTATTCCACAGGAAGGACTTTGAAACAAGCCAACTTCTGAGTAAGATTGAGGATGAACAATCCTTGGGGGCTCAGCTACAGAAGAAGATCAAAGAACTCCAGGTATTTTTTTACATTTTCTGTAAAATCATTAAACTCATTAACTGCCAGAGTAAATAAATAAATAAATCAGCCCGGCCAGCGTTTTTGAGCCAAGATACGTCAAAATACGTCAATGGTTAATAATAAGTAAGAATGAATTATTATTTTCAGATGTTAATCTAACCGTAACCCATTAATTTGAAAGGCTCGTATTGAAGAACTGGAGGAGGAGATCGAAGCAGAACGTGCTGCTCGTGCCAAGGTGGAGAAGCAGAGAGCTGACCTCTCCAGGGAACTTGAGGAGATCAGTGAGAGGCTGGAGGAGGCTGGAGGAGCCACTGCTTCTCAGATCGAGATGAATAAGAAGCGTGAGGCTGAGTTCCAGAAGCTGCGTCGTGACCTTGAAGAGTCCACCCTGCAGCATGAAGCCACCGCCTCTGGCCTCCGTAAGAAACAGGCCGACAGCGTGGCTGAACTGGGTGAACAGATCGACAACCTCCAGCGTGTCAAGCAGAAACTGGAGAAGGAGAAGAGTGAATACAAGATGGAGATCGATGACCTGTCCAGCAACATGGAAGCTGTTGCTAAGGCAAAGGTAGAATAGAATGCTTGTGTGTAATTCTTGACTTGTTCAATGAACCAAGAAAAAAACGAGGGAATACATTGTAGGTTACTTCAGTGATTGAATATGTCCAATGTTAATCAACAGGGAAATCTTGAGAAGATGTGCCGCACCCTTGAGGACCAACTTGGTGAAATCAAGGCCAAGAGTGATGAGAATGTTCGCCAGCTCAATGATGTTGGAACTCAGAGAGCAAGACTGTTGACAGAGAACGGTAAATGTTCATCTTAAAGTCTACTTTGTCTACATGGTTTGTCGATGGTACTTGAGCAAATTGACCATAATTAGAGATAATGCTATGATCAAGAGTTATCCTGTGACTTTGATAATTTCTTTGAAATGTTTGAAACGAATATTCCAATTTCTAACTAGGTGAGTTTGGTCGTCAACTGGAGGAGAAAGAAGCTCTGGTCTCTCAGCTCACCAGAGGCAAGCAGGCCTTCACCCAGCAGATTGAGGAGTTGAAGAGAGTCGTTGAAGAGGAGGTTAAGGTAAGGAACAGATTCTTATTTTCCTTTTTTTTGTTTTTACAAATAGGCCTAGAATTATACTTTTGGTAATTTCATTCAGTTGACATTATTTTGGCCATTTTCTTTTGACAGGCAAAGAATGCCCTTGCTCATAGTGTGCAATCAGCTCGCCATGACTGTGACCTTCTGAGGGAGCAGTTTGAGGAGGAACAGGAAGCCAAGGCGGAGCTGCAGCGTGGAATGTCCAAGGCCAACGCTGAGGTGTGTCAGTGGAGGAGCAAGTATGAGACTGATGCTGTCCAACGCACTGAGGAGCTGGAGGAAGCTAAGTAAGTACCACACTCTATACAAAATAAGTGATCAGTTTATTACAATATCGGGTACCACTCTTTATAGTGATCAGTATTTTACACTATCAGGTACCAGTGTATTGCACTATGAGCTACCACTCTATATACAGTGATCAGTGTTTTACACCGTCAGGTACCACTCTTTATACAGTGATCAGTCTTTTACACTATCAGGTACCGGTGTTTTACAGGGTGTTTTATACTATCAGCTACCACTCTATATACAGTGATCAGTATTTTACACTAACAGGTACCACTCACTATACAAAATATTGCCCACAGTCATTTGATTCCATTCCAACACTGATCAACAGGAAGAAGCTAGCCCAGCGTCTTCAGGATGCTGAGGAGCAAATTGAGGCTGTGAATTCCAAGTGCGCCTCTCTGGAGAAAACCAAACAGAGACTCCAGGGTGAAGTGGAAGACCTTATGATTGATGTGGAGAGGGCCAATGGTTTGGCTGCCAACCTTGACAAGAAACAGAGGAACTTTGATAAGGTGCTTTGGTGTTCATTATTAAGAAATAATCAAAACTCTTGCCTCCTTAATGTTGGGTAAATTACATATGTCATTACAAATGCTGTGCAGGTCTTGGCTGAATGGAAACAGAAATATGAAGAGGGACAGGCAGAGTTGGAGGGAGCTCAGAAAGAGGCTCGTTCTCTCAACACTGAGTTGTTTAAGATGAAGAATTCCTATGAGGAGTCTCTGGACCAACTGGAGACCATGAAGCGTGAGAATAAGAACTTGCAACGTGAGTTTTCTCTTCATCATTCTTTTAGCAACAGTTTATTTTTGCTTCAATATCTTTTGCATATGTCTTTTGAGCTAAAAGCTGGTGTTGTTAACGAGTCAAAGGGTCATCATTTTGCCTTTAAAATTCGTCAAATGTTCAAGATCTAATTGTGGATATAGGCTACACCAACTTTATTCAAACACAAAATACTTGACCGACTGAAAAGTTCCTCATTAATTATTTTCAATCAACTTGCAGAGGAGATCTCAGACCTGACTGAACAGATTGGTGAGACTGGAAAGACCGTCCATGAGCTGGAGAAGTCCAAGAAACAGGTGGAGACAGAGAAGTCAGAGATCCAGACAGCCCTGGAGGAAGCAGAGGTACAGTATAACTGCAGAAGAATGCAATTGTCTATAAGTGTACCAACCCCACAGAAGTGTCTCTGAGCGAGCTAGCTCTCTTAGCGTTGCCTGTTGATTGCTGTAGTGGTGAGTTGGTGATCAGGATTTGATCCCAGCTCAGGGCATTGCACTATTTGCTACATTAGTGTCAGAAGTGGGATGCCTCTCCTTGCGTGAGGATTGTGGAGCGTTAAGCGCTAGGACTCATATTGGGGGGGGGGGGTCCTGTGTTACATTTTAGGGTACTCTGGAGCACGAGGAGTCCAAGATTCTTCGTATCCAGCTGGAGCTCAACCAGATCAAGGGTGAGGTGGATAGGAAACTGGCAGAGAAGGATGAGGAGATGGAGCAGATCAAGAGGAACAGCCAGAGGGTCATTGACTCCATGCAGAGCACTCTGGACTCGGAGATCAGGAGCAGAAACGATGCCCTGAGGATCAAGAAGAAGATGGAGGGAGACCTGAATGAGATGGAGGTTCAGCTGAGTCACGCAAACCGTCAGGCTTCTGAGTCCCAGAAGCAGCTGAGGAACATCCAGGGAATGCTCAAGGTGCAAAACATAGTAGTTAGATATGTATCCAAACAGTGGAACTGCTCTGAGCAGTGAGTGGTCACATTCTGATGTTCCTCTTATCGTGACCACCTCCAATGTCATTCATTTTAGGATGCCCAACTGCACCTTGATGATGCTCTCAGAGCCCAAGAAGATCTGAAGGAGCAAGCTTCCATGGTGGAGCGTAGGAATGGCCTCATGGTTGCTGAGATTGAGGAGCTGAGAGTGGCTCTGGAACAGACAGAGAGAGGCCGTAAAGTGGCTGAGCAAGAACTGGTAGATATTAGTGAGCGTGCTGGACTGTTGCACTCTCAGGTAAGTCAATGAGAAACTCTACATAACAAATAACAACATCAACATCAAATATTTAACATACAAGTAATGCTTTATAAAATGTTCTAAACTGAATCTTAATTGTAGAACACAAGCCTTTTGAACACCAAGAAGAAACTTGAAGCTGACCTGATCCAGGTCCAAGGTGAAGTGGACGACAGCGTTCAAGAAGCAAGGAATGCAGAGGAGAAGGCCAAGAAAGCCATCACTGATGTAAGTTACGATGTCCACCCCTTATCCAATATACCAGGACAATTAGATATACTTATGGCATGCTTAATATCAACATGCGATACAATACAGCTCGCTCATGGCATGTTGAAAACCTTTGCTCTTATAGGGTACAACAGAGGATGCATTTTAGAACTAAATCCTAAACTTGCATGTCTAATTCAAACAGCCATGATGAAGATCATAGGGAGAAAAGTAACATCACTATCTTCAGAAAAATGTGCTCGGGGAGACAAAGTACATTGTGAACCAGCATTCTGAGGTGCTGGCTTCAGGCAGATGGTTCAGAATGCTACAGTGCAGACTGAACTCGTTCAACAATCTATTCATTCCATCCTCCATAAAGATATTTAATAGCAACAACAAGTAGTTGTACTACTGAATATGATGACTACTAAGATACTGTAATTGTATTAAACTACCTGGTTTGTTTCCTTATGGTCTTATGACACTAGTATCTGTTTATTACCTTTCATTAAAAAAAATCTCACATGTGAATTTAAGCACGCTTATTAGTGTGGTTAAGTATAATCTATGTACCATGTTTATATATTGTGATTTTCTTGGCAAGTGTGTTGTGTGATGCATCATTTGTTCCTTGCGGGACAACAACGCATATTTTATCTTGTACAAAAATGACTTTCCAGGCTGCCATGATGGCCGAGGAGCTGAAGAAGGAGCAGGACACCAGCACTCACCTGGAGAGGATGAAGAAGAACCTGGAGGTCACAGTCAAGGACCTGCAGCACCGTCTAGATGAGGCTGAGAACCTGGCTATGAAGGGAGGCAAGAAGCAGCTCCAGAAACTGGAGTCTAGGGTAAGGTGTATAGTTTACTTCAACACAGGTTATAGTCAATGAAATAAGAATAAATAATTTGATTATGTATAATTCAACTGTGAAGGTGCGTGAGCTGGAGGGAGAGGTTGATGCTGCACAGAGAGGTGGAGCAGATGCTATTAAAGGTGTCCGCAAGTACGAGAGGAGAGTGAAGGAGCTGACATACCAGGTACTGTATATCATGTTCACTTCAATGACCATCATGCCATTGACAAAATGAATAGATTGCATGAACATACAACTAATGTTATAAATTCACTCTCACTTCAGACTGAAGAGGACAAGAAGAATCTTTCCAGGCTTCAGGATCTGGTAGACAAACTGCAGATGAAGGTGAAGGGCTACAAGAGGCAGGCTGAGGAAGCGGTAAGACAAATATACATAGTGATGAATTTTCACTTGTGGCTGCCATCGAGAACCTGTGGTCCCAAGTCACTCATGAACATGCCGCATTGGCTACTGCATTGTCCACAACCACACTTGTCCACTTGTTTGGACTATAATTGCAAGATGCTCTTTTCAAATATTGAGGCTTTGAACCATCTCTATCATATTGTAGGAGGAAGCAGCCAACACTCACCTGTCCAAGTGCAGAAAGGTTCAGCATGAGCTGGAGGAGGCTGAAGAGCGTGCTGACATCGCTGAATCCCAGGTCAACAAGATGAGAGCTAAAAGTCGTGACACCAAGGTAATACCTGTTCAATATGAAGGTTCATTATGTTGACTATCTTTAACTATGATTTAACTAAAGATTCATATTGAATATCTAAAATGATATTCCTATTTTTACAGGGAAAAGAAGCTGCTGAATAAGTTCTCCAATTCAAGTCACCGTAAAAAGTCATAAAATATGACCCATTGTATTCAAAAAGTCATAAAATATGACCCATTGTATTCAATAAAGGTGGCAACAAAATAATTTTGTTGTTTCTTGTATTCATTACTCCGTCAATCACTTTTTATTGTCAGGTTTGTCAGAGTATTCTGGTTCCAACTCACATGTCCACTATATACTATTTTGTAAACCCATTGCAAAGATAAATAAATGCGTACTTAAAGCAGCACTATGTAACTTTCCTCTTCAACCCCGGATTTGAACCCGGTGTCCGGCGCAAGTGCTGACATAGTGACATTTTTACCATTGAGCTAATAGAGCCGGCCTGCTTGCTCGGGGGATGAACTAAATCTTGACGATCAAGTCAAAATTCGTCTGTGTCTAGGTGAACAAGTTGCTGCTGTCAAAGAGCAGTGCTGCTTCACGTTGACATCAATATCAATTAATAGTTGAGCATTTCATACATAATTGTCCTCCATTTCATGGGAAGGGTTCACACAAAGGATGTATTCAACCCGGACAATACATTTCCACTGTTCGTTATACATTTTAGGGAGGAAAGTAGAGTATTCACCTGTTTCCTTGGCTGTGTGTGTTTCACTTCCTGTCGATTTCATTGGATATCATTGGTCATCTGACCAGTTTCATTGGATTTCATTGGATCAAATCGACAGGAAGTGAAACACACACAGCCTAGGAAACAGGCGAATAGTGCAAATCAGCAAGCTTTTTATTGAACACACCTAAATCATGACAGTGAATACACGCCCATTCACAGGTGGCGTTCAATGTTTAATCAGTACATCATCAAATCATACAGCGTAAACAAAACAAAAACATTCAACATTAAGTTTGCCTCTTATAAAAATAAAACATAAATTACAATTTGAGAGCATCACTCAACAAAAACCCTCTATATATTATGTTTTATGTGCTATAAGTCCCCTCCTTTTTTCCTTCGATATCAAATCTCTTTGCCGAAATTAGCCGATCTACAAGTTCACAATGTGTCACGGGTCACGTAAATCTGTGGTTCTCAACCTGTATGGGCCTGGGCCTACAAATACAGTAATTGGCAAAACATTAAGATTTCATTGACAATATAACATTATTATGAAAAATGAGTTTTCATTGTAATACCAATAAATAGGAACTTAAATTGGCCTATGTGTTCCATTGATCCAGGCCGGAACACAATCCATTGATCATTAATGTAAACATAAATGCACTCTGCCCACCCATCTGACCACCACTTAACACGGCAGCCACTACATTTTTAATTCTGGACTTTTTAACTTGTAACGGAGTATTTCTTCATTGCGGTATTGATACTGTTACTTAAGTAAAACATGTGAGTAGGCTACTTTTTCCACCACTAGCTGGACTCATGTACTGTAGCTCTCTGACAAGGTTATCGATTTAATTGATTGTGAAATATATTGGCCTTTTGTTTTTATATCAAATATGTTTCATAATTAGCTGATCTACAAGCTCAGCATGGTGCGGTGTGACAAATTGTTAGCTTGGTGAGCCTGTCAGATAGTTTTGCACACCAGTTTTTTAGGCCCTATTTGATTATGAAAAAAGTTTTTTTTGTGTTGATTCGTTGATATAGAAGAAATAAAATAAAATACCATTGCTTCTCGATCATTTGATTAACCAACACATGAGCAAGATTACGTCTGTGAGAGGTTCTCAAAGTTGGTTTTGATACATTTTCATTTAAATGTCTAGTTCAGCTTTGCCTCATCATGACATGCCCAGAATAGGGATGCTAGGGTTCATGCAGTTAAATAAAGGATCATAAAGTCTGCACACTGGGTCATGCTCCAAAGCTTAAACAAATATTTTGGTTCCTTTTCACACCATTGGACGTGACATTTTGAGCCTACCGGCTCTTCATCAGACACTGAAGTACACACACAAGCACCTACATACATGTTGTGCTGAGTCAGCTGACCAATAATAACCCAGCTGGCACCCAACACCATCAATCATCGAGTATCAAATATGCAGCATAATGTCCGTCATGAAATTGATATGGAATAGAATACCCAATTTACACATATGACCACATAAAAATACAAGTGAACATCACTGATTATTTAAAAATCAAGGCGACCAGCTGCTTCTCTCTGTGAGCGTGTGTGTGTGTGTGTGTGTGTTAGCATTCATTTGTTGTTAGCACTTAGCACTCATTTGCATGCTCTGTAGCAAGCAAACATGGCTCAACTAGTCTTTGTCAACCAAGAACCAAAAAACGGTCGCGGAGATTAGACTGTTGCCCAATGCCCACTTAAATGAGCTTCTGAGTTTACACACACCTGGAGCAACTGAATTAACGAGCAGCGCTGACGGGGGCAACGGTGCACACTCGTCAGCCCCAGCTGCGTGAATGAGAGAGGGGGAGAAGCATAGACATATAAAGGTAGACGCCTCCTTCGGCTCTGAAGCGTTTGTATCTCGGGCGCGCTTCCTTGTTCCGCAGGGCTAGCCTATCACTTCCTTCCGCTTCAGCAAGGGGCGTTCGGTAGGCCAATCAGAGGCAGGTGGGGCGGGTCTTTTCTCTCGCGCAGCAGCTAGTCAGTTAGACGCGCTGTGATTGGCCAGTAGTCAACGCGATGTGATTGGTCAGTAGTGAAACAGCCCTGCGGAAGAGCCTTGTATTGAGATACCAGTCGCTCCAATGAACTGCAGAGGCCAATGAGGTATCTAGGTTTCTATATCTATGGGGAGAAGAGGGGAGGGCATAAGGTTATGATCCCATAGCATCGGAGGACGGCCCGTCTCCCCATTGCCTTAAAGGACAGCCAGTCTCCCAATTGGCTTAAAGGATTAAAAGACAGCCAATGATGAAAAGGTCGTTAGAAAGTGTTGAGAAAGTGTTGAGTAGTTGATCAGTCTCTTCTTAAACCCGGTTACTCTTCGAGCAACCTGGTAAAAAAATATGTATCCAAACAACTGGCACACAGGACAGGACGTCAGGCTTACACCATCATAAAAGTCAAGTGAACAAGAAGAAACAAACACTCTCATACATACTATTTAGAGGTGCCTCTGCTACTCTAAAAAATGGTGGAAAAAGATGAATGCATGAGTGAAACATACATGGACCCACGGCTGTGCGGATTTTATTCTTCGTTGTGGATTCTGACCTCAGCCCAGCACCTGTTTTTTAGTGAGTGGATGTGCGTGCTTTCTGTTAAATAAAGGATCACCATGTCAGTGGACAAGACAGAGGGACAGAGAGGTCTGAATTTGATTGACTGACATTAGGAGCACCATAGGAGCTGGTTACCTCATTCATACCAGAATAGTGCCTTATGTGTTGATGTGTTATTTAAAAAGAGCTGTTCACAAGCTATGAAATGTCAGTCTGCAAAAAAGTTATTAAAAAAACACGGCCCCCTCATGCATTAGAAGGACGATATCAGTCACCAGAACCAGGGTGTGTTTTCAATGGTTTTAAAATGGATTTTGCAGTTACAATGGGTTTATATAGGAAGGGGGCGTGTCTGAAAAAAAAAAACCAAATACTTAATCAAGCAACTTTAAAAAAAAAAGTGTTTGAAAGTGAAATATCCCTTTACAGTAGTCTGTTATTGTCCACCACTGGTGTTAGTGATCATACCATTGTATAGAACCGTACATAACATTGTCAATGTATCAGTATGCAGTCACCTTATCACAACAGGTTTAATGGCTGAGTCTGATAGCAATGAGATTCATCTATTAATGCTCCTTTGACTCATGAAAAGCTCCTTGGTGAATGCAGACATCGATTCCACTACCTTTGGCATGCGAAGCGAGCACTATACCATTGAGCTAATTCCCCTTGCTTTATGTTACACTATACTGTACATAGTTTACAGAGATAAATTAGAGAGGTGGGACCAAGTCATACTATTGCAAGTCACAAATAAGTCCCAAGTCTTTGCACTCAAGTCCCAAGTCAAGACAGGCAAGTTACAAGTCAAGTTGCGATCCTAAACATTTTGTTGTGAGTCCTAAACAACTCATAATGCCACTTCAACTACTGATAATATATCAAATGTACACAAATGTGTACGCATTTGTAAGTGCGACTGAAGTTAAACAGAGAGGGGGGGGGGTGATGTTATGACTATGAGTTCAATTAAATGATTTGTCGCACACTTTTAAAATGACATACCTTTTCATATTAAAGTCATCAAATTATGTTTGTAAGCAGATTACAAAATATGCTTACAAACAGGCTACATTGAAAAACAATCAGCATGATGGAAGACTTGCAGACCACTGGGAATGTTAATGTCATTTTCATAGCCTAGAACAGCAGTTTTAAAACTTTGTGGCAAACCAAAGAGTTCTGTTCTGTTTTTTTGTATTCTTTACTCTAATTCCCCTTGTACAAAGCTACCGTATACTGTATAACAGTATACGGTATCAGTAATATACTGGTATTGTGACGTTTCATGGCGTTGATGTATTGTCAAAAGGAACTTAAAGACTCAATTTCCATTCAAGTTCAAGGTCAAGTTCAAGTTTATTATGTCCCAAACTGGGCAATTTATGTTACAGCAGATAGTAAGAAACTCCAACACACAGTAAACATACATACACAAGACACACATAGACATAGACATAATCACAAGATTCAGGTAATAATAGCTACTCAGCTACCTCCTCCTCCTGCTGCTATTATTGATGGCACGAATGGAAGTAGGTACAAATGAGAATTTGTACCTATTGTTTTTAGCTGCAGGGGTCTTTAACCTTTGGCCGGATGGCAAGAATTCATATTCAGGATTTAGGGGGTGAGAGCTGTCTGCCCTAATAGAAGATGCTTTCTTAAGCACCTGCTGGTCATATATATGACTCCGACAGCTAAATTGTACCCCCACAATCTTGCTAGCCCCCCTCACAACCCCGTTAAGGGCATTTTTCTGTCTAATGCCAAGGTTTCCATACCAACAAATGGCAGCAAATGAAATAACAGACTCTATGAAAGCTCTAGAATAAAATCATCAATGACTTATCCACCTGAAACTTGGCTAGCTTCCTTAAACAGAAGAGGCGCTGTTGACCTTTCTTACACACCATTTCAGTATTGAAGTCAAATATCAGACGATAGTCAAAAATGGAGCCGAGATATTTATAAGTGGTTACCAAATCCACTGCCTGGCTATTTATGACGCTACTCTGAGGAGCTGGTGGAGATCGCCTAAAATCAATACACATGTCTTTAGTCTTTGTAACATTAAGTTGTAGGAATGCATCTTCACACCAAGAAACAAAGTCATCTACAACTGGGCCATGACTGGCTTCACTATCACTCAAAAGACTAACAATCACAGAATCATCTGCAAATTTAACAATGTGTCTGTTGTCATGTTGACTCCTACAATCATTAGTATACAAGATATACAAGAGTGGGGAAAGAACACAACCTTGGGGTGAGCCGGTGGATGATGTTAGTTCTCCAGACAATTTACCATTCACCCGTACCCTCTGGGTTCTGTATGTGAGAAAATGAAGAACCCAACCAATAATACCTGAATCTAAGCCAAAGTTGTTAACTAATTTTTCAACTAGTATATGTGGCTGAATGGTGTTAAAGGCTGATGAGAAGTCAACAAAAAGCAGCCTAGCATGTGTCTTGCTGACTTCCAGGAGTGAAAATAGAAGGTTCAATAAGGTGATGGTAGCATCGGACACTCCTCTCTTAGCCCTGTAAGCAAATTGCAAGGGGTCCAGGCAACACTCAGTTTTTGCCAAGAGCTCATCCTTAACAAGCCTCTCAAATGACTTCATAACCAAAGAGGTTAAGGCCACAGGCCTGAAGTCATTGAGAGCTTTGGGACGAGGACCCTTGGCAACCGGCACCACAATGGATCGCTTCCATAAAGATGGCACCCTCTGCTGAGTAAGAGACAGCTGAAAAATAAAATGAAAATAGGGCCATATTGTCATATTACATAAGCCTATACAATAATATCCCAGCCTAGTGACTGGTTGTACCATTGTGCAATGTCGTTTTGATATAGAGTACGAGTGTAGAAGGACGTTCTATGGCTCAGTCTGATACCAACACTTTTCATACTTATGAAAAGCTCCTTGGAGAATGCTACCTCTCACATGCAAAGCCAGCTTTCTACCATTTGAACTCCCCTTGTACTTGAGTACTGTATACTGTACATAGTTTACTCTACAGAGATAATTATGAGGATATTGTGACATTTAACGAAATTGAAGTACGGTATTCTCAAAAGAGTTCACATCAACTGGTTATCAAAGGTGAATGGTTACAGGTAGCCCTGGTTCAGAGCGTTAGTGGCTTCGCTTTAACGCCCTGGAAGACCCCTCGCTCTGCGCATGTACAAGGAATTCCACTGCCCTGCGAGCGCTCAAGAGCAGTGAAAATAAACAAAACCATTTCGCTACTCACCGAAGCAAAGGCTGTTTTGCGTTGTTGAAAGTCTATTCTCCGCACTGGGGAGCCTCTCAGCACCCCACCTGCTCTGTAAAATACACTTTTTGGGCAGAAAATAAAATAATGTCAGCGAGACGGAAATAAATTGTATTTACTCCACAGTGCCCTCTACAGATTTTGGTTAATGGTAAGTTCAAATCCTCCAGATCTGTAGAGGGCACTGTGGAGTAAATACAATTTATTTCCGTCTCGCTGACATTATTTTATTTTCTGCCCAAAAAGTGTATTTTACAGAGTAGGTGGGGTGCTGAGAGGCTCCCCAGTGCGGAGAATAGACTTTCAACAACACAAAACAGCCTTTGCTTCGGTGAGTAGCGAAATGGTTTTGTTTATTTTCACTGCTCTTGAGTGCTCGCAGGGCAGTGGAATTCCTTGTACATGCGCAGAGCGAGGGGTCTTCCAGGGCGTTAAAGCGAAGCCACTAACGCTCTGAACCAGGGCTAGGTTACAGGTAGCCTGGGATCCAGCCTGCTTCGCTACGTTCGGCGGATTTTTTTTCTCTCTTCGCTTCTCAGTCTGGAAAGCCTCCTATCTCCAAGGGAGGCGGGACATGCCAAACGGCTTGAGTCCTGCCGTGGCTTCTGATTGGTCTGTGGTGCGGGGCGGGACAAAGCACCAGTGAGACGTCATTCCAATGCGCAGAAAAACAACAGTGTGAAAAGCATGGAGGGTGGCGCTGGCTGATGACGTAGGTTGCCTAACTCTACTCTCATTCGTTGGAACGACATCCAATCAGCAACAACGTTGACTACGTAACATATGTAGTTCTAGTGTAGATCTGCAAAACCTCCCAATGGGAGGCTTTCCAAACTGAGAAGCGAAGAGAGAAAAAAAAATCCACCGAACATAGCGAAGCAGGCTGGATCCCAGGCTAGGTTACAGGTATCTACAGGCCAAAGCTGCACTCCTTAAGAAGTAGGCTATCTCACAGGTGAGTTTTGAAGCGAGATCCACACGTGACCGAGACCACATTTCTACCACTTGCATTGACATTTGCTACAGATGACAAAACTACATTTGCTACACATAAACTACACTGAAAGCTTTAAACATGCTGAAGATTTCTAAATAACTGAAACTTGAAGTCTCAATGTCATATTACAGTATGATATGTGTACCATTATGAACACAGGTGAATGTGCAAATCTTATCACAACAGGTTTAATGGCCCAGTCTGACGCCAAGGAGGTTAAACTGCTTCTGATTCAAACAGGTTCCTCTGAATCATGAAACGCAAAAAGGAGAATGCAGGCATCGATCCAGCTACCTCTTGTGAGCGCTCTACCGTGTGAGCTAATTCCCTATAGGTTGCAATGCAATATCTACATTGTACATTATTTACTCTACACATGATATTTAATTAAATTAAATCAAAGTAGTTGTTAAAACCATTGAACCCTGGTGTCCCAACATTCATCGAAAATAGATGATCTACAAGCTCACAACGCATTTTAATGAGCATGTAGATCTTTAACTTTTGACAAAGATATTTAATGTAGAGCGACAACTGGAGGAGGCCTACTATAGAGCCCTGGAGGACTATCTGGTCAATTAAGTAGATTGTAGATTTTGATTATTATTATAAAACATACATGAACCTCTTCAGCCCTATACATTTTGGTATCTGACATAATATTATGGCCTAACTGATCAGACCACACGGAACGTGAGGAAAGTGCCCCATCTTGTGACAAAGTAGAGGTACTACACATCAGGGGCGCCGATGACGTGGGGGCGTCGGGGCTAGCGCCCCCACAGTCAATTGGTCAGCCCCCTCATGAATCTCAGATGTCAGGCTCAAACTTACAGTACCATTACTATTACCATTACTATAGCGGGGCGCAGATAGGTGTTAACGCGCCGTTGACACCTAGAACAATTGCCCAGACAGAGAAACGGCTCGCGGCGGGGGGGGGGGGGGCGGGGCTATTGCGGCTCGAAAAATCGAACACAACTTGTTTAGACCAGGGGGACTCGGCACCAAGCGTCATGTGAACCATGGCTATGGCTGTGTGCTAAACATGTTCTGCAGGTTTTGGCTCTGCCGTGTGCCCTTATTGAAATGAAGGGTCGCTATGCTGTGTCCCTTGACTCCCTCGTCCTGTGTGCACTAACAGTCACTCACTGCATGCACTGAATACCAGTGGTGGAAAAAGTACTAAAATGTTTTACTTAAACAAAAGTATAAATTCTGCGGTGTAAAAATACTCTATTACAAGTAAAAGTAAGGTATTCAAAATGTACTTGAGTAAAAGTAGAAAAGTATTGGTATCAAAATGTATTTAAAGTACCAAAAGTAAAAGTACTCATTATGCAGAAGGTCCCATTTCACAAGTTTTCAAACGTGTAAAATGTATACAAATTCTTTGAAAATAGCAGATCTACAAGCTCACAACGCATCGCAAATCTGCTATTTTCAAATTGCCAAAGTATATATACTGTATAAGTGGTTTTGTAATAATAATAATCAAAATCTACAAAGTAACTATAGTAAATAAAGTTATCAAATAATTGTAGTGGAGTAAAAGTACAATATTTGTCTATATGTAGTGGAGTAGAAGTAACTATAGGCTACTACTAAAATAAGTACTTTTATTTAAGTAAAACATTTGAGGATGGGACACACTGAAGGATGGGTAGAGTGTTGTTAATGTTGTTTTATGGTCATTTAATGAATTAATTAAGCAAAAAAAAATCGCGCGCGCTTCGCGCGCCTACATGCCCGCGACGCAGTGGGTGGAGGGGGGGGGGCGCGAGTGGTGGTCAAGTTCAGCCCCCATGGTCGCGCACAAAAGTCAGCGCCCCTGCTACACATACATGTTGACCAGCCTTTCTCTTGCAGATGAGTAAAGCTGGGAACGAGGCTACAGCGGGACCCCCATAAAAGATTTATGTTGTTAAAATGTTTTAAAAATATTCAAATTTAGACAAAAATAAATAAATAAAGATATTTTGAAAATAGCTGATCTACAAGCTCACAACATCGCAATGTGTGTGACCTTGTAGATCGGCTATTTTCAAATAGCTGATGTATCCCCGATCTCCAGAGATTACCGTAACATTGCACGGAACGAGTGCACTTCATTCCGTGGATAGCCGCCTCGGAACTCCCGAATTGCGTGCATATGGTACGGCGCTGCCTTTGTGACAAAACCATTTCGGAGGCGCGCAGTCACAGGCGAATTGTCACCCCGTGAAGGACCACCGAGGGAGCTAAGGCGACCGAGTTGCCGTCCTGAACGGTGGGACATTCGCCTGTGCCTACTCAGTGCCGTTTGAGTTATGTACCGATAGGCACAGAATCGTAAATTTTATTGTGCGGACTGCTCTGCTTCCGGGTTTTTCCGTGTTGCGACTGGTTACGCCCACCGTGGGACTCGGCGTACATATGCACGCAATTTGGGAGTTCCGAGGCGACTATCCACGGAATGAAGTGCACTCGTTCCGTGCAATGTTACGGTATTCTCTGGAGATCAGGCTGGATGTATAGACGCCTTAACAGACAACGTGACGTCACACTGCTAAGAACCAGTATGCACGCGCAAGTTGGCAGCAAAAGAACCCTACCGCTCATAAGATGCAATGTAAAAGTGGTCACAGTCTCACGTGTAAAAATGCATTCCGATTCCTAGCCCTGGTCCAGAGCGTGAGTTCTCTCTAATGCCCTGCCAGGCGCTCGGCTCTGCTCATAGACAAGGAATTCCACTGCCCTGCGAGGGCTCCAACTGTAGTAGCTGTAGAATACAACTCTCGTAGACGTATTTATGATTCTGACGTTTTCAATCTACGAGAGTTGTAGGGTTCACCCCCCATGGACACAGGGACTTTCAGCACTATACCCCGTAGACACTCCAAACATGTACAAATTGAAAATAAGGTGCTTACCCCCACGCCCCAAATGTTAACTCTCGCTACGACGTAGTAGTTTAATGTAATAATCCATATCTTTCAATAAAGAAGTGTTTTAATGCCGTCTGTGGCCGAACGCCATTTTTTCACCCTCGTTTACTTCCTCTTTACATTGAGTGTAATTCCGGGTTTCACCAGATCAGAATCAGAATCAGTTTTATTGTCACATCACAGGTTTACAAGGTAAAAAAGTGGGTGAAATTCTTTTTTGTACATCGTTCCCATCGCAACGTTAGTTTCCATAGAAAGAAGAGGGGGGGGAGAAGAAGAGGGTGGGGGGCAGGTGGGAGGGAGATCAAAACAAGAGAGCAACAGAAGGCCAGACAAGTTATCTACATATTTACAAAAACCTGAGATAATAAAAAAAACTAAAAAACTAAACTAAGGTGCCTGAGCATAGCAGCAATGTATTGTATACTGTGCATGTTATACTTATACTGTGCATGATAGACAATGTACGTTAAGGTGCTTAGAGGAAAAGGAGCACAATAAAAAAAGACCCAAAAAAAGTCAGTGCGTTATACAAGGGATCAAGGTGCAAAAGGTCAGTGCGTGTCCACCTAGAGTGGACTGACCCTAGTATAATCCGCAAGTCGCTACCACCCATTGGGAACTTCCGACAGAATCGGCCACAGACGGCATTAAAACACTTCTTTATTGAAAGATATGGATTATTACATTAAACTACTACCCCGTAGCGAGAGTTAACATTTGGTGCGTGGGGGAAAGCACCTTTATTTTCAATTTGTACATGTTTGGAGTGTCTATATAGTACTGAAAGTCCCTGTGTCCATAGGGGGTGAACCCTACAACTCTCGTAGATTGAAAACGTCAGAATCATAAATACGTCTACGAGAGTTGTATTCTACAGCTACAACTGTAGTAAAAATAAACAAAACCACTTCGCTACTCACCGAAAAAAAGGCTGTTTTGTGTTGTTGAACGTCTATTCTCGGAGGTGGGAAGCCTCTCAGCACCCCACCTTCTCTGTAAAATACACTTTTTGGCCAGAAAAGAAAATATTTCACTGGAAGCAAAACAAGTTTTTGGTTGCTCCACTGCGCCATCTATAGATCTGGTCAATGGAATTTTTCTATTGACCAGATTTTTCCTTCCGGTGAAATATTTTCTTTTCTGGCCAAAAAGTGTATTTTACAGAGAAGTTGGGGTGCTGAGAAGCTTCCCACCTCCGAGAATAGACTTCCCATCAAACTTTCAGATGCTGTTTTTCTCCCAGAGTGGAGGAAGAATGCTTAGGAATTTTACTGTGATCTCTAGCTCTTGAAATATATATAATCCTTGGTTTCTGTTGTGTGTAAACAATAATAACAATTCAAAGCAGTTGTCCCCCAACTGAGCTTGTATGTCAGCTGTTCTCGGCTTTTTATTGTTTTTAATTAATGTTTTTATTGTATTTAATTTTTTTAATTTTCCAAATTCTTTATTTTTCAAAATAAATGAAAAAAGTTATCGAAAAAACACGGCCCCTCGCGTATTAGGAGGGCAGGGTGAGTCACCAGAACCAATAGGATGGGTGTTTTTGATGAATCTAACATGTTAAAAATTTAGTTTGAAGTTATAATGGGTTTGTATAGGAAGGGGGCGTGTCTGATAAAAATTAATATCAAATATCTAAATACTGAATCAAGCAACTTAAAAACGGTCTGGGGGGCTCACAAAAGCCAGAGTAGACGATAAAATGACCCAACGTTTTTTTTTAAGTTAAATATCCCTTTAACCCTAACCCTAACCACATACAGTAAAACCATGCCTGCCAAGGAGCCAATCAGACAGGTAAGGCGGGTCTATAAGGTGTACCAACGTCGTGTCACCAAAAGTTAGCCACGCCCCCTTTTTCGACGCTCCAGCCCTTTGGGGGTCAGACTGTACATAGAGACATGCTTAAGACTAGAGAGTGATGGTGGTTTGTGTTTGTAAACATTAACTTCTTTGCCGAATACATAGTGATCAGTGCACACTGCACATGTGTGGCTGGTCTATGAGAAAGCTGTTCACATGTCGCAGCTCTCCTCTTCAAGATTGAATACAGTGTGAGGCTAACAATGTATTCAAGAGCAGTGGTGGAAAAAGTACTCAAATGTTTTACTTAAGTAAAAGTACCAATACTGCAATGTAGAAATACTCTGTTACAAGTGAAAGTCCAGGATTCTAAATTTACTTGAGTAAAAGTACAAAAGTATTGGCATCAAAATATACTTAAAGTACCAAAAGTAAAAGTACTAACATATTTGAAAATAGCAGATCTACAAAACGCGTTGTGAACTTGTAGATCGGCTATTTTCAAATAGCCGAGGTATAAGATAGGGCTGAAGTGGTTAATGTATGTTTCATAATATAATAATTTATATCTGAAAAGTAACTAGTAACTACTTTTCAAATAGTGGAGTAAAAGTACAATATTTGCCTCTGAGATGTAGTGGAGTAGAAGTAAAAGTATTGGAAATTGGAAATACTCAAGTAAAGCACAAATACCTAAAAAAATTACTCAAGTACAGTACTTGAGTAAATGTACTTAGTTACTTTTCACCACTGTTCAAGAGACGTAGTATGGCTTGGATCTCAGCTGTACCACACAAAGATGTAACGTTCAACAACCTACCCAAGTACAGCCGTGTTTGTTCACGTCATTTTCTCAAAGGTACATTTTTACCAAAAACATGAAACTGCTATTTTGTCTCTGCTAACTAAAAGTAACTAGGTAATGCAACTAGGGTGGTCCAGAGTGTTAAGTGACTTAACGATCTGACAGGCGGGCTGCTCTGCTCATAGACCAAACATTCCACTACCGTGCGAGGTCTCCAACTTTAATAAAAATTAACAAAACTATTTCATTATTCAGGCAGTTTTGTGTTGTTGAAAGTTTCGGTGAGTAGCGAAATAGCTTTGTTTATTTTTTATGTAAGTTGGAGACCTCGCACGGTAGTGTAATGTTCGGTCTATGAGCAGAGCAGCCCGCCTGTCATAGCGTTAGAGAGAGAAAAAAGACAATAACACTCTGGACTATCCTAGGCTACCCTAGCCTAGTTGCATACCTAGTTACTTTTAGTTAGCAGAGACAAAATAGCAGTTTCATGTTTTTGGTAAAAAACTCACCATTGTGACTGTGAGTTAAAAAAAAGAACACGGTCGGGTCATTGTTTACAAGCTGTTTATGTACCCTCCGGCCCCAACCCTCCGGCGGCCGGCCTCCCAAAATGGCCGCCGCTACCAAGTTACACATGTTGACGCCCCCTTTAGGATTTTTTGGTACACCCTATAGACCCCTTAACAGACGACGTCACACAGATAAGAACCAGTATGCGTGCAACCAGTATGTGCCCAATGAAACCCATTCTATCAGGTCTCGCTAGGACGCGCTTCACCAGCCAACACACAAGAGTGGGTTGGGGTGTGCTGAAACCAGCGCACCCCGAAACAACAGGTCGGGAATTGATTGCGTGAAACAATCACCTGTGCATCCAGTCTCTTAGTAAACAAATAATTGGTCTATATCCTATAACATTGGTGGGATTCATAATAACGCTGGTAACCTCAGTGGCGAGCTTCCATAAAAGTGTTATTTGCGTTCTTGTTTTTGTCAGGTGGTTTGGTTTCATAATGAGTGTCTGTTTGGAAGTTTGGAAAGTCTACTCAACTGCATAGATAGATGGAGCTGTTCACAACTTCACCAGCAGGGGGCAGTAAACATGAACTCACCATCAGGGTCTTTACCAGTGGTGGAAGAAGTACTCACATTTTTAGACTTGGCGAAGTGAACGCCCACAATTCAACGTCAGAGAGAGAGAGAGAGAGAGAGAGAGAGAGAGAGAGACAGCCCCATTTCAACCACATACAGAGACACAGGCAGTTGCTGGCTGCTCCTCGCCCCCAGCAGAGAGATAGAGAGAGCCACACAATTTGTTCAGTATTTTCATAAACATCCCCCCCTGTTCATCACATAAACATTCCCCCTGTTCATCAACACTGAATTTAACAGTAAAGAACAAAATACAGCATTGTGAGCTTGTAAGTCTGCTATGTTTTTAATCATAATAAATTAAAAAATAGCATACTGGATTAAATTCATATAATATAATAATACAGTCCAGGTCCAGGGTCTTCAACGTTTTTCAGGTCAAGGACCTTAGCTGAGAGAGAGATCAAGCAGGGACCCCCAGGCCAGTACAGTACATTTAGTCATTGATCATGGTAGATAAAAAGCTTTGGCCGATAGCGTTAGGACAACTCCTAAACCGATGGACCAGCTGTCCTACGCAGCAGTTTGAACACCCTTCGTAGCAAAACAGACATACAAGCTATCAACGCACTGCGACATGGCGTTTCGGCAGCTTACAGATCTGTTTTGGGGGGTAGGGCGAGCTGCTGCGCAGATTCATGCAGTGGCGTACCCACTGTAGAGGCAGGACAGGCCGTCGCCTGCCCAACTAAGATCTCGCCTCCCCTAGAAAACCCAACTAACCCGAACAGGTGTCATAGCGTGCATATATTTATAATATCCATATTTATATTATTTATATAAATTATAAACATTTCTACAATCTCATCTATGAACTCTTCTTTCTTTTCACTTGCTAGCATCATTTGCTTCCACACATTTCACTCGTTTCCATTTCCTATCCACTCATCTGCACTACCATCATTTGCTCACATTTACATACATACATTCCCAAACTATGTTACTACCAATGCCAACCACATCAATCACCTACATAGCAGAAATCACACAGACCAACAATCCACCACATGCCATATGGCCTGCCCTCACAAACCCGCATCCCACAAACATCCAGCCACTGCCAACTGTCTGTTCATGGTGACGTCAGTCTCCAGTCTCTATAAACACCCTCTCGGATTGTAGGTGGAGTTAGACTGATTTAGAGTCTAACTGTAAAGTGGTTGCGGTTTGTCCCTGTGTCTAAAACGTTGTTGATATTTAGTATGAGTTATTGGTTGATATATTGATTCTTGTACCACACCTCCTCAAGTCCATCTGTGATTATTACCAAGATGTTTTACTGTACCAATTCTTCATAATTAAATATTGAAATATTACAGAATCCCAATCAGTTTCAATTCTGTCAATTCAAGTCTGGAATTTACTGTAAAAGTACAGAAGTATTGGCATCAAAATATACTTAAAGTACCAAAAGTAGAAAGTAGCCCACTCATTTTGCCGAATATCCCATTCCACAAGTTTTCAAAATGTATACACATCTTTTGATAATAGCCGATCTACAAGCTCACAACGCGTTAAGATGCGAGTCAGGTTGTGAGCTTGTAGATCGGCTATTTTCAAACAGCCAAAATATATAAAGAGCTTAATTGGTTACTGTATGTTTAGTAATACAAATCTAAATATTCAGAGTAACTGGTAACTAAAGTTTTTAAATAATTGTAGTGAAGTAAAAAGTACAATATTTGCCTCTGAGATGTAGTGGAGTAGAAGTAAAAGTATTGAAAATTGGAAAAACTAAAGTAGTATAAAATTGTAAAGTATAAATACCTCAAAATTGTACTTAACTCCAGTACTCAATCGATCATTTTCAATCAATCAAAGTATTCAATCAATCACTTGAGTACATGTACTTAGTTACTTTACACCACTGGCCTTTACGTTGACCTGACATGACGCAAGACGTTGTCGACTCAGAAATACACATATACACATATATATATATATATATATATATATATATATATATATATATTTATATATATTTATTTTTTAAATATATATTCATTTTTATTTTGTTTTATAAGACATGACATCAACAAGACATAACAAGACAAACAAACACCAGGCATGTTAAACATGAGTAATTAACCTATCATAATGAGGTACTGCATCGGCAAACAGAATACAACAGAATACAATACAACAGTTGGACACATTAATAATTGAGCTTGTACAAAACAGAGCAGTCACACAGCAGAGTCGAGATGACCTGTGATAGGACCCCAGTTTGTTGCAACGCAGCCTCTCCAGGTGTATCAGTGATACAAACTCATTAAGCCATCTGGTAAAACAAGGAGCGGTGGAAGTCTTCCACTCTGTTAAAATAATTATCTTTGCTACCAGTGTACCAAGCATAAGAGTCTGCTGGACAGAGTACGGCAGAGCCAGAGAAGCTTCGGCGCAACCAAACAAGGCAGTTAGTGCATCAGGTTCGATATGAAAACCATATACTCTGCTGTACCAAGCAAAAATGTTTTGCCAGAATAAAACAATCCTTGGGCAAGACCAGAAAGTGTGACCCAACACACCTTGGAGATGTTGCATCTGTCACAAGTATCGGAAACAGTTGGATACATTTTATTCATTTTAACCTTAGAGTAATGTAATCTGTGCATGACCTTGAACTGGACAAGCTGCAATCTGGCATTGACTGAGCCCGAGTGAATCCTCTTCAAACCCTCGCTCCAGATCTCATCAGACAGTTCCACACCAATATCAGCCTCCCATGATTTGTTGACGGAATAGACAATTTAGAAAACAGTGAGACACATTTGGATATTAAATGTTTGGAGTTAGGATACGGTTTCATTAAAGCATAAAAACAGTGTTTCTGAGGAAAGTTTTCAAAATCAATGAAATTTGAACAAAATGTCTAACTTGTAAATGACGAAAAAAGTGGGCTTGTGGAAGAGAAAATGCTTCTTTCAGCTCTGTAAATGATGCAAAATGGTTATTTATATATAGATCGGAAAAAGATATCAGACCCTTTTCCTTCCAACAAGTAAAAGCTGTATCTGACTGAGATGGAATAAAATTATGATGAAAACAAATGGGAGAGTTTACTGACAGTTCAGGAACTGAAAGCGCTCTTTTTACCTGTTTCAAAAATGTGTTATTGAATTTGTCAGAACAAAACTGTCTCCCACTTGGTGCGCTGGATACTCCTTAGAGGAGAACAAGAGAGCTGAAAGAGAGCTATTCTTCACTGCCTGAGATTCGAACTGGAGCCACTTGGGAGCATCAGAGGGGGTTTGGGGAAGCTGGTCTTGCCCAAACCCCCTGGTCATGACAGTAAATTATAAAGCAAGCCTTATAATTCTGATAAGATTGGCAAGCGAGATGGACTTGAAAACGTCCTTAATGTTACCATAACACAGGTCCAGTATATTGTTATCCCTGGTGGGGGCACGTGACATACTGGTAAAAGTCTCTCAGAGTATCTGACAATGTGCTGTGATTCATGTCTCCAAGAACAATATTAGGGGGATATCGGGAGAGCTATAGATGGAAGACTCTGAGTTACTTGGTGAATCAGTTCCCATGCATTACTCTTGTTCAGTGGTGGAAAAAGTACTCAAATGTTTTACTTAAAGTAAAAGTATCAATACTGCAATGTAGAAGTACTCCGTTACAAGTAAACGTCCGGAATTAAAAATTTACTTGAGTAAAAGTACAAAAGTATTGGTATCAAAATGTACTAGTACCAAAAGTAAAAGTACTAAAATGTTTGAAAATAGCAGATCTACAAGCTCACAACGCGTCGCGATGCGACGCGTTGTGAGCTTGTAGATCGGCTATTTTCAAATAGCCTATGTATAAAATAGGGCTAAAGTGATTAATGTATGTTTTATAATGTAATCATTTATATCTGAAAAGTAACTAGTAACTAAAGTTTTCAAATAATTGTAGTGGAGTAAAAGTACACTATTTGCCTCTGAGATGTAGTGGAGTAGAAGTAAAAGTACAGACAATTGGAAATACTCCAGGAAAGTAAAAGTACCTCAAAATTGTACTTAAGTACAGTACTTGAGTAAATGTACTTAGTTACTTTACACCACTGCTCTTGTTTGCCCTCGGATGGATATACAAGAGAGTAACCAACAGCTGGAGAAATTCGCGCGGTAGATACTGAGGGCGTAGTGAGACGGAGAGCAAGTCCAGATCAGCTTTGCAGATCTTCTCTCTGATGGTTACATTTTTACACTAACGCTCATTTATGTGTAAATGAAATTCCCTGTCCTTGTCTCTATCTTCCAAGAAGGTTTCCGTTATCGCCAAGGTGCACTCATCTCTGAATTCATGGCACAATTTGACCTGCGCCTGCAGGATCCCAGTTTAGTTTTGAAGGGATCGGTCATTAGAACGCATAATAGAGGGAAGAGGTATACGTGACAGGGGCAGTTATTTTTTTTACCTTTAACCGTGCCCCCTCTTCCTAGTCCCTGGATTGCGGGTGATCCGCTGGCAGAATCCAGCGGATCACATCTAAATTGGTTCGGATTAAAGTCCACTGGAGGATCGTAGATTTTCACAAGATGGAGAAGGAACTCTCTGTTGTACTGGATCCATGCAAGAGATTTGAAAGCGGAAAGAAGTCCTCGATACTCTGGGCCAGGTGGCATACCATCCACAACAATAGCAGCGATGAGATCCATGTTCAGCAAACACGATTCACAACATAAATAAACGTTGCTGTTTAATCAGCCTTGCAGCCGAGGAGGCCAGTTTTAAACCCACATAAAAAATAAAAACAACACAGAGCCCCACACGATCGGTCGCTGCACGAGCAGCGACCGGCAGCAGCGACCCTGCTGTCTTTTTAAACAGTCCAACATTCACACCATTCTAAATGCTCAGCATTGTCACAGCGTTCTGCAGCCCTGCCAGTGTTCAAACTCCCTCCACCTCCCCGGCCTCCTCCCTGTGGTATTTAGTTTTCCCTGTTAAATGGATAATTATGTGGATTATACTGTCGATATGTGTGTATCTTATCTTACGCCATTGAAAGGTTGAACGTATGTTCATGTAATAACTCTGGTGTGACTGTTCTCATGGCAGACCCCAGAACAGTGTTTGGTGCGTCCAGTGGTGGAAAAAGTACTCAAATGTGTTACTTAAGTAAAAGTATCAATACTGCAATGTAGAAGTACTCCGTTACAAGTAAAAGTCCGGAATTAAAAATTTACTTGAGTAAAAGTACAAAAGTATTTGTATCAAAATGTACTGAAAGTACTAAAAGTAAAAGTACTAAAATGTTTGAAAATAGCAGATCTACAAGCTCACAACGCGTTGCATCGCGACGCGTTGTGAGCTTGTAGATCGGCTATTTTCAAATAGCCTAGGTATAAAACAGGGCTAAAGTGGCTAATGTATTTTTTATAATATCATAATTTATATCTGCAAAGTAACTAGTAACTAAAGTTTTCAAATAATTGCAGTGGAGTAAAAGTACAATATTTGCCTCTGAGATGTAGTGGAGTAGAAGTAAAAGTACTGAAAATGGGAAATACTCCAGTAAAGTAAAAGTTCCTCAAAAGTGTACTTAAGTACAGTACTTAAGTAAATGTACTTAGTTACTTTACACCACTGGGTGCGTCCACCGTCTACCCATTAGGCAATTTTAATATAGGATTTCACTGGGAAATGAAAATCCTAAGGCACACCTGGTCTTGTCTCACGAGTCACAGCATACTATTTGGGAACCACTGTTGTACAAGAGACTGTGTACAAAATCTTCTTAAAAAAATAAGCTACATTGGAAAATTGGGTACCCTCGACTTGCACGCAACTGGAAATGTCATTGTCGTTTTGATACGGAGTGTAGACAGTTGTGTTCCTAAACAGTTTTGGTCATGAGCAGTGGTGGAAAGTAACAAAGTACGATTTTGAGGTATTTGTACTTTACTTGAGTATTTCCAATTTCCAATACTTTTACTTCTACTCCACTACATCTCAGAGGCAAATATTGTACTTTTACTCCACTACATTTATTTGAAAACTTTAGTTACTAGTTACTTTTCAGATATAAATCATGATATAATGAAACATACATTAACCACTTTAACCCTATTTCATACATAGGCTATTTGAAAATAGCCGATCTACAAGCTCACAACGCGTCGCATCGCGACGCGTTGTGAGCTTGTAGATCTGCTATTTTCAAATATTTTAGTACTTTTACTTTTGGTACTTTAAGTACATTTTGATGCCAATACTTTTGTACTTTTACTCAAGTCAATTTTGAATTCTGGACTTTTACTTGTAACAGAGTATTTCTATATTGCAGTATTGGTACTTTTACTTAAGTAAAGAATTTGAGTACTTTTTCCACCACTGGTCATGAGTTCCTGCAGTAGTCCCGTGAGACCTGAACGTGAACTCAGTGTTGGGTATGTGCTTAGCTGGCTGCTGTCCACACACAGATGTCTCCCGTACGTGCCGTGATTCAAGGTTGTTAATAAACCTGTTACTTGAACTAAACTGAACTAAAGTGATTATTTATAACTCAAGCAGTCAACACGTTGTACATTTGCAGAGAGGTGTAGAACTTTATATAGCTCAGTCTGATATCAACACTCCTCTGACTTATCAAAAACACCTTGGAGAATGTGGGCGTCGATCCCGCTACCGCTCACATGCGAAGCAAGCGCTCCACCGTTTGAGCTGATTCCCCTTGTGCTAAAGTACTGTATACTGTTTACTCTACAGAGATAATCATGATGATATTGTGACATTTAATTCAATTGAACTGTTGTCAAAAGAGTTGACACCAACTGGTCATCAAAGGTGAATGGTTACAGGTATCTAAAGGCCAAAGCTGCACTCCTTAAGAAGTAGGCTATCTCTCAGGTGGGTTTTGAAGCCAGATCCACAGAGACACTCGCATTAAAGGTTTAAGTTTGCTACAGATGACAAAACTACATTTGCTTACAAACATACACTACACTGAAAACTTTACACATGAAGACTTCTGGATCACTGGAGGTTGAAGTCTCGAGTCAATTTCATTGTCATATTACCCCCTTACATATTAGTAGTCCAGGGCCTGATTTGTGTACCATTGTGAACACAGGTCTATTTGCCAATCTTATCAGAACCAACTTAATGGCACAGTCTGATGCCAAGGAGATTAAACTGATTCATGAAAAGCTCCTTGCATGCAGTGATCCCGCTGCCTCTCACAAGCTAAGTAAGCGCTCTACTATTTGGGCTAATCCTCCTTGTATTGTTGTTTCTATACTTTACATAGTTTACACTACAATATAAAATGATTACAAATGACAAAATGTGCTTAGAAACATAAGATACATTGAACAACTGTAATCATGATGAAGATAAGCTAACTGTCACTGGAAAGTTCAATTTCATTTTCACACATTTTCACACAGAGTACAATGTTCCTCTGACTCATGAAAAGCTCCTTGGAGAATTGATCCCGTTACCTCTCACATGCGAAGCGAGCGATCTAGCATAATGCATTTAAGTACAGTAAGTCCCCTTGTGCAGTGTACGACACTCTACATTATTCACATAATTCCTCATTCTTGTTAAAACCATTGAACAGTAGTGTCCCTCTTCGGGGACGAACATCCATCGAAAATAGCTGATCTACAAGCTCACAGCGCATTGCAATGCGGTTGTAGATCTGCTACTTTCGACAAAGTGGGCCTTCTGTAGAGCCCTGGGGGACTCTGGTTAACTTAGTACAGTGTATAGGGAGTAAGTGGCTACGTAATTTACCTAATTTCCCATTCTTGTTATCTGAGAGAGGGAGTTAATCATACATATATTTTCATTTCCACTTTATAATACATAATGCTAATTGGGTTAATGCTAAATTCCTTTCTCTGTTTCACCCGGACTGAAACTATAATTCAGGCTGAGAGAACATACTGTAAGTCAGTATGTAAACAGTTGTGTTTGATCCCATAGCATGCCCCTCACCCCAGGGCCCCCCTGGTCCCCCCAGGGCCCCCCTGGGCTGTTGATCTGGGGTCAGCTGAGCCTGTGCCCCTCAGGCCCAGAGGTGCAGTTGATAAAGGAGATCAAATGTGTCCCTTAGGTTGGACTAGCGGTTGTGTATTGTGTATCATACAAAAGGGAGGAGGGCGCACGCCAGTATTGGTGAGGTGCTGCTGACCTTGGTAAATAATGAGAGTAAAGAAAAGGCTGCACACTCGTAGCCACGATGCAGGATTTATTTGAATGAGAAACCAACGTTTCGACCTAGCAAGGTCTTCTTCAGGGAATGTGTATTGTGTCTCACTAACAACTCATCAGTGACTAGTCCCTGTTCTGTATATTTCTGGGTACAGACAGGTGTGTGATGATGGACATGATCAGCACTTTGCAGTCAATCACAAATTATTAATATTCAAAGCTGCACATGAAATATTTAAAGCTGAAAATATGAGACCTTCACAACATTC
>NC_137606.1:52858275-53090775 GCF_963280865.1 Gymnoscopelus braueri
CCAAAAATACTCCATGAAGTGAAGATGTCTGTGTTTTTTTCTTTTTCTTTTTTTCTGATGAGTTTGTGATAGGTGCTCTTCATTTCCCCTGGGTGCTTTAGCCCCGAGGCACCCACAGTATCGGCGCCCTTGTCCATATTAACCTATTCCAAAATGTATTTGACAAGACATAGTGAAGAAACCCAGCACCCTTGCCCTCCAAGTTATACAGATTATTTTGATGCAGTCAGCAGTGATTACATTTAATAGCCACCGGCAAATAGATATTAAAGTTCACCCCATTCCCCCCATAACAAGTACGGGGTGAATGTTGGATGTATCATTTACAGTTGCTTGATGTGGCTTATTAATAGACTTTAAATAGTTTAATGGCTCAACCGATACGATCACAATGTCAAGTGGAATTAAGGGACCTTTTAAGGGAAGTCCTTCTTTTACTTTCTGCAAAGCATGCAATAAACACCAATATATAAGCAGGCTGAGATGGTTGACATGAAGCCATTGTGGGAGTTCAGAGTTCCATTTGTTGGTGAGTGAGACTACATCTCTCAATCATAGTCGTATTAATTTATTAGACGTGTTAGCTATTCATGCTAGACATATAAATGTATTAGAGACGTTAGCTATTCATAGCTATTTAAATGTATTAGTTCTGGTAGCTATTCATAGACATATAAATGTATTAAAGACGTTAGCTATTCATAGTCATTTAAATGTATTAGTCCTGTTAGTCATTTATTAATACATGTATTGTGTTAGCTGCATGAAAAATTATCCAGTTGTCTTTTAGGCCTACAAACATAATGTAACCAGTGGTGGGAAGAGTACATTCACTCAAGCCACTTTTTGAACAAATTGTACTTACTAAGAGTACTTTTAATGCAACATACTTTTCACTTTTAGTACTCAAGCATATTCACGAAGATTTTTTCTTTACTAGTAGAAGTAACACTTTCAAATGATTTGGCTACAATATGCTTGTTATTTAATGTTTTACCCATTTTCATAAAATTTATGTTTTGTTTGTCACACTCTACTCAATCCTTTTCCTCTCTCTCTCTCTCTCTCTCTCTCTCTCTCTCTCTCTCTCTCTCTCTCTCTCTCTCTCTCTCTCTCTCTCTCTCTCTCTCTCTCTCTCTCTCTCTCTCTCTCTCTCTCTCTCATCAAGTGGTGGGTATTTTCTTGTTAACATTGATATCTTCATTAGGGATTTATATAATGATATTTAATGTATAAATGTGTATTAAAGTGTATCATTCAAGTCATGTTTGTTTCCTCAAAATGATGTGTTGTTTTTTCTCAACACCTTTTCCACAAAAGTTGCACTTGTGAAAGGTTCCACTGCTACTGAGTAAAGGGAAAAGGTGAGTGTTCATTAGTTATTTATTAACCTATAAGATACAGCTCATAAGAATATAGTCCTACATAGTCATGCATTTATCTGCTCAGATCTCAGTCAGCAAAGGCATCAACACCATCTATTTGTCTGTCTACAGAAAGCCGCCACCATGAGTACGGACGCAGAGATGGAGCAGTATGGCAAGGCCGCCATTTACCTCCGTAAGCCAGAGAGGGAGAGAATGGAGTCTCAAAGTGCGCCCTTTGATGCCAAAACTGCAGCATTTGTGACTGATCCTAAGGAGCTGTATCTCAAGTGTAAAATCCTAAAGAAGGACGGTGCCAAAGTCACCGTGGAATTGCTCGAATCTAAGGAGGTACGTAGGTAGAGGTGGATCTAAAATAAAATAGTGACACAGTACAACTGTAATTGCAAGACATTCTAAAGTTGTGTTTTTATTTTTAGGAAAGAGTTGCAAAGGAGGATGATGTCACCCCTATGAACCCTCCCAAGTATGACAAAATTGAGGACATGGCCATGATGACCCACCTCACTGAAGCCACTGTCCTGTATAACCTCAAAGAGCGTTATGCAGCATGGATGATCTATGTAAGGTTTTCTACATGCTGAGAACAGTACAGTATTGCACCTGTCGATAGTAAAGAAAGAAAAATACAGAGTACAAGTTATATCATCAAGTGAAAACCATAGAAAAACTAATTCAGACAAACTCATGGTTCTGAAGTTAACTTGCTCATTAGTTGATGCCACTTGCAACTCGTGATCCGTTGTCCCAGATATGTGGCATGCTCAGTGTTATGTTGTATGATGTTAATGTTCTCTCTCTTCTCCCCTTCAGACCTACTCTGGCTTGTTTTGTGCAACTGTGAACCCCTACAAGTGGCTCCCAGTGTACGACCAGGAGGTTGTAAATGCCTACAGAGGCAAGAAGCGTATTGAGGCTCCACCCCACATCTTCTCTGTCTCGGACAACGCTTATCAGTTCATGCTGATGGGTACGTACTAGTCAGGACAATGTAAAGAATATATAACTATCATGGTTTTGTGCTGTATCCATGACTAAAAGTTTGCTTTACATTTTACAGATAAAGAGAACCAGTCTGTCCTGATCACGTAAGTTTCCCATCTACTAGGCATAAAAAAAAGAACATTGTACACAAATTCTGCATTTCTCTGAATGTATGTATGCATTTATAACCAGTGGAGAATCCGGTGCTGGAAAGACTGTGAACACCAAGCGTGTCATCCAGTACTTTGCAACAGCAGCTACTTCTACTGGAGAAAAATGTGCGGCCGATAGCGGTAAAATCAAGGTATATGTACAGGTTTTTAACATTAACAAAAAACATTTTTTGAACATGAAGCATTTATATGCAATATAGCAATTCAATTTAAAATAATTCTGACCAAATTTTAAATATGGCGATGTCTAAAATATTGTAGGGGTCACTGGAGGATCAGATTATTGCAGCCAATCCCTTGCTGGAGGCCTATGGTAATGCCAAGACTATTAGGAATGACAACTCCTCTCGCTTTGTAAGTATAAATAATGACATTTTATGAGAAAACCTGCAATGATTCCACAATGTAGAGGGATGCAAAAAATGTTGCTATATCAAACAGGGTAAATTCATCAGAATCCATTTCAACACAACGGGTAAACTGGCCAGTGCTGATATTGAGACATGTAAGTATGAAGTTCACAGATGTTGAGTATGAGTTATGTACAACCCATATAGAGCATCATTATTATTACTTTTATTATTATTATTATTATTATTATTATTATTATTATTATTATGAGTCATGTACAACCCATATAGATCTGCTGGAGAAGTCTAGAGTGACCTACCAGCTTTCTGCAGAGAGAGGTTACCACATCTTTTTCCAGATGATGACCAACCACAAACCTGAGATCATTGGTAAGTGTAAGTGGAATTACTGATAATGCAGTGAGTACATAAATTAATGAATAAAAAAGTTCACAATTTTCTATTTTATTTAAGAAATGTGTCTGATCACCTCCAACCCCTACGACTTCCCGTTGATCAGCATGGGTGTGATCACTGTGGCCAGCATTAACGACAAGGAGGAGCTGGACGCTACTGATGTTAGTGAACATATTTTAACATACTTTCTAATACTCACTGTGCACTGCAGTCAGTAGCTCTGCAAAATGTATTTTCTAAAGCAGTGGTTCTCAAGGTTTTCAGGCCGTGACCCCCAAAATAATCCTATTTGAACTGGGACCCCCCCCCCCCCCGACACCCTGATAAGCACTTGGAATTGTAGCAGTTGTTTTAGTTTTACTCGGTTCCACAGATAAATATTGTGAAAATAGCTGATCTACATTAGCCTGGTTCCAGACGAATCTGCCTTTGCAAAATTGCATCGCACTTTAGCCCTCGGCAGATTAGATCTGGCCCCCCTCAATAGAGATTTCATTTCTCTCCCTCCGAAGTCGTGAGGGACCAATCAGGGCCGAGTATCTAAATGTGGACGGGCTTATCACCTTATTTGGAGCAATGATGTACAATGCAGGAGACTCATTTTCAGTTTTTCACAACAAAGATGGACGCCGCCATAGCATCGGTAGTAAACGCGTTAGAAAATATTTATTTTCTAAAAGACGAACAAACAATTTCCCTTAAAGCTTTTGTTGGAAAGAAAGATGTGTTAAGAATAGTTTCATCTGGTTACCAGACTAAATACGAGTGGAGCTAGCTTTCGTTGTTTACTATTTCAGCACCGGCGCTTGTGTGTGATGTAGCAGGAAGCACTGCTCTGATTGGTTTTAGGTCTAACCAATAGAGTCCGTTTGGATCTTTTTGTAACCGCCCCTTGGTCTGGTCCCGACCAGACTAATATCCACGCAGTGTGTCGTGTGATATTGTCTGGCCACGCGAGGCTAGATCTACATATTTTCAATTTGTTGATTTGGCCAATCATTGACAATTTTTATAGTATAGTTCGTTGATTACTTTTGACGAAATGCCACCCTTTCCACATTGGCCTGTTATAGCGCCACCAGAAGGTCTAATTTAGCACAACACGTTTTTGGAACAAAATGCCTCAAATCATGAATGCAGTGTCCGCTTGCCGTGAAAGGCCTAAGAAGAAATGGCACCCTTTTCACATTGGCCTATTATAGCGCCACCAGGAGGCCACAATAACCTACCTGACCTGGTAGAGACCTGTGCTCCGAGGAGCACTTTTTCTAGTTTGTTTTATTTCTTTTTTATTCATAGGTATTAAAAGGTCTTAAAAGTCCTTAAATTGTCACTTTAGAAATGTGCAGATACCAATGTATGTATACTGTATGTTGGTTACTGTTGAGATGTACACAGTTATAAATGATGTTTGTTAATCTAATGCTTATTCTCAATCTTTTGAATACATCTCTGCTTATTGACATCAGGAGGCTATTGACATCCTGGGCTTCGACGCTGAGCAGAAACAATACATCTGGAAGTTCACCGGTTCAGTGATGCATCATGGGGTCTTGACGTTCAAACAGAAGCAGCGTGAAGAACAGGCAGAACCTGATGGCACGGAGGGTGAGCTGATCTTTATCATTATAATAATTATTATTTATCATTATCACAGAGGGTGAGATGCATCTTCAACTAAGGAATGAAAATAATACTGACTTTGTCATTAGTATTGTATTTACTTATATTCTAAATTAACTAATTTAAATATATATTCAATATATTTCCATTCTTATCTACAGTTTGATTTACCTGGTTTACCTATGATCCTAGATTACTACCTACCTCTATGCGTTTGACATATGACCTTGTGTTTACCTTACTTACTGTAAGTCACTCTCTAGATTAAGAGCGTCTGCTAAATGCCTAAATTGTTAATTGCAAATTGTATGAACATTTCAGTGTCTGACAAGATTTGCTACCTGTTGGGTCTGAACTCAGGCGATATGCTTAAGGCATATTGCTACCCCAGAGTGAAAGTCGGAAACGAGTATGTCACTAAGGGACAAACTGTGCCACAGGTGAGTAAGTTACATTATTTCCATGTTCTGATTTCAAACACACCTTATATTCTCAACACAGTATACCATAAGAACTCTAATATCTTTTTGAGTTGTTTCCAGCCTGTCTTAAATCATCTTCTGTAATTAAAATGATCCTCCAACATTAATGTCTCGCCGAAGGCGTGGAAGAGACTATGTTTTGCACCGTGTCTGTCTGTCCGTCCGTGTGTGCGCGGCACTGTTGGGCTGCTCGCATCGAAACTGTGCAGGCACACTCCCTGGAGGCCAGAGTAGAACCTCTGCCTCACTCTTTTTCAGATAGGCCTGATATATTTTTATATTACTTCTACAGATTTTGTCCAAACATCACGCAAATCGGTACACAGTATCGTGCAATAACAGGCCGATTTGCGTTTTTACCTATAACCTGCAGGATCTGAGTAAAACTTTGTATGTGCACTCCCTAGAGGCCAAGGAAAAACCTTTGCTCTGCATGATTCACATCTGCCTTATATAGCGCCAATAGGAGGCCGACTTATGTAAAATATTTTTTATTTCTATAGTCATGTGATCAAGACAGATCTGTTAGATTTTTCATATATATCATATATATGAAATTTTCTTTTGACATTGCCCTATGATAGTGCCAACAGGAGGCCGATTTTGGCAAAACACGTTTTTTATATTACTCCTATAGATTTTGTCCAAACATCTCGCAAATCGGTACACATTATCTCTATAGTCATGTGATCAAGATGGATCTGACAGATTCTTCATATTCCATTAACATTGCTGGCACACAATAACGTACCTGACCTGTGCTCTGATAAGCACTTTTTCTAGTTCAAATTCATGTATTTATTTATTTATTTAATATATGAAGAGCATACAAAAAAAATCACTCTGCAGAAAAGTGCAGTTCCATGCACCTCTGACATATTATTTTAACAGTATACAGTATACAGTATACCTGTAAAAAAAAACACTACACATAGTGTAACCAACCTTAATTACAACCCCTCCCGCTCACTCAGATCAGGGAACACAGGGAAGCTGTCAGAATCTTCCCTAAAACACCCGGGACAGACTCTCCCTTCTGGCTTCAAACTGTGGAACGAACTCCTCATTGCAGTTAGAACTGCAGACTCACTCCCAATCTTCCACCGTAATCTGAAGACTCAACTCTTCAGACTCCACCCTAGCCTGTAACACTTGCCCTAGCCTTGAAGACCTTGCAGGCTTATGCAAAGGCTAAAATGTAATTTAGATAGCATGCTATGTAGACAGATGCCAGGTTCATTTGTAGACCTGGCATCCTAGTGTGTATAGTTTCAATGTACAGATTGATTTTTTGAGATATACAGTTTAGACTGATGATGGTTATTGGTTTACCTATGATCCTAGATTACTATTGATATGCATTTGATGTATTACCTCGTGTTTTCCTTGCTTACAGTAAATTGCTCTGGATTAAGTGTCTGCTAAATGCCCGAATTCTGAATTGTTTAATTCACACCCCTACTAAATAACGTTCCTATTTCCTTAGGTAATGAACTCAGTCGGTGCCTTGGCCAAGTCCATCTATGAGAAGCTGTTCTTGTGGATGGTCATTAGGATCAACGAGATGCTGGACACCAAGCAGCCGAGAAACTACTACATTGGTGTGCTGGACATCGCTGGTTTTGAAATCTTTGATGTAAGCATGGACTTGTTTTAAGTGGCATGGACTTGTTTAAGTGGTATAGTCATTATTTCTGTCACAAAGACGTTAAGAGACTGCAGGCTAATGATATTTCCACTCACAGTTCAACACCCTGGAGCAGCTGTGCATCAACTTCACCAATGAGAAACTGCAACAGTTTTTCAACCACACCATGTTTGTTCTGGAACAAGAGGAATACAAAAAAGAAGGAATCCCATGGGATCTCATTGACTTCGGCATGGACCTGGCTGTCTGCATTGAGCTCATTGAGAAGGTATGCTATTATTTTGTGTTTTAATGGAAATGATGTTAATTTTGTTTTTGTTTATGGTGATTTGTTTCTTTTGTCTCCTTTACAAAGCCCTTGGGCATTTTCTCAATCCTTGAAGAGGAGTGCATGTTCCCAAAGGCTTCAGACAAGACATTCAACGACAAGTTGCATGGCACACATCTTGGAAAGTGTAAAGCCTTTGAGAAGCCCAAGCCTGCCAAAGGCAAGGGTGAGGCCCACTTCTCCCTGGTTCACTACGCTGGAACGGTGGACTACAGCATCACAGGCTGGCTAGAGAAGAACAAAGACCCGTTGAACGACTCTGTGGTGCAGTTGTACCAAAAGTCTTCAGTGAAGCTGCTGGCTGTGTTATATCCCCCACCTGAGCCTGAAGGTGTGTTTATTAATATAATATAATAATTGTATGTGTTCTATCCCCCACCTGAGCCTGAATTCATCCTCCTATAATTCCCCTAACCTCTGTCACCGAAACCTGTCACCAAAACCTGTTCTGCCCGGTTCTCCTCAGTGGCTGGAGCAAAGGGAGCCAAGAAGAAGGGTGGGGCCATGCAGACTGTGTCTAGTGCTTTCAGGGTAAGAGAATATGTATTCATTATTGTCAACATTATATTCCTGTAAGAATGAAGCATTATTATGATCAACATTATATCCATGTAAGAAATAGGCACGTCTTTTCATGTTGGAATTAAACAATTTCTGTATCACATGTTGTGAGCTTGTAGATCAGCTATCTTTGAATGGCTGAAGTTTATAACAGGGCTTAATTGGTTACTGTATATTTTAGAAAAATCTAAATATGCAAAGTAACTACTATCTAAAGAGTTAAAACAATTGTAGTGGAGTACAAAATTGTATCACTTTTTACCAATATCTAATATTTACTAATATCTTTTATGTCTCAATAGGCGAACTTGGGGGTGCTGATGACCAACTTGAGGAGCACTCATCCTCACTTTGTGCGTTGCCTGATTCCCAACGAGTCCAAGACTCCAGGTAAACACAGAAAATATATACAACTAGAAAAAGTGCTCCTTGGAGCACAGGTCTCCGCCAGGTCAGGTACGTTATTGTGGCCTCCTGGTGGCGCTATTATAGGCCAATGTGAAAAGGGTGCCATTTCTTCTTAGGGCTTTCATGGCAATCGGACACTGCATTCATGATTAGAGGCATTTTGTTCCAATAATGTGTTATGCTAAATTAGACCTGCTGGTGGCGCTATAACAGGCTAATGTTAAAAGGGTGGCATTTCTTCCTCGGCCTAGTGGGAATGTGCGTGTGAAATTTCACGGAATTTCAAGCTGCGTTCATGATTTGAGGCATTTTGTCCAAAACGGACCAATCCTGCAAACTTTGGAAGCCAACCTTAGCCAATGAGGATGGAATCTGGAAAATCGGACAGATCCGTGTTGATCACATGCCTATAGAGATACTGTGTACCGATTTGCATGACGTTTGGATAAATTCTGTAGGAGTACTATCAAAAATGGGTTTTGCCCAAATCGGCCTCCTGGTGGCGCTATAACAGGCCCATATAAAAAAAAAAATAGGTTATGAATTGGCATCCAGGGATTATGTGTGCATAGTTTCGCAGCGACCGGGCCAACGGTGCCGGAGATTAACTGCTAACGGACGGACGGACAGGTTGCAAAACATACTCTCTCGCCATGCCTGAATATATATATTATTGTTATTATATCTGTAACTCCCGGGTTTTGAACCCGGGTCTCCCTTGTGGAAAGATCTTAACCACAAAATCTTAACCACTAGGCCAAAGGGAATTCTTTATTGCTTGGGAGAGATATTAGACTTTTAGACTGTAATATAAATGAAGCAACATCTTTACAGGCCTGATGGAGAACTTCCTGGTTATCCACCAGCTGAGGTGTAACGGTGTGCTGGAGGGCATCAGAATCTGTAGAAAGGGCTTCCCCAGCAGAATCCCATATGCTGACTTCAAGCAGAGGTATCAATTCCTTTTTCCAGCAGCTTTTAGTTCCACACCTATTAATGCAAATTGACCCACTTTTACAAAACAGGTACAAAGTACTGAATGCCAGGGAAAAATGACCATGAACTTTTGCAAAACAGGTACAAAGTACTGAATGCCAGGGAAAAATGACCATGAACTTTTGCAAAACAGGTACAAAGTACTGAATGCCAGCGCATGTCCCGAAGGCGCGTTCATGGACAACAAGAAAGCTTCAGAGAAGCTGCTTGGGTCCATTGACGTTCCCGTTGAGGAGTACAAGTTTGGGCACACCAAGGTAAACACAATGCAAATCTTGTTTAACATTATGGACAGAGGAATAAAAGTAGATTTTACGGTTGTTTAGTTACAGTGTTTGTAACATTGTATGCAGGTGTTCTTCAAAGCTGGTCTGCTGGGTGTCCTTGAGGAGATGCGAGATGAAAAGCTGTTTGCTCTGGTCACCATGACTCAGGCCCTCGCACGAGCTTACATCATGAGACGGGAGTTTGTCAAGATGATGGCTAGGAGGTACTTTGAAAACATAATTTATTCAATATTAAGAACAATTTCCAAGTAAACATTTTCATTACTGCTCAACACAATTTTGTTATAGTGTCAAATCACTATAATAAAAGCTTTAGGTGGCAAGGAAAAACTCCCTTTAAACGGGGGAAGAAACCTTGAGCAGAACCAGGCTCTAGGGTGGGTGTCCATCTGACTTTACCTTGTCAGGTGGAGGACAACAACAATAAAACCAACAGCAATAATAACGACAACAATAACAACTATAATGACACAATAAAAGCAGCTATAATAACAACCTGCAAGGAAACCCTCGATCTGCAGCTCGGGGTCCACAATCCACAAAGAGTAATGCTAAGTTGATAGTACATCAGTATGAAACTAGGGCGAACCAAGCATTATATGCGATACCTAGAGTCAAAGGTTGTGGCAAGAGTTATTTTATATTCACAGGTATATCTCTTTGGGATGAGCTTCCTCTGTGTGTCAGGCAGTCTCATTCTAAACTCTCCTATAAAAACAGTGTGAAAATACTGTTATGGAAAAAGTCCCAGGCTTTGTTAGGGATTTAAGGTTCTTTTCAGTAGTTTGGTATTTTGTGAGTTCATGTGACATGCTGCGTGCTATTTAATTTGTTGGTGCTATGTACACTTATTCAACTATTTATTTGTATTTATGTTGCAGGACCATATTGGAAACAAGTGTTTCATTACGCTTTTATGTGTATATCCTGGATTTAAGTTATATTTTGACCAAAATCTAATCAAATCGATCATGACTCATGATACACTGCAACGGTTTTCCTACAGAGATGCCATTTTCACCATCCAGTTCAATGTGCGCGCATTCGTCAATGTGAAACACTGGCCATGGATGAAGCTGTACTACAAGATCAAGCCTCTCCTGCAGAGTGCTGAGACTGAGAAGGAGCTGGCCAACATGAAGGAGAACTATGAAAAGATGAAGATTGACCTGGCTTCTGCCCTGGCCACGAAGAAGACACTGGAAGAGAAATTGGTGTCTCTGGTGCAGGAGAAAAATAACCTTGCACAAGCAGCGTCATCAGTAAGTAGCTACACTTGTACAGGAAATGTTGCCAGTGCTAATTACTCACCCACGCGCTACTATAGTTTATCCTATTGGAGGAGGTTGATAGCCTCTTCTTCCTTGTCCTCACCTCTGCCACCACCTCCGTACGTCCAGAATCTAACAATGATAGAGCCTGCTTTTTTCACCAGCTTGTTCAGTCTGTTAATGTCCATTTTGTTAATGTACCCCCCTCCAGGAAGCAGCTGCAAAACAAATGTCATATATCTCACCCAGAACAAATGCTGACATGTTCCCTCACTTATCTTTTTCATTGACCACAAGGGAGATGAAGCATTGAACGATGCAGAGGAGAGATGTGAGGGTCTTATTAAAAGTAAGATCCAGTTGGAGGCAAAGCTCAAAGAGACGACTGAGAGACTGGAGGATGAGGAGGAGATCAATGCTGAACTGACTGCCAAGAAGAGGAAGCTGGAGGATGAATGCTCTGAGCTCAAGAAGGACATTGATGACCTGGAGCTCACCTTGGCCAAAGTGGAGAAGGAGAAACACGCCACTGAAAACAAGGTTCAACATTGTACACTCTAGCCGTCTTATCAAGCTATAGAACAATAATGATCCATTCCAATGGTTCTCATTCCATGACAACACATTCTGTTCTGCTAAACCAGGTGAAGAACCTGACTGAGGAGATGGCCTCTCAGGATGAGAGCGTCGCTAAGCTGACCAAGGAAAAGAAGGCCCTCCAAGAGGCCCATCAGCAGACCCTGGATGACCTGCAGGCAGAGGAAGACAAAGTCAACACTCTGACCAAGGCCAAGACCAAGCTGGAGCAGCAAGTTGACGATGTGAGTTTATGAAGTGAATCAGATGTTCTGGATAACATTATGTTTATTGTTTCACTGAATAATGATGTACAAATAATTTATCATTGTGCAGCTGGAGGGTTCTCTGGAACAAGAGAAGAAGCTCCGCATGGACCTGGAGAGAGCCAAGAGAAAGCTGGAGGGTGATCTGAAACTGGCCCAGGAATCCATCATGGACCTGGAGAACGACAAGCAACAGTCTGACGAGAAGATAAAGAAGTAATGTGAACCAACAATATGAAATGTCATGGAGAGAAACCACCTGCAGAATGACACTAAAATATTGATGTGCTGTATTCTACAGGAAGGAGTTTGAAACGAGCCAACTTCTGAGTAAGATTGAGGATGAACAATCCTTGGGGGCTCAGCTACAGAAGAAGATCAAAGAACTGCAGGTATTTTTTTTTCCTTTTCTGTAAAATAACTTACTGCCAGAGTAAATGAATAAATACATCAGCGCGGCCAGCATTTTTACTAACATTTCAAGACCCACGGAAAATTTCGCTCCACGACGATCGACACAGGAGGACGGAGCAGAGTCTCTGCTTTCATCCGGAAAATAAAGCGTGTCACCGCGGCGCTCCCTTCTTTAGTTATCGGCAGTTGAATATAGCTTGTTTTCACCAAAAACGCAGAAATAACAAGAAAGCAGAGAAAAATATATTTTTATAAATCCTTTGTCATTAGATCATTTGCTGTGATCGTTGTTATCGTTGTGATCGTTGTGATCGTTGTGATCATTGTGATCACGTCATTTCCGGGTGTAAACTTCTTTGGAAGTCCTAGGATCACTCACAGGTTGGCGAAGAGCGCCCTCTATCGTAAACACTGAAAACACCAAGATACGTCAAAATATGTCAAAATATGTCAATGGCGGTCTGTGCGTTGGATTGACATGCGTCGAAATACGTCATTGGCAGTCAATGAGTTAATAAGTAGGAGTGAATTATTATTTTCAGATGTTAATCTAACAACATTAATTTGAAAGGCTCGTATTGAAGAACTGGAGGAGGAGATCGAAGCAGAGCGTGCTGCTCGTGCCAAGGTGGAGAAGCAGAGAGCTGATCTCTCCAGGGAACTTGAGGAGATCAGTGAGAGGCTGGAGGAGGCTGGAGGAGCCACCGCTGCTCAGATAGAGATGAACAAGAAGCGTGAGGCCGAGTTCCAGAAGCTGCGTCGTGACCTTGAAGAGTCCACCCTGCAGCATGAAGCCACCGCCTCTGGTCTCCGTAAGAAACAGGCCGACAGCGTGGCTGAACTGGGTGAGCAGATCGACAACCTCCAGCGTGTCAAGCAGAAACTGGAGAAGGAGAAGAGCGAATACAAGATGGAGATCGATGACCTGTCCAGCAACATGGAAGCTGTTGCTAAGGCAAAGGTAGAATAGAATGCTTGTGTGTAATTCTTGACTGAACCAATAAGAAACAAACAAGGGAATACATTGTAGGTTACTTCAGTGATTGAATATGTCCAATGTTAATCAACAGGGAAATCTTGAGAAGATGTGCCGCACCCTTGAGGACCAACTTGGGGAAATCAAGGCCAAGAGTGATGAGAATGTTCGCCAGCTCAATGATATTGGAGCTCAGAGAGCAAGACTGTTGACAGAGAATGGTAAACATCTTAAAGTCTACTTTGTCTACATGGTTTGTCGATGGTACTTGAGCAAATTGACCATAATTAGAGATAATGCTTTGAACAGTTATCCTGGGACTGATGATTTGTTTGAAATGTATGAACCGAATATTTCAATTTCTAACTAGGTGAGTTTGGTCGTCAACTGGAGGAGAAAGAAGCTCTGGTCTCTCAGCTCACCAGGGGCAAGCAGGCCTTCACCCAACAGATTGAGGAGTTGAAGAGACACGTTGAAGAGGAGGTTAAGGTGAGGAACAGATTATTATTATTTTGTTTCTACAAATAGGCCTAGTTTTTTTTATTTTTGGTAATTTCATTCAGCTGACATTATTTTGGCCATTTTCTTTTTACAGGCAAAGAATGCCCTTGCTCATGCTGTGCAATCAGCTCGCCATGACAGTGACCTTCTGAGGGAGCAGTTTGAGGAGGAACAGGAAGCCAAGGCGGAGCTGCAGCGTGGAATGTCCAAGGCCAACGCTGAGGTGTGTCAGTGGAGGAGCAAGTATGAGACTGATGCTGTCCAACGCACTGAGGAGCTGGAGGAAGCTAAGTAAGTACCACACTCTATACACAGTAAGTGATCAGTGTTTTACAATATCGGGTACCACTCTTTATACAGTGATCAGTATTTTACACTATCAGGTACCACTGGTTATACAGTGATCAGTGTTTTACACTATGAGTTACCACTCTATATACAGTGATCAGTGTTTTACACTATCAGGTACCACTCACTATACAAAATATTGCCCACAATAATTTGAATCCATTCGACACTGATCAACAGGAAGAAGCTAGCCCAGCGTCTTCAGGAAGCTGAGGAGCAAATTGAGGCTGTGAATTCCAAGTGTGCCTCTCTGGAGAAAACCAAACAGAGACTCCAGGGTGAAGTGGAAGACCTCATGATTGATGTGGAGAGGGCCAATGGTTTGGCTGCCAACCTTGACAAGAAACAGAGGAACTTCGATAAGGTGCTTTGATGTTCATTATTTTCAAACAAAAATAAATCTAGCCTCCTTAATGTTGGGTAAATGACACATTACATTATAAATGCTGTGCTGTACAGGTCTTGGCAGAATGGAAACAGAAGTATGAAGAGGGACAGGCAGAGTTGGAGGGAGCTCAGAAAGAGGCTCGTTCTCTCAACACTGAGTTGTTTAAGATGAAGAATTCTTATGAGGAGTCCCTGGACCAACTGGAGACCATGAAGCGTGAGAATAAGAACCTGCAACGTGAGTTTTCTCTTCATCATTATTTTTACAACAGTTTTAATTTTTGCTTAATTTTTGCATATTTCTTTTGAGCCAAAAGGTGGTGTTGTTAATGGGTCAAAAGGTCATCATGTTGCCTTTAAAATTCTTCAAATGTTCAAGATTAATTGTGGATATAGGCTACACCAACTTTATTCAAACACAAAATACTTGACCGACTGAAAAGTTCCTTGTTCATTATTTTCATTCAACTTGCAGAGGAGATCTCAGACCTGACTGAACAGATTGGTGAGACTGGAAAGAACATCCATGAGCTGGAGAAGTCCAAGAAACAGGTGGAGACAGAGAAGTCAGAGATCCAGACAGCCCTGGAGGAAGCAGAGGTATAACTGCAGAAGAATACAATTGTTTATAAGTGTACCTACCCCACAGAAGTGTCTCTGAGCGAGCTAGCTCTCTTAGCGTTGCCTGTTGCGTGTCGAACTGGTGAGTTGGTGATCAGGGTTTGATCCCAGCTCAGGGCGTTGCGGTATTCACTACATTGGTGTCAGAAGTGGGATGCCTCTCCTCGTGTGAGGAACGTGGAGCGCTAAGCGCTTGGACTGGTACGGGGGGGTAGTGTAGCAGAATTTGTGCTTGGCCATAACTTGCTTCTCTGACCGAACTAGCTCTCTTAGCGTTGCCTGTTGCGTGCTGGACTGGTGAGTTGGCAATTGGGGTTCGATCTCAGCTTAGGGCGTTGCGCTATTCACTACAATATTTTAGATTTCTTTCAATACGTTTTATATTCAAACAGTGTAGCAGTATGATCTTACATTTTGATCCTGTGTTACATTTCAGGGTACTCTGGAGCACGAGGAGTCCAAGATTCTTCGTGTCCAGCTGGAGCTCAACCAGATCAAGGGTGAGGTGGACAGGAAGCTGGCAGAGAAGGATGAGGAGATGGAGCAGATCAAGAGGAACAGCCAGAGGGTGATTGACTCCATGCAGAGCACTCTGGACTCTGAGGTCAGGAGCAGAAACGATGCCCTGAGGATCAAGAAGAAGATGGAGGGAGACCTGAATGAGATGGAGGTTCAGCTGAGTCACGCCAACCGTCAGGCTACTGAGTCCCAGAAGCAGCTGAGGAACATCCAGGGAACGCTCAAGGTGCAAAACATAGTAGTTAGATATGTATACAAACAGTGGAACTGCTCTGAGCAGTGAATGGTCACATTCTGATGTTTCTCTTATCGTGACCACCTCCAATGTGATTCATTTAAGGATGCCCAACTGCACCTTGATGATGCTCTCAGAGCCCAAGAAGATCTGAAGGAGCAAGCTGCCATGGTGGAGCGTAGGAACGGCCTCATGGTTGCTGAGATTGAGGAGCTGAGAGTGGCTCTGGAACAGACAGAAAGAGGCCGCAAAGTGGCTGAACAAGAACTAGTGGATGCCAGTGAGCGTGGTGGACTGTTGCACTCTCAGGTAAGTCAATGAGAAACTCTACATAACAAATAACAACATCAACATCAAATATTTAACATACAAGTAATGCGTTCTAACATTTTGCTAAACTGAATCTTTATTTTAGAACACAAGCCTTTTGAACACCAAGAAGAAAATTGAAGCTGACCTGATCCAGGTCCAAGGTGAAGTGGACGACAGCGTTCAAGAAGCAAGGAATGCTGAGGAGAAGGCCAAGAAAGCAATCACTGATGTAAGTTATGACGTTCGCCCCTTATCCAATATAGCAGGACAATTAGATATCCTACAGAGGATGTATTCTAGAACTAAATCCTGAACTTGCACGTCTAATTCAAACAGCCATGATGAAGATCATAGGGAGAAAAGCAACATAACTATTGTTATGACTACTAAGATATTGTGATTGTATTACCTTCTACCTGGTTTGTTTCCTTCTGGTCTTATGACACTAGTCTCTGTTTCTTTCCTTTCATCAATTTTAATTAGCTATTTTCTCACATGTGAATTTAAGCACGCTTATAGTGTGGTTAAGTATACTCTATTTACCATGTTTGTATATTGTGATTTTCTTGGCAAGTGTGTGATGCATCATTTGTTCCTTGCGGGACAACAAAATATATTTTATCTTGTACAATAATGACTTTCCAGGCCGCCATGATGGCCGAGGAGCTGAAGAAGGAGCAGGACACCAGCTCTCACCTGGAGAGGATGAAGAAGAACCTGGAGGTCACAGTCAAGGACCTCCAGCACCGTCTGGATGAAGCTGAGAACCTGGCTATGAAGGGAGGCAAGAAGCAGCTCCAGAAACTGGAGTCTAGGGTAAGGTGTATAGTTTACTTCAACACAGCTTACAGTCAATGAAATAAGAATAAATATTTTGATTATGTATATAATTCAACTGTGAAGGTGCGTGAGCTGGAGGCAGAAGTTGATGCTGCACAGAGAGGTGGAGCAGATGCTATTAAAGGTGTCCGCAAGTACGAGAGGAGAGTGAAGGAGCTGACATACCAGGTACTGTATTCACTTCAATGACCATCATGCGTCTGACAAAATAAATAGATTGCATGAACATACAACTAATGTTATAAATTCCCTCTCACTTCAGACTGAAGAGGACAAGAAGAATCTTGGCAGGCTTCAGGATCTGGTAGACAAACTGCAGATGAAGGTGAAGGGCTACAAGAGGCAGGCTGAGGAAGCGGTAAGACAAATATACATATTGATGAATTTTCACTTATTATGTGAAGATGACCAACAGCAGAGCATGTTTCAGTGTCCATCTCGCTGCTTTCCACGAGCGGCACATGGAATCACTAGATTGCTGTGCTTCTGCGCTATGGTATGGCATCCGCACCGCGGGGAAGCTGTGGAAGCTCTAAGCTGTTACTCTAACACGGGTGCTGAAAAGAAAGGCAAGCCGTTCCACAACAATGCACACGTGCTGCAGACGCAGGCAGTCTGTTTCAGGCAAAATAGTAAACATTTCCAAAATGGTTACAGAAAGCAATAGATTTTGTTTCCTCCAAGCTGCGATTTTTCGCTCGGGGTGCCGAACAAGTACAAGAACACAGTCATGATCGCGTTGTTTCAATGAGAACCTGTAGTCCCAAGTCACTCATGAACATGCCGCATGGGCTACTGTATTATCCACAACCACACTTTATAATTTTCTGAAAGTGGACTATAAGATGCTCTTTTCAAATATTGAGGCTTTGAACCATCTCTATCATATTGTAGGAGGAAGCAGCCAACACTCACCTGTCCAAGTGCAGAAAGGTTCAGAATGAGCTGGAGGAGGCTGAAGAGCGTGCTGACATCGCTGAATCCCAGGTCAACAAGATGAGAGCTAAAAGTCGTGACTCCAAGGTAAATACATGTGCAATATGAAGGTTCATTATGTTGACTATCTTACATTTAACTACATTTTCATGTTGAATATCTAAAATTATATTCCTATTGTTACAGGGAAAAGACGCTGCTGAATAAGTTCTGCAATTCAAGTCAAATTGTATTCAACAAGTCATAAAATATGACCCATTGTATTCAATAAAGGCATGGCAACAAAATAATTTTGTTGTTTATTGTATTCATTACTTTGTCAATCGCTTTTTATAGTCAGGTTTGTCAGAGTATTATTATGAAACAAAAATATAATTCTATTCTCAACTATATTATGTGGTACAGAATGTATGTTTGAACATAGTAGGGCTGTTTTTTTTTGTCGTTTTCTGCATCCAAACCTTTCAGGATGGTGAGGTTGAGAACTTTCCAAATTTAATTTCACAATGTCTACTACTGTAGCTATTGAACGTTTTCTAAATGCAGAATTAAAGGGTTATATAGAGTTTACAAGAGATGTATGTGCATGGGGGGCAAGCATAAAAACTACCAAAGCCATTGTCAACTAAGACCAAAGTGTCCGATTAATTGATTTGACTATGAGGGGACAGCCGCACAACATGTTTACATTACACACACACACACACACACACACACACACACACACACACACACACACACACACACACAGGCCATGAGGATACTGCAAGTAGGCTCCCAAATCATTGGAAAAACAGTTGAAAACACGATGAAAATATGACATTAAAAAAAAAGAACAATAATGTAGATTTCATGGTATAATATGCCATGAAATTGATTCAACAGAGAAATATAAAGAATATCAAAATATTGTTTAAAACCTTGAAAACAATTTGTTAAATAGAAGCTTAACTAACTGAGTTAGTTCCATTGATCCAAGCCCGAACACAATCGATTGAATGATCATTAAAATAAACATGCTGAAACGGTTGAGAACCACTGCTTTATAGGTATTAAAGGAGCCTCAATGAATAGTTGTCGTCTTAAAACAGCAATCACAACCTTTGATTAACATTTATCCAGGGATGCATTTTCATAACAGGGAATCCCATGTGGTTAATAATCCAAGTTGGGATAGCTATTATATTTGGGCTGTAGCCTATCTCAACAAACCATAGAACCATGAAATCTACCAGCATGGAATAAAACTTTTACAGTAACAATAACAATTAGTGCCAAGTGCCAAGGTTATTATTACAGTCGTACATTTGAAGAATATAACTGCTGTTATTTTATATTAACAAGCTAAAAGTTTGAAGCTTGTTGCAGGCTGCTAATTAGTAATAATTAATAGACACCATGCGCTTAGTAATGCAATCCCTAGGAATATGCACATTCTTTAACTCAATGCTTTCAAAATCAAAGTTCAGACAATTTACCAATATCTAGACAATATATTTATATTTGACTATGTAGACCATTGTTGTCAACATAGCATAGTTATTGTACATTTTTAAATATCATGTTTTGATTTTCATTTAAATGTCCAACTCAAGTTTGCCTCATTATGACATGCCCAGAACAGGGATGCTAGGGGTTCAAGTGGTAAAATAAAGGATCATAAAGTACACTGCACACTGGGTCATGCTCCAAAGCTTTATAACAATGTTTGGTTCCTTTTAACACCACGTGACGTTTCAAGGCTGCCGGCTCTTCATCAGACACTGAAGTACACACACAAGCACCTACATGTTGTGCTGAGTCAGCTGACCAGTAGTCTCGCGTTACCAGACGGTTGCCTCCGACAATTTTCAAATGTTTCCGGCATACAGTCTGGGACTCGGAAGCTCTGATCATGATTAGAATATAAACCGGATGTGGAGCCTCCTCTCCATTTCCGTTTCGTCTTTACAGTCGTGCACATTTATGCTAATATAAATACAAATCATCTAAGTATACATAGCTTGCTGCTTAGCAGAAATGGGAATTAAAAAGTAAAGTGTAAAGATATTTTAAAAGATATTTTCATGAACGGAAGTGCCAGTTTCCTCTGTCGGATTTTGGGAGTTGTAATTCCAGACTCTATATAGCATTCAGAGATAGTGGAATAGTTGTCTGGCTACGCGAGACTAGCTGACCAGTGACCCAGCTGGCACACATAACACCATCAATCATCACCAAAGTCAGAAGTACTTGAAAAAACTGTTATTTATAGAGCCACCCAACAATGGAACTCATTATCCGCAAATATTAAACAAATTAAGAGCAAACATATATTCAAAAAATCTCTTAAACAGATATTAATGAGAGAGATCACACAATTAGAATGATCAATATGTTTTTGTACATGATGTTTAACCAATGTTCCTGTGTCTATATCATTGGCATTTTAATGTAGCTTAGTTTTGGACTGACGAGTGTCAGTTGTTGTTTGTATGTATATTGTATGTTGTTTTATGTTGTGATGTTTTATGTGGACCCCAGGAAGACTAGCGACCGCGGCAGCGGAAGCTAATGGGGATCCGAATAAAGAATAAAGAATAAATAATCAAGTATCAAATATGCAGCATAATGCCCATCATGAAATTAATAGAATACCCAGTTTACACAAATGTCCACACACAAATACAATATATATATTTAAAACATGTTTTTGATCCAAACAACTGGCACAGGAAAGGCTTACACCATCATAAAAGTCAAGTGAACAAGAAGAAAAAAAAACACTCTCAAGGAATTGACTTATACTATTTAGAGGCGCCTCTGCTAATCTAGAACTTGGTGGAAAAAGATGAACGCATGAGTGAAACATGGACCCATGGCTGTGCGTGTAATGTTTGATCTGCGTTGTGTTGTGGATTAACGAAGTTCCAGACCACTTCTCTCTTTGTTGACAGTTTATTCCGGTAAGAATGCAAACAAGTCTCTGGTCAGTCACTTCTTTTGGTGTAACACACCCAAGCCTCAGCACGTCTACAACAGAATTAGCAGTAGTTTGTTGTAAACAATGTACCGTTTGGTATGTCAAAATAACTAATTGAAAACATTCTTCATGTAGGTACATTAAGCATGTTTAGAACAACCAGTATTCATCACAGTATCACAGTAAACATACAGACTCTTATTGAAATTATAGTGTGCTGACTCTGAGGAACACATCTTACCTTGGGCAAATCTAATTTAGACTGGCACCACTCCAACATGGACACTTGTGTTAATCAATGAGGTGCCGCCCACTAACCAATAAGAAATGCCCTTACTCAAGGAGCAAGTGGAACCCACTAAACTCTGTTACATGCAGTTCCTTTGTGGATTCTGACCTCAGCCCAGCACCCATGGTTTTTAGTGAGTGGATGTGCGTGCTTTCTGTTAAATAAAGGATAAGACAGGGGGACAGAGAGGTCTGACATTGATTGACTGACATTAGGAGCACAAGCTGTTCACAAGCTATGAAATGTCTGTCTGCAAAAAAGTAATTTAAAAAACAAGGACAATATCAGTCACCAGAACCAGGGTGTGTTTTCAATTAATCTAACGTGGTTTTTAAATGGAGTTTGCAGTTACAATGGGTTTATATAGGAAGGGGGCGTGTCTGAAAAAAAAATATATATCTAAATACTGAATCAAGCAACTTTTTTTTTTTAAAGTGTTTGAAAGTGAAATATCTATTTACAGTAGTCTGTTACTGTCCACCACTGAAGTTAGTGATCATACCAGTTGTATAGAACCGTATAACATTGTCAATTTATGCAGTCACCTTATCACAACAGGTTTAATGGCAGAGTCAAACATAACCCTAACCCTAAGCCATGTGTGAGTTAATTGTTGTAAGATTGTTTCATTTATTGCTGCTATTATGACTGCCACACTTTCAGGTTGTCACTTGTCACCTTTTGTTAGTTTGTGACAGTCCTTTGACTGACTTTGGGACAGTCAGTGATTGGTTGGTGAGTGTAGGCTACTATATGGGGGAAACTGTAGAAGCATTTTGGTATGGGACAATTAAAGAACAGATTGATATATTTATGTTGCTTGCTCTGCTTGGAATTAGGTGTACAAGTTCAATCATTTGAATTAGTCCTGTTTGCATGAAATTTACCCCCAAATGTAATAAATACAATGAACAACAAATACAATATGTACATTACACAAGGGCTAGATGTCTCACGCCAGTACCCCCTGACTCCATGTTCTCCATACATCAAGGGTCACGGTCACGTGTGTTGTGATGTGTGAAACACACGCAAGTACACACAATGTATGCATTTTGTAGTTAGCTGCTGTTCTTAACATAGTTCTGTGTTAAACCTTGTGTTGTCCTTCATCCAAGGGTGGAAAAACAAGCCAAATATTATACTTTTACTCCACTTCAATTAGTTGAAAACTTTAGTTATTAGTTACCTTGCAGATTTTGATTATTATTACAAAACGAAAACATACATTAACCACTTATACATTGTGGCCATTTGAAAACAGACGATGGTCGTCTGGCACGACCGTCATGGATGAACTTCAACCTGGTGTTTGCATTTTCTCCTTTTTGGTCCGTACATCTACATAAACGTTCAGATTTCAAATATACAGTGCTTACCCCATGAGCACGGATGTTAAAATTGTGCACGGCCCCTCAGAAGTACCCGTATCTTCCGTATTTTCAATAAAAAGTATTTTTATATGATTGGTAGCCATTTTCTCCGTATTTTTGCAATATTATGCTTTCAACCACGCGACCCTATCGGTTGGGAGGTGTATTGCACCCTGATACACAGAGAAAATTAACACAGTTCGGATTAAAATTATTTTTATTATACGGAAGGTACGGGTACTTATGAGGCTCCATACATAATTACAACATCCGTGGGCCGTGGCTATGGAGTAAGCACTTTACATTTGAAATATGAATGTTTATGTAGATGTACGGATCAAGAAGGGAGACAGTTTAAATACCAGGTTGAAGTTTCGTCATGAGTCATGTTTCAGGGCTAGTGAAATGCAGCACATTCTGGAACTAAATATACTGCACACGCGGTAGCTATGGCAACAACAACATACACAAACCTTTTTGTGCATGTAATTACTCTTCTATTAAACAATTTATATATTTATATTAAATGTAGTTATTTGTTTAAACTGATGATGATTTTATTTGTCTGTCATTAAATGTTTTGATGAATTGTGTACAAAGGACCCCGGTCCCCAAGAAACATGCTTTCTTGGATTTAAAATCCTCTTAGCAGACCTTGTATTGAACTGTACTTTCCTGTACTTTTCCAATCAATCAATCAATCAATCAATCAATCAATCAATCAATCAATCAATCAATCAATCAATCAATCAATCAATCAATATCATGTCCAGTGCTGTACACAGTGATGGAACGGCGAAATACATGTGTAGTACCTCTGCTTTGTCACAAGATGGGGCATTTTCCTCACATTCCGTGTGGTCTGATTAGTAGGCTAACTATTTCAGATTTTAAACGTAGGCCATTAATTATGCAGTGGTGTAAAGTAACTAAGTAAATATAGTCAAGTACAGTACTTAAGTATACTTTTGAGGTATTTTTTACTTTACTGGAGTATTTCCAATTTTCAGTAATTTTACTTCTACCCACTACATCTCATATTCCACTTTTACTCCACTACAATTATTTGAAAACTTTAGTTACTAGTTACTTTGTAGATTTAGATTATAATTACTAAACATACATTAACCACTTAAGCTCTATACACATTTCGGCTAGTTGAAAATAGCCGATCTACAAGCCCACAACGCGTCCCGATGCGACACGTTGTGAGCTTGTAGATCTGCTACTTTCAAAAGATTTCTACAATGAGAAAACTGAAAATGGGACATTTCTGCTTAATGAGTACTTTTACCTTTGCATGGTACTTTAAGTACATATTGATCAGAACATATTTATATACATTATTTTAGGCCTAGAACCAAGTCATCCAGGCTCCTGGTGAATCATGGCCATAAAACATTTGATTCTGTGTCAAAAAATATTGCAATATTTAATTGTATTATATACTCATTTCTTTGCGGTTTTACATGTTTTTTTATTACTCAGAATCAAATGTTTTATGGTCATGATTCACCAGGAGCCTGGATGCCTTGGTTCCAGGCTTAAATTAATGTATAAATATTTTCTGAAATCTCTATGGGGGAAATGAATGGGTTTTCTATCTGTGTCACCACTGCTATGCCCTATTAGGCCTGCATATACTTTGTCAATCATGGTCCCAGCCGGGGTCTACACTAGGCCCCCTTGTTTTTCTCTAGTCCACACTAATCTCTTCACCAAAAAATAGCTGACATTGTAGAATTGCTATTTTCATTGAATATTCATCATTTTCGCTGAATGTTCGCCCACCACGAAATGCCCAGAATAGGGGTGCTATAGGGTTCGCTTGGTTAACTGGCATTAGAGTAAAGTTACATTTAACAAAAGGCTGGCCGTTGGAGTTGATGAACTTGATGGTGTACTGTACCGGTGAACTTAGCCTAACCACTATACCGACTCTCCTGGCTGACAATACAAACACACGCAGGTGCGTAGCTATTTACCTTTTCTGTCATTATCCTATATGACGATTATTATTTCAAATGCGCTGCTTCAGATGGCTGCAACAATATCAACTGCATTGTTGCCATGAATGATGATTCCTGATCATAATCTCATGCCACGAAACTGTTATTATAAACCTCTGACTGAATTAGTCAATTTGAAACCTTGTTAACCTTGATGGGCTGAATGCCTATGGTGGGATTAAATGCATTCAAGTTCATCCTAGCCTATAATTTCTTGTGTCATTATGTGACATAACATGCAGTAGTTTATGCTCACTTTTAGACCCTGTGCCACAGTTATTGTTCATGTGTGTGGTTCATGCTCATTCACTTTGTGCTCACTTGATTGCATCTCAACATGATTTAGCTGGCTGAAAATAGCCGACCTAAAAGTTCACAACGCGCGGTTGCATCATGACTCATGTGAGCTTGTATCGGCTATTTCCACCTTACAACAACCTGTTGCTGATTGAGTTCTTTTTCATCTTTAAACGGAACTGGCAGTCTGGCACCATGGTGAAGGTTCTGAGTTTCACCGTCGGATTGGCCATGATGATAGGGCTCCGCTACATTATGGGGCATTCTCTGGACATCCTACAGTTGATCCACCACGGAGGTAACATCCATCACTGAATCACATCACAAATCACACAAATCTGTATTATCTTTTATAGCAATATGTTTATTATTGTCTAAGATGCCTGTCTCATGTTCCAGTTCTTGAATTAACCATTGACTATGTCCTGGCCCACCATAATAATGGCTAATGGCTTAGATTTTAAAAAGACCTGGCCAAACTTGCTTGCCGACCTCAGCTCTATTCTATACCTTTGTACGTGCACCAATAACTGTTCCCGTAGCCTTCACCAAAAGTACTAGTGGAGGTGCAATAATGTAATGCTTTGTATGGAGTAGTGTTTGCAATGTTTCTGAAACAAACTAATAAAGCACGCTCATCCACTCACTAACAGAGGTCAGAATCCAAAAACAATAAAGTCTGCACACTGGATCATGCTCCAACGTTTATAAATGTATTGGTTCCTTTTACACCATCATTGGACGTGACTTTTCGAGCCCTACAGGCTCTTCATCAGACAGCAATGTTTCTGACCTCCAGCTTTTTGTGTTGCACGCAGTTCATTCCAAGCTTGTGCTTGCCTCATGGACGGCGGTAGTCTACACCGCGATCTTCGCTCCAGTCGGGAGGATAATGCACAAGCTATCTGGCCCCTCCTATTCAACTCTGGAAAAATCCCTCTGGCTCCGTTCCTTGTTCAGTATCTTGATCCTGACCAGCCTGTATGCCAACTTAGAAGTCTTCCTCAGCTGCTCGATATACTATCGCATCACCGTCGTGAACGGCTGGCTTCCCTCGAAGTCCGTCGCCATCGCCTTTACCATCGTGGCCTCGTTCCTCACTATGGCCATCGTCGTCGACATGATGCAATATGCAGTCATGTAGACCGGTAATCCTCCACAAGTTGAATTGTTTGTGTGCTGATTGTTAATGTTGATTATTATGCAGTATTTACTGTTGACTGTGCAACAAATGGCCCCTCTGGGATAGTCAAGTTTACTGTGACCTTGATCACAAACATTTATTTATTTGAAATGTGCACCACAACTTTTCAATCGCCCATACCGTAAACAAGAATTAAACAGTATACACACATCAGTCATTCAACAACATTACATGCAATTGTGAATGTTACTCTCCAGACTAAAAACATTTCACCAAAACACAGTGGCCCGATTTCACGTTGAGATTTTTTATAATGTAGTAAAAGAAAACATTTTAAATACCATTGTATTTCACTCCAAATGTGCTCACAGATTAGAGAATGGCAGTATGGTTATATATGATATAATTTTCCTTTTATGTTATCATACATTTCAATTGTTTTATTAACGGACTAACGGAACGTCACGACTTGTTGGGGCTTGTGGAGGAAACAATATGACTGGAAACATACTGTAATGCTGTGTCTGACCAATGAATATTCAGATCACATATACCGAAGTACTGACATTATGGATTAATGGTGTCATTCAGTTTTAGATAACAATAGATAACTTCAAATATTAGGCCTGAATTGCGAGTACATCTGGTTTATCATCATGGTTTATTCATCCAAAGATGTAGTAGTATGTCTACAGTATTATCAGACCTGTGTCACACTTGAACACACACTGTTTATGTCTGGCCAGGGAGCCAGATGGGATATACAGTTAGGCCTATTCCAATGGAGTCTATGGAGCAGGCCAGGACAGTGAAACATTTGATTACCCTTACGTCCAACCACTGATATTCACAGTTCAGAGGTTACTGATACACCATGGCTTATAGAATGTGACTTAATGTGATTCATTATTGCTGGTGAAGGTTTAATGTTGTTTATACTGAGATACTGAGATACACATAAGGATAATGATAATTCCTTTTAACAGGTCGTTCATGAAAGTCCTTGCGGTCTTGTTTCCAATGAGAACCTGTGAGCAATTGGGGTTAAGAGTCTTGCTCAGGGACAAATTTCATATCATCGGCACATATGCTGGAATAGCCTGGAATCTAACCTGGGGCAACCAGGGCCAGCTGGTTCCCTAGGCGGGCTCACTAACCACTCAGCTATGGCCGCCCCCACACACACATGAGCGAGCACACACACGCACACGTACACGCACACGCACACACACGCGCACACACACACACACACACACACACACACACACACACACACACACACACACACACACACACACACACACACACACACACACACACACACACACACACACACACACACACACACACACACAAACACACACCACGCACTAAATAAACATAATCTGCACAAGGTACAAGTTGGTTGAGGTATACTGCAGTTAATGATTTTAGATAATGATATATTGCCAATAGTAAAAATGTGTTAATATGTCATAATATTACATATTAACAAATTTTTACTATTGGCAATATATCATATATATACATACACATATAATAATAACACTGGAAGTTGTAGTGAATAAACGTGATTACAATCTTATATGTATGTGGGCTGTTCAAACAAACTGTTGTTTCCAATGAAACTGCAGATCCGCTGAGCCATGTCTATTCTGTCTGTTTATCCTACTATAATCCTACAATCCATAAAATGGGGAAACATCTGTCCGTCCGTCCGTGCGGACAGATGTGGTTTCCTCCACCATCAGTGCGTGTGAGAATGAATGGGTGAATGTCATGCACGTTGTAAAGGGCTTCGGAGAAAGGCGCTACAGAATACAGTATAAAAAAACCATTTAACTTGGTGTTTTGCTCCTGTACTGTGCATGTTGGTGTCGAGGAGATTTGAAATAAGTCATGTTATTTATTTAAGAGAACTCATAGCTTTAAAGGATGAGGAGGATTTCTGACATGTGAACATTTAATATGACCTCTCCTCCAAAAGCTGACTCCTGCAACAGCTGAGAATGTTTTGTGAGACTCATTTTGATCTTTAACACCTGAAGTTTCCTTTTATGGTGTGCCATGTGTGTATGGCCGTATATGTGTAAAATACAGAAGGTGTTAAACTCTGAGTTAAAGATAGGGTTTATGTAAGAAGCCATCTTTCTTAGCTGCAGTTGTGTAAGCCAACACTGAGGGTGTGTGTCTTGGTATTTAAGTTGAGGCCAGTCTGGACATGCTCTGAGTCAGACAGGGTTTCCGTTGCATTGCACATGTAAGTTTGGCTCCTTACTCAAGTAAAATCTCTTACACTTTGAAATTTGAATTCTTGTCTAGCCTCATCTATGTTTTTGAGTACCCACTACAGATTCTGAATTGGCATTTGGCTGTGTGCTGGTTATTTCTTATTGTTCGCCAAACAACACTCACACAACCTCATTGCCAAAGCTCCGTTTAGGTCAAGGTAAAGTTCAAGTGTATTAACAGATACTGAGGGCGCAGTGAGACGGAGAGCAGCTCCAGATCAGCTGTGCAGATCTTCTCTCTGACGGTTACAGTTTTACGCCAATATATATATATATATATATATATATATATATATATATATATATATATATATATTTGACTGACAATTGACTGTAACAAACTAAACTATGACATCATATTTGTATGCTATAATAAACCATCTGCTTATTACAGAATTATTTGAATCATTGTATAGCACAAAACATTTAGTAATGTGTATATTTATGTTATGTGGCCTTTGAAACTAAGATCATTGAATCTTGTTTGTTATTACTGTTATTCATAATTGTCTGTTGCCTCATTAGTCTCTACTCTAAACAATGCAGCCCCCCTTAGCTCTCCCAATCACAATTCCCTGGAGCCGCCACTGTGTGTGGCTTACCATAAATACAATCCTTGTTTAGTTTATCACTGTCTTACATTCTATAACACCAGCAGTGATTTCAGAAGGAGAGGGAGGGGCTGCTGAGAGCCAGGGGCAGACATGCTCTCTCTATAGGCACGGCAGCAGCCAGCTCTGGTCCATAGCATTAGGCAGCAGCAATTGCTTCCTACAGAACACGTTCCAGGAAAACAGGATAGTGTTTTCAATACATAATTATTATAATATTTACATTTTCACACAGATCAGATGTCCCTTCCTTTGCCATGCTAATGTATTTTTTATCCAAGTAATTATAAACAATTATTATCTTATAAAGTACATATTTTTATTAAGGCATAATGCAATTTCAATCCAATGTTTTAGGATCAAATATAATGTTTTGTATGTAATTTCACCCCAACTTTTAATTGTGTTTGTTTTACCAATCCCTTCCCTGCATATTACCAAAAGAAGATGAATATTATTTGTTGATTTCATTGAATTGTGATTAAAAAAACACCCCTTTTATTGTCCACCTTGTCATATTTTGCACTCCAACAGGTGGACAGGACATAACAGGGTGGACGTTAAACCAATAAGCAAAGAAAGAAAACAAAAACATTGTTCGGAGACACAAATGGCACAGAATACTAGGATTGACCCATACACATTTGTGTTGAAAATATATCCTCCACAGTATCAATTCTCTAAACTAATTTAAGATACAAGAAACCCTCTCTGACTGTTGTGGTATGGACGTTAAGTTTGTTTGCTGTTTGACTACTATACGCTTCTCTCTTAGTCAGGGAATATTATCAGGAAAAAAAATCCAATCTGGGAATACATTCCTTACCAAGACATTTCTACACCAATGTGTTTGTAAAGGTGTCTAGTAACAAATCTCACCAAAAAATTCAATTTCCCTAGGGGAATCTGTGACAGCTGCTGAAAGTTGGGGTACCCTTAACCTTATGCAGGACAAATGTACAAAATGTAATTCTGCTTTAAGTAGCACGTGAGAGGTCAAACATAGGGTTTTTTCGTGATTCTGAATCCATTGCAGGCATTTGTTTTACACCAACCACTCCTTGGCAGAAAATCGTCTAAGCCAACCTTGCCAGCTCATTGCATAGCTATTTCCGCTGACTATCTCTCTTCACCGACAAAAGCTGCAGCAGCTGTTCTGTGAGACAGGCAAGCAGTGTGAAGGAGGGGGGAGGGAAGGGCCACATGCTGACACTCTTAAAGAGACAGAGACAGGCAGACTGGCTGCTCTGCGAGTACAAAAGCCATTGACGGTTACATTATTATTGCGTCATCATCAATATCGGTGAAAATAATGGGGTTTATTTTGAGATCGGTCAAAAGATCGGTTTTCACAAGATGGAGAAGAAACTCTCTGTTGTACTGGATCTGTGCAGGGAGATTTGAAGACGGAAAGAAGTCCTCAATACCTACTCTGGACCAGGTGGCATACCAGCCAATAGCAGAGTGATGAGATCCATGTTCAGCAATCACGACATGAATAAATGTTGTTGTTTAATCAGCCTCGTAGCCGAGGAGGCCAGCTTCCCAGGACACTACCTTAACTTAGCTTAATAACATTCTACATTCTCAGTATTGTCACAGCTACGTTCTGCAGCCTGCCAGTGTTCAAACTCCCTCCACCTCCCCGGCCTCCTCCCTGTGGTATTTAGTTTTCCCTGTTGTTAAAAAGGATCCCTGGCTAATGGCCAAAATATTCCTTAATTCATTATAATTGCCCTCTATAGCTAAAATGTAAATCAATATTTTAGTTATTTTAGAAATGGTTCATCTTTAACTAAAAGGGCCGTCACAAGTTGATGATGTCATTTTGTCCATGTGTGCCGGGAAGACGTTATAGGTTACGGGTGCTGTATATTATTTTTAACTTTAACTAGGTTAATTCGGTTCCAGAACACATATTGCACTACATCCCCCCCAAATAACAACCAACAATAACAGGCACATTATGCAAAACTGTATGTATGTAATAATATATATATATACATATATATCTATATATATATATATATATATATATATATATATATATATATATATATATATATATATATATATATATATACATATATATGTATTTTTTTTTAAACTTTATTTTCAGGGGTGCTGCAGCCCCCTCAGCACCCCTACTTCCCACGGCTATTGTGTGGTCCAGCCCTATGGAATATTATTAGCATGTCCTATTAAAAAACAACTTAATACTTACTAAGGTTATATGAACATAAAAATAATATTTTCAAAATGTTTTATTAGCACATGTATCCTTTTAAATGGATAATTGTGGATTTAACTGTTGAAATGTGTGTATCTTATCTTATTCCATTGAAATGTTGAATGTTATTGTAACCAAAAACCCAAATAGCATATTATGCTATTTAGGTTTTGAAACTCTCTGTTTCACCCTGTGTCAAGGCCAGGCTATAACAATAAATCAGGCTGAGAGAACATACTGTAAGTCAGTAAGTAAATAGTTGTGTTTGATCCCATAGCATGGCCCTCACCCCTGGGCCCCCCCGGGGGCCCCCTCAAAGCAAGAAAGAAAGAAAGAAAGAAAGAAAGAAAGACAGAAAGAAAGAAAGAAAAGGTGTTTGTGTGTGTGTGCGTGCGTGCGTGCGTGCGTGCGTGCGTGCGTGCGTGCGTGCGTGCGTGCATGCGTGCGTGCGTGCATGCCGAGTGTAGGACAACTTCAGGCACAGCGTGCTGTAACTGGAAACGTTAATGTAGATGATGCGAGAAGAGAAGAAGTTAGAGAGAAGTGCTCTCTCTAATTACAGCTTGGTTACAATGTAAAGAAGTTGTGTTTATATTTGGAAGCCTCAGTCGTGTCCATAAGTGAGAGGCCGGCAGATTGCAGGAATGCTCAAGCCAAGAGCTAAGGCAGGGGTGCCCACACTTTCTTTTGGCTTGAGAACTACTTTTAAAGGAGAATTCCGGACAAATTAAGTGTTATCTTTCATGTCTCGTTACTCACCTAGCGACGTAAAAAGTGGCGTTCTTTTTTTCCATATATTCCCCTGTCGTCATTTTTTAAACACCCTCCGTTGTTATAATGGGAGCGCGTGGGGTAGTGAAGTTCGTCTATTATAACCGACGCAATGTTATTTTTTTCTCTACTACGATTCATTGTAGAGTCTCATGATAGTCAAACATGCGCTGAAAATTCCTGCGAGCCTGCCGTTAATGGCGAACGATTTAACACTGGATGCTTGTTTCTTTCCAGAACCTGGCAACTCGTGTTGCCAGATTCTGGAAACAAGCAACCAGTGTTAAATCATGACGACAGGGGAATATATGGAAAAAAAGAACGCCACTTTTTACGTCGCTAGGTGAGTAACGAGACATGAAAGATAACACTTAATTTGTCCGGAATTCTCCTTTAAAATGACCAGCTCATTAAGATCTACCGATCAAAAAATGATTATACCATTGCTGAAAGTACTTTAAAATGCTTTTAAAGTACGTAAAATGTTTTGAAAATGTCTCTCCATCTTTCCTTTCTTGGAATACACACTTGCAATGGGCCACAGTGGGGGAAGAAAAGTCTTAGGTTTTTGATCTCTATACCATGCACATTTTTATATAACTTTACAAAGCTACTGATGTTCTCACGCAATGAATTGTGCGTTTGCCTACTATCAGTGAAGGGATGTGACAGGCGGATTCCACTTTATGTTGTTATTTTATTTCATTTTGTTTGGGGCATGGCATGCTGTCTACCTGCACAGCCTTTGTGATCTACTGATAGATTGATCTATAGTTTTAGGAACCCCTGAGCTAAGGCATCGACTCATTTCTGTTCAGTGTCTGTGATAATTGCCAGTCGCCACATATGGAGGAGACGATGCTTCCTGTATCCTGAAACACTTGTTGTTGAGTTTCCCAAGCTTTTGCATCTACTATTGTTTGTGTTCAAGAATTTATTGATATGTGAACGCAAATAAAGATGTTAAACATGCAAATTCCACACAGAAAGGCCCTTTCACCAACCCCACCTAGGGTATGGGCATTGATGACGCGGAGGAGAGGACGCGCCCCCCAGCGCCCACAGTGCCCACAGCGTTCCCGGCGGGAATCGAACCCAGGATGTTCTAGCTGTGAGGCGACAGCACAACCGACTGCGCCACCGTGCCCCCCCGCTCAGCCCTTTTTGATTGATTGAATACTTTATTTACACTATTATTAACAGTACAGGACAGGTACAATCAGAGGTTATGCCTGACTTTAGTCTATTCATTAAAGTCACTAGACATATGGTTTTCCAAACCCCCCTCATTTTTTTTTCATAAATAGCAGATGTACATGCTTACAGTGCAGCACGAAGTGACATGCTGTAAGCTTGTACATCTGCTATTTTTAAATGGCCACGTTAACATATTTAGCTGGGGACCCCCTGGAACCCCTTCAAAGACCCCTGGGGGTCCCCGGACCCCACTTTGAGAACCACTGCTGTGCATCACTGTGTCTCAACGGTGGGTCCGGGGATCCAACAGGGGTCCAAACTCTGAGGGTTTACAAATGGAACCAAATGGACCGTTACGGGAATATTTGTTTCCATTAATACAGAGTTAAATACACACTGAGGATTTTACAGTGTAGACTGGTGTCCCAGAGATTTAAAACCAATGGTATCAATTTGTATCAACTGTGGGGGGGGGGGGGTCCTTGTAATTAAAAAGGTTGAGATCCACTGTGGTACACGTTGCTATATGGCATATAACTTGGATTATTTTTCTTTTAAAGGTTGAATGGGTAGATTTTGCTGTCTTGCTTTTGGGTTTGTATTTTCCTTTATTGACACAGTACAGAAGTCTTGTGGAGTGCAGCACAGGAGAGGCACAGGAGGAAAGAAGCCAGTGATGGGGTTTGTTTTAGGCTAGCTAGGTTGCACGCTGGTCAAGACACCAGTAAGGCTGGCTTTTAACCCTGCTTAAGCAGGTCAGTTGACACGGAACACATTGTTTTTTTTTACCTTTTTGTTGACCAGCTTTGTGGGTATTCCATAATTTTGGAGCAGCTTCCAGGGAAGTTAGGGTTAACTGAATGCCTTTGATTAATGTTTCTGAATTCATGGCTTGAGTTAAATGATCAGTGCTCAGGAGATTGCATGGAATAGTTCTGATCATGAGGATTGATTCATTGATTGATTGACTGACACCTTGTATTTCCTCACATGTCACACTATGACCACGTCCCTTCAAGACCCATGACCCAGCTCAGTTCACTTCATTGACCTCGGGGTCCACTTAATCCTTGGCTTGATCTCAACAAACACACAGTCACAAACACACACATCATCCTATACCTCACCTCCCATCCAATGTCTCATTATCATTTCACAATAAATAAGTAAATTCATTAATAAATCCGGAGTCTGCCATGTGCCACATTTCAGTTTCAACCAGTTACAGATCAGTGTCACTTTATTTGCAGTGACACACGGGACTGACATACTGTAGGAACAGATTTATTGTCACACACAAGGAGCAAAATAAGTATTGGGAATTTGGTAGGACCCTCAATGTGGTCCTAAAGAGTATTTCTTTATTATGAGTGCTGAGTGATGCTTCAGTTTGAAGGCAGTATCACACCACAAGTTCTAAAGTCTATTAAGCTGCACACAGAGAATGTATATAGTACTGGTCACATTGCACATGAGATGCTGTAGAAAGTAACAGAGTATGATATGAATAAGTACACAAGAAAACAACAGATGAATCTCCTATCATTGGGCATACAGTGTCCTGATAAAGCAATGACCATGGTGTCACAAGTATATCTGTATGCTTAGATGAGAGTCAATCAGTACATGTGCTGATCAGATAGATAAAGGTCAAGCCTAAGATATAATCATAACAGTTGTCCTTTTTTTATCCTGAAAGGACACACACTGCACACACTGTTATGCCTGGCCCACTATGATATGGACGAAGAGATGAAATGTATCACATATTTAGATCAATAGACATACTGTGCAAGACAATATGGTCGACAATCAGTCAATCAAATCATATTTTTTACTGAGATTATACATTTTAATGATGATGATCTATTACTTTTCAAAATATTTGCACTAAAAGGGCAAATGAGATTTGGCCTTCAGGTCAAAAACTTTTACTTCTTGCCAACCTGTTACATGAAGTGTGTTTAGGCAATTTTTGTATCTGCTTGTTTTGATAGGCATCTGAGACGACCTTGGACTGTATCAGCTGTATGAGAGAGGCTGAGTGTGCAATACATTACATAGTCTGTCTGTTAATGAATCGGTTGATGCTGAAATGTAATGCTGAAATACAGTGGTGGACAGTAACGGAGTAAATGTACTTCCAGATTGAGTATTTAAGTACAGATTCTGAGGATCTGTACTTGGAATTTTTTTGATACTTATTACTCTTACCCGAGTGCATTTCTAGGACACATTTTTACTTTTACTCAAGTACATTTCAAGGAAGGCTGTAAAGTACTGAGTACTTTTAGGTTGGCTGTTTGTTTTTTTTCTTCCCTAAAATGCAATTGGCCACACTTCTGTTCTAACACTAGCCGTGTCTGTGACTTCATTTGTTTTATTTATTTATCTTCTTTATGCATTTATTTGATAGGACAGTAGACGGGGAGATGGGGAGTGACTCGCAACAAAGGTCGTCGGGATCGGGATTTGACCCAGCGACACGCTGTCAGGCTTTGCAGCTTGGTGCCAAGACCGCCACACCAGTGGCTTAACATCTTTGAGGAGTTTTAGTAGCAGTATTCCATAGATATAATTATACACGTACAGTAGATACCCTGTACCGCACTGGCTGCTGCTGTTCATTGGAGTGATGCATTGAACACTGACACAGGTCCTTAGTTAATCCATTGCCATAATACTGAGAAATGCTGTTAAAATAGGACCAGATCCAATTAGGGGAAGGCAGCTCTGGGGTGGTTAGGCTGGATGCATACAGTACTTCGTCGTCACGACATCCTCGCATGCTGAAAATGTCTGATTTACAGGCTCACAATCCGTATCAGAAGTGATGTGTTGTGAGCTTGTAGATCGGCTATTTTCGAAGAGGTTATCGAAGCAGAATCGAACATGGCTACTACATGGCACTCGACCCCCTTGTTAAGTCTTGTTAAATTTGACCAGACCTCTACTCTGAGTACCTCTGCTGAAATGAAAAGTGATAAGTTCAAGGGATGAAAATAGCATTTTGTGAGCCATTTTATTATGGGATGACATCAGGGGGCAGGGGCCAAACCTTAATTCCAGCCAGACATGTCATACATGCCTATATACAAAGTGTATAGGCCTATAAGTAGGCTATTAGCAGCAAAATGTACTTAATGTGTTTTCCACCACTGAATATTAACCTATTCCAAATAATTCATTTGACAAGACATAGTGACACCAAGTGAAGAAACCCAGCACCCTGCAACCCTCCCAGTTATATAGATATTTTGTATGCAGGCAGCAGTGATTAAATTTCATAGCCACTGGCAAATAGTTTTTAACCAAGAGATGCAAGTTCACCCCATTCACCTCAAATACCAAGTACGGGGTGAATGTTGAAAGTGACATTTACAGTTCCTTGATGTGGCTTATTTATAGATTTTAAATCCTTTTTATGGCTAAACCGATACTATTGCAATGTCAAATTAAATTAAGGGACCTTTTAAGGCAAGTCCTGCTTTTACTTTCTGCAAAGCATGCAATAAACACCAATATATAAGCATGCTGAGATGGTTGACATGGAGCCATTGCGGGAGTGCCGAGTTCCATTTGCTGGTGAGTGAGACTACATCTCTCCATCATAGTCATATTAATTTATTAGACATGTTAGCTATTCATGCTAGACATATAAATGTATTAGAGAAGTTAGCTATTCATAGCCACTTAAATGTATTAGTCCTGTTACTGTAGCTATTCATAGACATACAAATGTATTAAAAACATTAGCTATTCATAGTCATTTAAATGTATTAGTCCTGTTAGTCATTTACATAAATGTATTGTGTTAGCTACATGAAAATGTATTCAGTTTTAGGCCTTCAAACATAATGTAACCAGAGGTGGGAAGAGTACATTCACTCAAGTCACTTTTTGAACGAATTGTACTTACGAAGAGTACTTTTAATGCAACATACTTTTCACTTTTAGTACTTAAGTACATTCATGAAAACCTTTTTCTTTACTAGTAGAATTAATATTTTCAAATTATTTGGCTACAATACGCCATTTTTTTTAACCCATTTTATTAAATTGATGTTTTGCTTGTTTAATTATCTGAGAAACACATCAGGCAAAGCGGCTGACTGGTATATAGCCCCTGTTATGTGTTGAGGTGTCCATGAGAATCATACATCTATTGGAGTCATTATTATATCAATTTAACAATGCTTTTACTTGGGTATACGCTTTTTACTCGACCAACCTCTGAATGTAACCTTAATTCATGGAAGGGAATGAAAGTGTATAAGAATAAATGTAGTATTGTTTCACTACAAATAAAACCAAACAAACAATTGTGGTTAAAACTATCAAAAATCAAAATAAGGTGTTAAAATTGAGGATAAGAAACAACACAAATCTGAATGAGCAAATATACATTTATTTCATTGCATATAAATAATAATACAAAAATGGATCACTCTACTCAGTTGTGGAACACGTGAGAAATAGGATTTCCCTGTCTGTCTGTCTGTCTGTCTGTCTGTCTGTCTGTCTGTCTGTCTGTCTGTCTGTCTGTCTGTCTGTCTGTCTGTCTGTCTGTCTGTCTGTCTGTCTGTCTGTCTGTCTGTCTGTCTGTCTGTCTGTCTGTGTGTGTCTCTCTCTCTCTCTCTCTCTCTCTCTCTCTCTCTCTCTCTCTCTCTCTCTCTCTCTCTCTCTCTCTTTCTTTTTCTCTGTCTTACTGGGTGCAATAATTAACTTTGATATCTTCATTAGGGATTTATATAATGTTATTCAATGTATTAATAGTGTATTAAAGTGTATCATTCAAGTCATGTTTGTGTCCTCAAAATGATGTGTTATTTTTTTCTCCAAACTTTTTCCACACAAGTTGCACTTTTGAAAGGTTCCACTGCTACTGGGTAGAGGGAAAAAGTGAGTGTTCATAAGTTTTGTATTAAACCTACAATAAGATACAGCTTATAAGAATAATCCTACAATTATTTGCTCAGATCTCAATTTAACAAAGGCATCAACACCATCTATTTGTCTGTCTACAGAAAGCCGCCACCATGAGTACGGACGCAGAGATGGAGCAGTATGGCAAGGCCGCCATTTACCTCCGTAAGCCAGAGAAGGAGAGAATGGAGGCTCAAAGTATGCCCTTTGATGCCAAATCTGCAGCATATGTGGTTGATGCTAAGGAGCTGTTTGTCAAGTGTAAAATCATAAGTAAGGACGGTGCCAAAGTCACCGTGGAACTGCTCGACACAAAGGAGGTACGTAGGTAGAGGTGGATCAAAAATAAAATAGTGACACAGTACAACTGTAACTGCAAGACATTCTAAAGTTGTGTTTTTTTTTTTTAGGAAAGAGTTGCAAAGGAGGCTGATGTCACCCCTATGAACCCTCCCAAGTATGACAAAATTGAGGACATGGCCATGATGACCCACCTCACTGAAGCCACTGTCCTGTATAACCTCAAAGAGCGTTATGCAGCATGGATGATCTATGTAAGGTTTTCTACATGCTGAGTACAGTACAGTATTGGTTATAAGTAATATAAGTTATAAGTTATAAGTTATAAGTTATAAGTTATAAGTTATAAGTATAAGTTATATAATCAAGTGAAACCCATGGAAAAACAGATAACTTGCTTATAAGTTGATGCCACTTGCAAGTTGTGACTAATCACTGCTCTAGTGATCTGTTGTCCCAGATACTGTATGTGGCATGCTCAGTGTTATGTTGTATGATGTTAATGTTCTCTCTCTTCTCCCCTTCAGACCTACTCTGGCTTGTTTTGTGCAACTGTGAACCCCTACAAGTGGCTCCCAGTGTACGACCAGGAGGTTGTAAATGCCTACAGAGGCAAGAAGCGTATTGAGGCTCCACCCCACATCTTCTCTGTCTCTGACAACGCTTATCAGTTCATGCTGATGGGTACGTACTAGTCAGGACAATGTAAAGAATATATAACTACAGTATTATGGTTTTGTGCGTTTTGTGTATCCATGACTAAAAGTTTGCTTTACATTTTACAGATAACGAGAACCAGTCTGTCCTGATCACGTAAGTTTCACATCTACTAAGCATAAAAAAAAGAACATTGTACACAAATTCACTAACTTTTTCACCAAATTTCTCTGAATGTATGCATTTATAACCAGTGGAGAATCCGGTGCTGGAAAGACTGTGAACACCAAGCGTGTCATCCAGTACTTTGCAACAGCTAGTTCTGGTGGAGAAAAATGTGCGGCCGATAGCGGTAAAATCAAGGTATACAGGTTTTTAACATTAACAAAACAAATATTTTTGAACATGAAGCATTTATATACAATACAGCAATTCAATTTAAAATAATTCTGACCTAAATTGGGCGATGTCTAAAACATTCTAGGGGTCACTGGAGGATCAGATTATTGCAGCCAATCCCTTGCTGGAGTCCTATGGTAATGCCAAGACTATTAGGAATGACAACTCCTCTCGCTTTGTAAGTATAAATAATGACATTTTATGAGAAAACCTGCAATGATTCCACAATGTAGAGGGATGAAACAAATGTTGCTATATCAAACAGGGTAAATTCATCAGAATCCATTTTGGCACAACGGGTAAACTGGCCAGTGCTGATATTGAGACATGTAAGTATGAAGTTCACAGATGATAAATGATGTACAGTATGCCTTCATTTGAGGACAACCCATATAAATGTTATTATTATTATTATTATTATTATTATTATTATTATTATTATTATTATTATTATTATTATTATTATTATTATTATTATTATGTACAACCCATATAGATCTACTGGAGAAGTCTAGAGTGACCTACCAGCTTTCTGCAGAGAGAGGTTACCACATCTTTTTCCAGATGATGACCAACCACAAACCTGAGATTATTGGTAAGTGGAATTACTGATGATGCTGTGAGTACATAAATGAATGAATAAAAACACATGTTCACCCTTTTTTAATCCCTTTTAAGAAATGTGTCTGATCACCTCCAACCCCTACGACTTTCCATTGATCAGCATGGGTGTGATCACTGTGGCCAGCATTAATGACAAGGAGGAGCTGGAAGCTACTGATGTTAGTGAACATATTTTAATCTTTCTAATACTCACTGTGCACTGCAGTCAGTTGCTCTGCAAAATGTATTTTATAAAGCAGTGGTTGACAAGCACTTTGGAATTGTAGCAGTTGAGGCATTACATTTAGTTTGACTCGGTTCCACAGATACATATTGTGAAAATAGCCAATCTACAGTACATGTTTTCACATTCTTTACCTCTTTCTTAGATAATATTCGACAATTTGGCCTTTGTTTGACAATCTGCATAGTATAGTTTGTTGATTACTTTGGACGTAGTAATGGTCTTATTTGTTTTATTTGAAATTATTACTAAAAGTCCTAAATTGTCACTTTAGAAATGAGCAGATACAATATATACACTTATACTGTATGTTGGATTGTTAACTGTTGAGTTGTACATAGTTTTAACTTATGTTTGTTAATCTAATGTTTAATCTCAATCTTTTGAATACATCAGGAGGCTATTGACATCCTGGGCTTCAACGGTGAGGAAAAACAGTTAATCTACAAGCTCACCGGTGCAGTGATGCATCATGGAGTCTTGAAGTTCAAACAGAAGCAGCGTGAAGAACAGGCAGAACCTGACGGCACGGAGGGTGAGCTGATATTACAAGTATTGTATTTACTTATATTCAAAATGAACTAAGCTAAATATTTTTCCAATATATTTCCGTTATTTTATTTATTTATATTATACTGGTTACGGTGGCACAGTGGCGCAGTCTGCAAGTGCTGTCGCCTCACAGCTATAAGTTCCTGGGTTCGATTCCCGCTGGGGGCGTGCGTGTCCTCTCCGCGTCATCATTGCCCATACTCTAGGTGGGGTTGGCTAAAGGGCCTTTCTGTACGGAGTTTGCATGTTCTCCCCGTGTCCCCCTCGGCTAGACACCCTCACAAAAAAACATGCAGTAGTCCTGGTCTCTATACTGCCTCCCCCTGGTCAGTCGGGGCCTGATGGAGGGGAAAGGAACAGGTTGGAATAATGTGTTCCTTCTACACGCTACGTCCTATTGGGCCCAGGTTTACAGCTTAGAAAATTGGCACTGGTTCTACAAATCGTGGGATAAAAAAGAAATAAATATATTATACTGTTTAGACTGATGATTATTGGGTTTACCTATGATCCTGGATTATTATCTCTATGCATTTGACGTATTACCTCGTGTTTACCTTGCTTACTGTAAATCGCTCTCTGGATTAAGAGCATCTGCTAAATGCCTAAATTGTAAATTGCTAATTGTATGAACATTTCAGAGGCTGACAAGATTGGCTACCTGTTGGGTATAAACTCAGCAGAGATGCAAAAGGCGTATTGCTACCCCAGAGTGAAAGTCGGAAACGAGTATGTCACTAAGGGACAAACTGTCCCACAGGTGAGTAAGTTACATTATTTCCATGTTCTGATTTCATACACACCTTACTGTATATACCATAAGAACACAGCATATTACCATAAGAACTCTAATATATTTTTTAGTTGTGTCCAGACTGTCTAAAATCACCTTCTGTAGATAAAATGATCCTCCAACATTATTGTCTCCGCCAGGCCGAAAGGCATGGCGAGAGAGTATGTTTTACCCCCTGTCTGTCCGTCCGTCTGTCTGTCCGTCTGTCTGTATGTCTGTCTGTCCGTCCCTCTGTGACCAGCTAATCTCCAGCACCGTTTGCTTGATCGCAGCAAAACTGTACACACACACTCCCTGGATACCAATTCATCACCGCTGCCCCACATTTTTCACATGGGCCTTTTTTAGCGCCACCAGGAGGCTGATTTGTGCAAAACTAATTTTTGGACAATACTCCTACAGATGTTGTCCAAAAATCCTGCAAATCGGTACACAGTATCTCTATAGTTATTAAACGAAAAAGTCTTTCAGATTTTTCATTTTCCATCCTGATTGGCTAAAATTGCCTCCCAAAGTTTGCAGGAGCACTCAGTTTTGAACAAAATGCCTCAAATCATGAACACAGCATGCAATTTCCGTGAAATTTTGCACGCACATTCCCACTAGGCCGAGGAAGACATTTTTTTAAATCAGCCTCATGGTGGCGCTATAACAGGCCGATTTGTGTTTTTACCTTTAACTGCACCGATCTGTGTAAATCTTTGTATGTGCACTCTCTAGAAGCCAAGGAAAAACTTTGCCCTGCATTTTTCACATCTGCCTTTTATAGTGCCACCAGGAGGCCGACTTATGTAAAACATATTTTTGGATATTAAGCCTTCAGATTTTATCAAACTTTCACGCAAATCGGTACACATGATCTCTATAGTCATGTGATCAAGATTGATTTTTCATATTCCATCTTGATTGGCTAAGATTTACATCTAAAGGTTTGCAGGAGTGGCAAGTTTTTAACAAAATGCCGCAAATCATGAACGCAGTGTCCGATTGCGGTGAAACTTTGCATGCACATTCGCACTACGTTGAGGAACAAATGCCACCCTTTTAACATTGCCCTAATATAGCGCCACCAGGAGGCAGATTTTAGCAACACTTTTCTTTTTTATATTACTCCAACAAATTGTGTCCAAACATAATGAAAATCTGTACACATTATCTCTATAGTCAAGTGATCAAGATGGTTCCGTCCGATTTTTCATATTCCATCCTCATTGGCGAATTACAAACATTGCTGGCCCACAATAACCTACCTGACCTGGCGGAGACACTTTTCTAATTCAAATTAATTTCTATTTATTTATTTCATAAATGAAGAGCATACAAAATATACCACTCTGCGGAAACGTGTGCAGTTCAATGCACCTCTGACATATTATTTTAACAGTATTGTTATACCTGTAAAAAAAAAAAAAAAAAAACACTACACATTGTTTATGCAACCATACAAAGCCTCCCGCTCACTCAGCTAACACAGGGAAGCTGTCAGAACCTTCCCTAAAACACCCGGGACAGACTCTTCTCCCTTCTGGTTTAGAAACTGGAACGAACTCCCCATTGCAGTTACTGTAGAACTGCAGACTCACTCCAAATCTTCCACCGTAATCTGAAGACTCACCTCTTCAGACTCCACCCTAGGCTGTCCTTGCCCTAGCCTTGAAGACCTTTCAGGCATAATGCAAAGGCTTAAATGTTATTTAGATAGCATGTATCTATATGCTATCTATAGTGTGTATAGTTTCAATGTACAGATTATTGATTTTATTTTTGTTGGATTATACTGTTTAGACTGATGATAGGTTCTTGGTTTACCTATGATCCTAGATTACTATTGATATGCATTTGATGTATTACCTCGTGTTTTCCTTGCTTACTGTAAATCGCTCTGGATTAAGAATGTCTGCTAAATGCCCGAATTCTGAATTGTAAATTGTGTAATTCACACCCCTACTAAAGTTCCTATTCCCTTAGGTAATGAACTCAGTCGGTGCCTTGGCCAAGTCCATCTATGAGAAGGAGTTCTTGTGGATGGTCATTAGGATCAATGAGATGCTGGACACCAAGCAGCAGAGAAACCACTACATTGGTGTGCTGGACATCGCTGGTTTTGAAATCTTTGATGTAAGTGGCATGGACTTGTTTTAAGTGGCATGGACTTGTTTTAAGTGGGATCATCATTATTTCTGTCACAAAGACTTTAAGAGACTGCAGGCTAATGATCTAATGATATCCACCCACAGTTCAACACCCTGGAGCAGCTGTGCATCAACTTCACCAATGAGAAACTGCAACAGTTTTTCAACCACACCATGTTTGTTCTGGAACAAGAAGAGTACAAAAAAGAAGGCATCCCCTGGGATCTCATTGACTTCGGCATGGACCTGGCTGTCTGCATTGAGCTCATTGAGAAGGTATACAATTATTATTATATTATATTAATATATTATCATGGACTTGGCTGTCTGCATTGAGCTCATTGAGAAGGTATACAATTATTATTATATTATATTAATATATTATTATATATTATCATGGACCTGGCTGTCTGCATTGAGCTCATTGAGAAGGTATACAATTACTATTATATTATATTAATATATTATTATATATTACCATGGACTTGGCTGTCTGCATTGAGCTCATTCAGAAGTTATATTATTTTATTATATAATTATATTATATAATTATATATTATCATAGACTTGGCTGTCTGCATTGAGCTCACTGAGAAGGTATACAATTATTTTGTGCTTTAATGGATATGATGTTAATATTGTTTTTATTTATGGTGATTTGTCTCTTTTGTCTCCTTTACAAAGCCCTTGGGCATCTTCTCCATCCTTGAAGAGGAGTGCATGTTCCCAAAGGCTTCAGACAAAACTTTCAACGACAAGTTGCATGGCACACATCTTGGAAAGAATAAGGCCTTTGAGAAGCCCAAGCCTGCCAAAGGCAAGGGTGAGGCCCACTTCTCCCTGGTTCACTACGCTGGAACGGTGGACTACAGGTAGAGCATTATGTGCCATATTAAGTAAAATGAAATTGTGCCCTGACTTAGGTTTTGCTACATTTACTAGGCTATATGACTCTATGGTTTCTTTCATTTTATTTTATGCAGCAGGTTTTGGGGGTTTTGAGTAGAGCTTTGAGGTGTTTTCTCGGGGTGCACAAGTATACCACTAAGTTGGCCATTGAAGGTGACACAGGAAAGCTGCCTGACAAGGCAGAGATGTGAAATGATCGTGAACCCTCTTACCCAACTGACAGAAGAGAGGCTTGAGAAAATTATATTTAATTGGAATAGGCCTAGAATATTACATTTTTTTCACTTTCTGATTTAAATGTATATTTTATGAATAACCTTCATTGTAATATAAATACGGTCAAACATAAATTGTCAATGTTACATCAGACGCAATGGAGGCTGGAGGGAGGACATTTGGAGAAAAGCAAAGTAAAAAGATTGTGTGTTCTTTGTGACCTGGGAGTTTTCAATGTCCACTCTACAATGTTGTATGACATTCTTTATTTGAAAAAATGCAGGATAAGAATCCAGATTTGTTTTGGATGTTGTATGTTAAGTTGGCTGTTCAATAAGGAAAATTCATAGTTAAGGCATGGCAGTTGCATTGGAGAACAATGTATCCTAACTCACAGCCTGGACAATCAATATGTTAATGTATTCTGTTTGTGGTCGGTCTATCTATCTATCTATCTATCTATCTATCTATCTATCTATCTATCTATCTATCTATCTATCTATCTATCTATCTATCTATCTATCTATCTATCTATCTATCTATCCATCTATCTATCTACTACAGCATCACGGGATGGCTAGAGAAGAATAAGGACCCCCTTAACGACTCTGTCATTCAGCTGTTCCAAAAGTCTTCAGTTAAACTGCTGGCTGTGTTCTATCCCCCACCTGAGCCTGAAGGTATGTTTATTAATCTCTGTTGGCACCAGTGTTTTACTCCCCATGAATACTTGTCTCAGCTCTGCTAGTTTTTGACCTTTTTCTCCTCAGTGGCTGGAGCAAAGGGAGGCAAGAAGAAGGGTGGTTCCATGCAGACTGTGTCTAGTGCTTTCAGGGTAAGAATATGTATTCATTATTATCAATATTATATTCCTGTAAGGATTAAGCATTATTATTATCAACATTATATCCATGAAAGAAATAGGCACGTCTTTTCAGTTGGAATTAAATAAGTTCTGTATCACAAGTTGTGAGCTTGCAGATCAGCTATTTTTGAATAGCTGAAGTTTAAAATAGGGCTTAAGTGGTTAATTTATGTTTTAGAACAATCTAAATCTGTAAAGTAACTAGTTAGTATCTAAAGTGTTCAAGTAATTGTAGAGGAGGAAAAGGAAGAATATTGTATAACCTCTTACTACTAATAAGCCTAATTGGCTCTTTTATGTCTCAATAGGCGAACTTGGGGGTGCTGATGACTAACTTGAGGAGCACTCATCCTCACTTTGTGCGCTGCCTCATTCCCAACGAGTCCAAGACTCCAGGTAAACACAGAGAGTAACTATAAAAAGTGCTCCTCGAAGCACAGGTCTCCGCCAGGTCACGTAGGTTATTGTGGGCCAGCAATGTTCGGAATTCGCCAATCAGGATGGAATATGAAAAATCGGACGGAACCATCTTGATCACTTTACTACAGGGATAATGTGTACCGATTTGCATGATTTTTGGACAAAATTTGTATGAGTAATATAAAAAAGAAAAGTGTTGAAAAAAGCGGCCTCCTGGTGGCACTATAATAGGGCAATGGGTGGCATTTGTTCCACAACGTAGTGCGAATGTATATGCAAAGTTTCACCGCAATCGGAGCAGCGTTCTACGGCATTTTGTTCAAAACGGGCCACACATGCAAACTTTAGATGTCAATGTTAGCCAATCAGGATGGAAATTTGAAACAGATCAGTCTTGATCACATGACTATAGAGATTATGTGTACCGATTTGCGTGAAATTTGGATAAAATCTGAAGGCTTAATATAAAAAAATGCGCTATAAAAGGCAAATGTGAAAAATGCAGGGCATAGGTTTTTCCTTGGCTTCTAGGGAGTGTACATACAAAGTTTTACACAGATCGGTGCAGTTATAGGTAAAAACAGGAATCGGCCTGTTATAGCGCCACCATTAGGCTGATTTGAAAAGTTGCAAGTGTCATTTCTTTCTCGACCTAATGGGAATGTGTTTGCAAAATTTCGAGGAAATTGCATGCTGTGTTCATGATTTGAGGCATTTTGTTCAAAACTGAGTACTCCTGCAAACTTATGAAGCCAATTTTAGCCAATCAGGATGGAATATGAAAAATATGAAAGACCCGTTTCGTTTAATTACTATAGAGATACTGTTTACCGATTTGCAGGATTTTTGGACAAAATCTGTAGGAGAACTGTCAAAAAAAAATGTTTTGCACAAATCGGCCACCTGGTGGCGCTATAAAAGGCCCATGTGATACATTTGGGGTAGAGGTTCTGCTTTGGCATCCAGGGAGTGTGTGTGCACAGTTTTGCTGCGATCAAGCCAACGTTGCCGGAGATTAGCTGTCTACAGAGACAGAATGACACACACACACACACACGGACAAACGGAGCCAAAAATTTAAACAATGATTGTGAGGTGGTCATTTAATAGAACTTTGTCCAGTGTGTAACTATTCTGTCCTTATAATAATAATGGAGCAACATCTTTACAGGCCTGATGGAGAACTTCCTGGTCATCCACCAACTGAGGTGTAACGGTGTGCTGGAAGGCATCAGAATCTGTAGAAAGGGCTTCCCTAGCAGAATCCCATATGCTGACTTCAAGCAGAGGTATTCATTCCTTTTTCCAGCAGCTTTTAGTTCCACACCTATTAACTGGAGGCACGCAAAATGACCATGAACTTCTGCAAAATAGGTACAAAGTACTGAATGCCAGCGCATGTCCCGATGGCGCGTTCATGGACAACAAGAAAGCCTCTGAGAAGCTGCTTGGGTCCATTGACGTTCCCGTTGATGAGTACAAGTTTGGACACACCAAGGTAAACACACTGTGAACCTGGTTTAACATTATCAAGAGAGGACTAAAAGTTGATGTTACAGTTGTTCAGTTACAGTGTTTGTAACATTGTCTTCAGGTGTTCTTCAAAGCTGGTCTGCTGGGTACGCTGGAGGAGATGCGAGATGAAAAGCTGTTTGCTCTGGTCACCATGACTCAGGCTCTTGCACGAGCTTACATCATGAGAAGAGAGTTTGTCAAGATGATGGCAAGAAGGTACTTTGAAAACATCATTTATTCAATATTTAGTATCATTTGTAAGTAAACTTTTTCTTTACTGTTCAACATAATTTTGTTATAGTGTCAAATCACTATAATAAAAGCTTTAGGTGGCAAGGAAAATTTTCCCTTAAACGGGGGAAAGAACCTTGAGCAGAACCAGGCTGTGGACGGGGTGTCCATCTGACTTTACCTTGTCAGAAGGAGGACAACAACTATAATACCAACAGCAATAATAACGACAACAATAACAGCTATAATGACACAATAAACGCAGCTATAATAACAACCTGCAAGGAAACCCTTGATCTGCAGCTTCACAAGTTGATTGATCTATGCGATACCAAGAGTCAAAGAGTGTGGCAAGAGTTATTTTATATTCACAGGTATTTATCTTTGGAATGAGTGTGTCAGGCAGTCTCATTCTAAAGTCTCCTATGAAAACAGTGTGAAAATACTGTTACGGAAAAAGTTAAAGGCTTTGTTAGGGATTTAAGGTTGTTTTCAGTGGTTTCGTATTTTGTGAGTTCATGTGACGTGCTGCATACTATGTAATTTATTTGTGCTATGTAATTGTATTAGATTATTTATTTTTATTTATGTTGCAGGACCACATTGGAAACAATTGTTTCATTACGCTTTTATGTGTATATCCTGGGTTTAAATTATATTGTGACCAAATCAATCATGACACATGATACACTGCAACTGTGTTCCCACAGAGAAGCCATTTTCACCATCCAGTTCAACGTGCGCGCATTCTGCAATGTGAAAAACTGGCCATGGATGAAGCTGTACTACAAGATCAAGCCTCTTCTGCAGAGCGCTGAGACTGAGAAGGAGCTGGCCAACATGAAGGAGAACTACGAGAAGATGACGATTGACCTGGCTGCTGCCCTGGCCACGAAGAAGACACTGGAAGAGAAGATGGTGGCTCTGATACAGGAGAAAAATAACCTCCTACAGTCATCAGCATCAGTAAGTAGGCTACACTGGACATGGTCCTATTCCCTCCCTCAGATCACAAAGCTGTGCCTTTTCACACTATGCTCCCTAGAGTCTGTACCCACCAACAGGCAACTGCAAAAGTATATCTCGACCAGAACAGAACTAACGCTGACATGTTTCCTCCCTTGTGTTTTTTTCTTCATTGACCACAAGGGAGAAGATAGTCTGAACGATGCCGAGGAGAGATGTGAGGGTCTTATTAAAAGTAAGATCCAGTTGGAGGCAAAGCTCAAAGAGACGACTGAGAGACTGGAGGATGAGGAGGAGATCAATGCTGAACTGACCGCCAAGAAGAGGAAGCTGGAGGATGAATGCTCTGAGCTCAAGAAGGACATTGATGACCTGGAGCTCACCTTGGCCAAAGTGGAGAAGGAGAAACACGCCACTGAAAACAAGGTATAGATTATACACTCTAGATTCAAGATTATACACTTTAGCCGTCTTATCCAGTCATAGTACACTAATGATCCATTCCAATGCACCCCCCCCCTCCCCCCGAAAAGGAACCCTGAGAGTCTCTGGAGTCTACTTTTAGAACCACTGATCCATTCCATGACGAAAAATTATGTTCTGCTTATATCAGGTGAAGAACCTGACCGAGGAGATGGCCTCTCAGGATGAGGGACTTGCTAAGCTGACCAAGGAGAAAAAAGCCCTCCAAGAGGCCCATCAGCAGACCCTGGATGACCTGCAAGCAGAGGAAGACAAAGTCAACACTCTGACCAAGGCCAAGACCAAGCTGGAGCAGCAAGTTGACGATGTGAGTTTTCCAAAGTGAATCGGATGTTTTGAACATATTATGTTTATTTGTTGTTTGTTTCACCCAATTATTCATTTTTGTTTTTTTATTATTGTGCAGCTGGAGGGTTCCCTGGAGCAAGAGAAGAAGCTCCGCATGGACCTTGAGAGAACCAAGAGAAAGCTGGAGGGTGATCTGAAACTGGCCCAGGAATCCATCATGGACCTGGAAAATGACAAGCAACAGTCTGACGAGAAGATAAAGAAGTAATGTGGACAAACAATATGAATGATTAATGATAAAAAATAATAATTCATATTAATAATAATAACAATATTAAATGTCATGGAGAGAAACCACATGCAGAATGACACTAAAATATGATGTGCTGTATTCCAAAGGAAGGACTTTGAAGTAAGCCAACTTCTGAGTAAGATTGAGGATGAACAATCTTTGGGGGCTCAGCTGCAGAAGAAGATCAAAGAACTCCAGGTATTTTTATTTTCTGTAAAATCATTAACACATTTAGACCTGAGGCTTCTAAATCCTGACCAAAGTTTTATGAAAAACTTCATATATTTATTAAAAGATTACAACAAATGTATGTTGCTATATACTGTAGTGTACATACTGTAGAAACAGGAACACCAAAAGGAGTTCCCGCCCTGAAAGGTATATTTACATATAGGGGTTCCCGCCCAAAATGGGTTAATAATAAGTAAGAGTGAATTATTACTTTCAGATGTTAATCCAACATCATTCATTTTAAAGGCTCGTATTGAAGAACTGGAAGAAGAGATCGAGGCAGAGCGTGCTGCTCGTGCCAAGGTTGAGAAGCAGAGAGCTGATCTCTCCAGGGAACTTGAGGAGATCAGTGAGAGGCTGGAGGAGGCTGGTGGAGCCACCGCTGCTCAGATCGAGATGAACAAGAAGCGCGAGGCTGAGTTCCAGAAGCTGCGTCGTGACCTTGAAGAGTCCACCCTGCAGCATGAATCCACCGCCTCTGCTCTCCGCAAGAAACAGGCTGACAGCGTTGCTGAACTGGGTGAACAGATCGACAACCTCCAGCGTGTCAAGCAGAAACTGGAGAAGGAGAAGAGCGAATACAAGATGGAGATCGATGACCTCTCCAGCAACATGGAAGCTGTTTCTAAGGCAAAGGTATGATGGAATGCCTGTGGATAATATAATTATTGAGATAATACTTGTTGAATGAACCAATCAGGAAAAAAAGAGGTAATACATGTAGTTCAATGATTGAATATGTCCAATGATCATTTCTAGGGAAATCTTGAGAAGATGTGCCGCACCCTTGAAGACCAACTTGGTGAAATCAAGGCCAAGAGTGATGAGAATGTTCGCCAGATCAATGATGTTGGAGCTCAGAGAGCAAGACTGTTGACAGAGAACGGTAAATGTTCATCTTAAAGTCTACTTTGTCTACATGGTTTGTCGATGGTACTTGAGCAAATTGACCATAATTAGAGATAATGCTTTGATTAGCAGTTATCTCGGGACTCTGTTGTTTGAAATGTTTGAAACAAATGTAAAAATTTCTAACCAGGTGAGTTTGGTCGTCAACTGGAGGAGAAAGAAGCGCTTGTCTCACAGCTCACCAGAGGCAAGCAGGCTTTCACCCAACAGATTGAGGAGTTGAAGAGACTTGTTGAAGAGGAGGTGAAGGTGAGAAACATTTTTTTCTTCTTTTTTTTACAAATACGCCAAGTTTCATTCAGCCGACATTATTTTGGCCATTTTCTTTTGACAGGCAAAGAACGCCCTTGCTCATGCTGTGCAATCAGCTCGCCATGACTGTGACCTCCTGAGGGAGCAGTTTGAGGAGGAACAGGAAGCCAAGGCGGAACTGCAGCGTGGCATGTCAAAGGCCAACGCTGAGGTTTGTCAGTGGAGGAGCAAGTATGAGACGGATGCTGTCCAACGCACTGAGGAGCTGGAGGAAGCTAAGTAAGTGATCAGTGTTTTACACTATCAGGTACTACTCTTTATAAGTGATCAGTGTTTAAAGCTATCAGGTACCACTCACTATACAAAGTAAGTGATCAGTATTTTACACTATCAGGTACCTCTCACTATACAAAATATTGCCCACATTGGGGTGCCCGCTGGCCTAGCGGTCCAGGCGCATATCACATATGCTGGTAATCCAGTTTAACAGCGTGTCGTGGGTTCGACTCCCGATCCCGACGACCTTTGCTGTGTGTCACCCCCCCATCTCTCTCCCTGTTTCCTGTCAGCCTTACTGTCCTGTCAAATAAAGGCATAAAAGCTCCAAAAAAAATCTTTAAAAAAAATATATATATTGCCCACATTAATTTGATTCCATTCAAAATTAATTAACAGGAAGAAGCTAGCCCAGCGTCTTCAGGAAGCTGAGGAGCAAATCGAAGCTGTGAATTCCAAGTGTGCCTCTCTGGAGAAGACCAAACAGAGACTCCAGGGTGAAGTGGAAGACCTCATGATTGATGTGGAGAGGGCCAATGGTTTGGCTTCCAACCTTGACAAGAAACAGAGGAACTTTGATAAGGTGCTTTGACATTCATTAGTTTAAAACATAATAGTTCCTCCTTAAAGTGGGGTAAATGACACATTTAATTACAAATGCTGTGCAGGTCTTGGCAGAATGGAAGCAGAAGTTTGAAGAAGGCCAGGCAGAACTGGAGGGAGCTCAGAAAGAGGCTCGTTCTCTCAGCACTGAGTTGTTTAAGATGAAGAACTCCTACGAGGAGTCTTTGGACCAACTGGAAACCATGAAGCGTGAGAACAAGAACCTGCAACGTGAGTCTTTCTGGACATCATTCTTTTAACAACAGTTTTTATTTTTACTTTTTTTGCATATTTCTTCTGAGCCGATCAAAAGGTCATAATTTTGCTTTAAAATGTATTTAATTGTTCAAGATCAATTGTGGATTAGGGCTACACCGAACATTATTCAAATGCAAATACAAAATACTTGCTGACTGAAAAGTTCCTCATTCATTATTTTCAATCCACTGCAGAGGAGATCTCAGACCTGACTGAACAGATTGGTGAGACTGGAAAGAACATCCATGAGCTGGAGAAGTCCAAGAAACAAGTGGAGACAGAGAAGTCAGAGATCCAGACAGCCCTGGAGGAAGCTGAGGTAAAAAAAAATGCTTCAAGAAGAAGAATGCAATTGTCTATAGTCTAGTGACCCCAGAGAAGTGGCCTAGACATAACTCGCTCCTCTGAGCGATCTAGCTCCCTCAGTGTTGCCTGTTTGCGTGCCAAACTGTGAGTTGGCAATCAGGGTTCGATCCCAGTAAAGGGCATGTACTGTTCGCTACAATATTTTTGTTTTCTTTCAATACGTTTTATATTCACACAGTGTAGCAGTATATGATGTTACATTTTGATCCTGTGTTACATTTCAGGGTACTCTTGAGCACGAGGAGTCCAAGATTCTTCGTGTCCAGCTGGAGCTCAACCAGATCAAGGGTGAGGTCGACAGGAAGCTGGCCGAGAAGGATGAGGAGATGGAGCAGATCAAGAGGAACAGCCAGAGGGTGATTGACTCCATGCAGGGCACTCTGGACTCTGAGGTCAGGAGCAGAAATGATGCCCTGAGGATCAAGAAGAAGATGGAGGGAGACCTGAATGAGATGGAGGTACAGCTGAGCCACGCCAACCGCCAGGCTGCTGAGGCCCAGAAGCAGCTGAGGAACGTCCAGGGACAGCTTAAGGTGCAAAACATAGTAGTTAGTAGATAGACACATATTAAAATAGTGGAGCTGCTCTGATTTTTTTTTGTCACATTCTTCTCTTCACCACTTCAAATGTGATTTATTTTAGGATGCCCAACTGCATCTTGATGATGCTCTCAGAGCCCAAGAAGATCTGAAGGAGCAAGCTTCCATGGTGGAGCGTAGGAATGGCCTCATGGTTGCTGAGATTGAGGAGCTGAGAGTGGCTCTGGAACAGACAGAAAGAGGCCGCAAAGTGGCTGAGCAAGAACTGGTAGATGCTAGTGAGCGAGCTGGACTGTTGCACTCTCAGGTAAGTCAACGAGAAACTCTCAACATCAAATATTTGACATTCAAGTCATGCATACTTAAACTGAATCTTAATTTTAGAACACAAGCCTTTTGAACACCAAGAAGAAGCTAGAGGCTGACCTGACCCAGGTCCAAGGTGAAGTGGACGACACCGTTCAAGAAGCAAGGAATGCTGAGGAGAAGGCCAAGAAAGCCATCACTGATGTAAGTCACGACGTTGTGACGTTCTTGTGTGTTTAGTGTGTCTAGTGTGTTGTGTGATGCAACGTCATGGAGACCAAGAAAAACCTTCCTTGCTGCACATTAAAGTATATTTTATCTTATACAAAAATGCCTTTCCAGGCTGCTATGATGGCCGAGGAGCTTAAGAAGGAACAGGACACCAGTTCTCATCTGGAGAGGATGAAGAAGAACCTGGAGGTCACAGTCAAGGACCTGCAGCACCGTCTAGATGAGGCTGAGAACCTGGCTATGAAGGGAGGCAAGAAGCAGCTCCAGAAACTGGAGTCTAGGGTAAGATGTATAGTTTACTTCAACACAGGTTATTGTCATGGACGATGAAATAAGATGAAATAACCTCATAATGTATAATTCAACTTTGAAGGTGCGTGAGCTGGAGGCAGAGGTTGAAGGTGCACAGAGAGGTGGAGCAGATGCTATTAAAGGTGTCCGCAAGTACGAGAGGAGAGTGAAGGAGCTGACATACCAGGTACTGTATATCATGTTCACTTAAATAACCATCATGCCTTTGACAAACTCAATAGATTCATGAACATACAACTAATGCAAAAAAATCACTCTGACTCTAGACTGAAGAGGACAAGAAGAATCTTGGCAGGCTTCAGGATCTGGTAGACAAACTGCAGATGAAGGTGAAGGGCTACAAGAGGCAGGCTGAGGAAGCGGTAAGACAAATATACATATTGATGAATTTTCACTTGTGGCTGCCATGGGCATAGTACCGTTGTCATAAGGAATAATAGGAATCAGTTATGTAAAACTGTCCAACAGCAGAGCATGTTTCAGTGTCCATCTCGCTGCTTTCCATGAGTGGCACATGGAATCTCTAGATTGCTGTGCTTCAGCGTATGGCATCCGCACCATGGGGAAGCTGTGGAAACTCTGACCTGTTACTTTAACACGGGTGCTGAAAAGAAAGGCAAGCTGTTCCACCACAATGCACACGCGCTGCAGACGCAGGCAGTGTGTTTCAGGCAAAATATTAAGAATTTCCAAAATGGACTACAGAATGCGATATTTTGTTTCCTCTAAGCTGGAATTTTTCGCTTGGGGTGCCGAAGAAGGACAATGAGAACCTGTCCATACTCATTCGTGTGGTCCCAAGGCACTCATGAACATGCCACATGGGCTACTGCATTAGCCACAACCACACTTTACAATTTCCTGAGAATTTGGAATATAATTGCAAGATGCTCTTTTCAAATATTGTGGCCTTGAAACATCTCTATCATATTGTAGGAGGAAGCTGCCAACACTCACCTGTCCAAGTGCAGAAAGGTTCAGCATGAGCTGGAGGAGGCTGAAGAGCGTGCTGACATCGCTGAATCCCAGGTCAACAAGATGAGAGCTAAAAGTCGTGACTCTAAGGTAATACCTGTTCAATATGAAGGTTCATTATGTTGGCTATCTTAAACTAAGATTTAACTAAAGATTCATATTGAATATCTAAAATTATATTCCTACTTTTACAGGGAAAAGAAGCTGCTGAATAAGTGCTCCAATTCAAGTCACCGTAAAAAGTCATAAAATATGACCCATTGTATTCAAAAACTCATAAAATATGAACCATTGTATTCAATAAAGGTGGCAACAAAATAATTTTGTTGTTTCTTGTATTCATAACTTCGTCAATCACTTTTTATTGTCAGGTTTGTCAGAGTATTCTGGTTCCAACTCACATGTCCACTATATACTATTTTGTAAACTCATTGCAAAGATAAATAACGTGTAATTCATCTTAGACGTTTTCAATGCAAATCACAGGATGGTTTTCAAGTGCCAAGACCTCGTCAGCATGCTCATCAAAATGGTGCTCCTTAGACACTTGCTGTTTCATGATTCTTTTTACCAAATCAAATGCTGCTTCCACATTGTTCTGTGGTTTGACAAACTCACTTACATATTATTATTACTTTAGGGTGTGGTCACACCAAACTTTAATTCTGCCTATGCGGCCATTTTCTGCCAATATGCTTTTCAATGGGGACGGAGCGTTATTTTTCCGGAAATCCTCGAATGGCCTAAAAAAGCTCCATTCCCATTGAAAAGCATTGTCAGAATCCGCCTGCATAGGCAGAATTAAAGTTTGGTGTGACTACACCCTTACATGGACTTTACATAATTTAAAATAGCAGCACAGCATGATTTATTTGTCAGTAGCATTTATAGACAGAAGGCCGGAACAATCTTTTTAGCGACACCAGGAGGCTGAGTTACACTCATTAATGAAAATAACACAATATCAACATTTTCAGAACATAAATATCAGTAGAACTATGTTATGTAACCAAAATATAATTATATTCTCAACTATATTCTATTGTACAGAATGTTACAAAAAAAACTTTTTTTTTAGCTAAATAATACTGACAGGAATATCTTTGAACATAGTAGGGCTGTCCTCGACTGGAATTGTTACTCGTCTAATAGTCATGGAATATGACTGCATATGATGTTTTCTGCTACTACTGTAGCTATAGAACGTTTTGGAAATGCAGAATGAAAGGGTTATATAAAGTTTACGAGAGATGTGCTTGGGGGGGGGGAGCATAAGAAAACTAGCAAAGCCTTTGTCAACTAAGACCAAATTGACCGGTTAATTGATTTGAGTGACAGCCCTACAACATGTTTACAGTACACACACACACACACACACACACACACACACACACACACACACACGTACACACACACAAACACACACACACACACACACACACACACACACACACACACACGCACGCGCACACGCACACGCACACGCACACACATTAGCAGAATTACCATTACAGAATGGGCAGCATCACATCTGACCCCCTGACCCTCAACACTGGAGCACCCCAGGGATGCACGCTGAGCCCTCTCCTCTACTCCCTGTACACGCATGACTGCACAGCCACACATGACTCCAACACATTCATAAAGTACGCGGAAGACACAACAGTGATAGGTCGAATCGTCAACAATGACGAGTCTGACTATAGAGATGAGATCAACTCACTGGCACTCTGGTGCCGGGAGAACAACTTCGCTCTACACGTCGAAAAGACCAAGGAGCTGATCGTGGACTTCAGGAGGCCGCGGAGAGATCATGTGCCCATCCTCGTCGATGGCACTGCAGTGGAAAGGGTCAGCGAGTTCAAGTTCCTCTGAGTACACATCGAGGAGGAGCTCAAATGGGAGACACACATCACACACGTGAGGAAAAAGGCTCAGCAGCGACTGTACTGGCTCCGCCGCCTGAAGAATTTCGGAGTAAGACACTGCATCGTCAGGCTGTACTACAACAGCTCAGTCGACGGCGTTCTATCAGGCTGTGTAACGGCCTGGTATGGAAACTGTACGGCCCGAGAAAAGATAAGCCTACAGCGAGTATTGCGATCGGCAGAGCGCATAATGGGAGGCGAGCTCCGAGCGCTCCAGGAACTGTACAAAAAGCGTTGTGTAGTCCAGTGCATCATCAAGGACAAGCACCACCCAAGTCACAAACTGTTCAAACCCCTACAACGACCGCGGCTGGGCAAGGGGGCCTACTGCAGTATCCTGGTATAATCCACAGGTAGGTCCAAGTTTGACCTACCTGTGGGGATTATACCAGGGACAAATGACTTGGACTTAGCTCTTCCTTGGACCTACCTGTGGATTATACCAGGGACAAGCCAAAAGTGACTTGACTTTTTTTCTTTTCTCTTCCTCATGGACCTACTTGCGGATTATACCAGTGTCAGTCTACTTTATGTGGATTATATGGTCGACACGCACTGACATTTTGCACCTTAAACCCATATACAACGCACTGACTTTTGTCTTTTTTATTGTGTGTTTTTCTAGCACCTTAACTAACGTCCATAAGTATATCATCCACAGTATACATCTGCTGCTATGCTCACGCACCTTTGTATTTTATCGCAGGTACCAAATATGTAGATAACCTGTTTTGTTTGTTTTTGTTCTCTTGGGGAGTAGCCTGAGGCTACGAGCTCAATCCATGGTCTTGAAGGGCGGACCCAAACACAGCCGCCCGGATTTGTGAGTGGCTTCCTATTGCTTCACCAATCTATGTCCCCGCCTCCCCTCCCCTCCCCCCCCCGGCCTGTGCACGAGCACGCTGACGTCACCAAATTTAGAGCGACGCCCCTCTGCACTCTGATTGTTTAGGAGATAACAAGGTCCAAGACCATCGTTCCTGCATGGCTCCCCCAGGCTTTTTTTCTTTTGTAACAAAAAAAAAGCCTGGGTTTCCGAGGCTACTTGGGGAGTGGTTCTCAACCTGTGGGCCAGGGCCGGGAGGATACTGCAAGTCATTGGCAAAACAGTATGATTTTAATGAAAATATGACATTAATATGAAATAAATAAATAAAAGGTATAATGGTGTAATATACCATGAAATTGTGTCAACAAAGGACATATACAAATATGAAAATATTATTTAAAACCTTGAAAACAATGTGTTAAATAGAAGTTTAACTAACTGAGTAAGTACCATTGATCCAAGCGGAACACAATTGATTCATTGGTCATTAAAATAAACTCTGAAATGCTTTCAAGCTTTTCAAGTGGGCCCTGATCCAGAAAAGGTTGAGAACCACTGCTTTATAGGTATTAAAGGAGCCTCAATTAATAGTTGTCATCTTAAAATAGCAATCACATATTAAAACCTTTAACTGGATTAACATTTTTTCCAGGGATGCATCTTCATAGCAGGAAATCCCATGTGGTTAATAATCCAAGTTGGGATAGCGATTATATTTGGGCTTCCATGCTACCAGTATGGAATAAAGCTTTTACAGTAACAAGTAGTGCCAAGTGCCAACGTTATTAACAGTCTTACATTTGAAAAGCCATGTAGATAGAATATAACCACTGTTATTTTATGTTAACAAGCTGAACCTGTGAAGCTTGTTGCAGGCTGGTGATTAGTAATAATTAATAGACACCATTCTTAGTAATGCAATCCCTAAGAATATGCAAATTCTTTAACTCAATGCTCTCAAAATCAGAGTTCAGACAATTTACCAATATCTAGACTATATGTATAATTTATACAAATTGTGTCAATATAGCATAGTTATTGACAAAAAAAGATATCCCACTATTCCAACTTCAAATTGACATATTTACCAGAATTCCGCCATTTCAATGTGTTGGATAAATCACGTGCCTGATTGAGTACCAGCCATGCAGCTGGTGATATGTTACAGTAACATTATGAATAACTCCATATAGTTGAAGAAGAACAAGAACAAGGTGCTGCTGTCAAAGAGCAGTGCTGCTCCACTTTGACATCAATATCAATTAATAGGTGAGTATTTCATACATAATAGTCCTCCATTTCATGGGAAGGGTTCACATAAAGTTTATTAAAATTAACCTGAACAATACATATCTGCTGTTAATTATACGTTTTAGGGAGGGAAGTATGTTATTGTGCAAATCAGCTGATGCACCATCCTACTTTAGCATGGAATGCATCATTGAAGTATGTTATTGGCCCGATATCTGTTGATATCTGATATCTATCGGTGGGCTAGTTGGTACTGATGCACCCATAGTTGTCTTAGATCAGTTGTAAGTGAAGTATAAGTGTTTCAGATTAAATAATTCCAAAGGGGCTGTTGGGACGCTTTAGCACTGTGAGATTACAACAGTGGGTAAATATCATCATCTAGTGGTCAAAACATATAACAAATGGTGTGACCAGGATAAGGCCAGGTAGGACAACAATTGTGGATACAATTATTTAAACCCCTTATGTTATGCTATATATAAGTACTCTTGGTCCCCTCCTTTTTTCCCTCGACACCAAATGTGCCATAAAAATAAATAAAAATGATATGATAAAAGTAACTGTAAAACCACAGCCCCCTCACGCATTAGAAGGATAAAATCAGTCACCAGAATGAGGGACGTGTGTTTTTAATGAATCTAAAATGATTAAAATGGAGTTTGAAGTTACAATGGGTTTATATAGGAAGGGTGCGTGTCTGAAAAAATGAATATCAAATATCTAAATACTGAATCAAGCAACTTAAAAAAATATGTTTGAAAGTGAAATCCCACTTTAATACAGTAGCCTACTATGTTACTGTCCACCACCGGTGTTATTGATTATACCAGTTGTATGGAACCCTATATGACATTGTCAATTTATGCAGTCACATTATCACAACAAGTTTAATGGCTGAGTCTGATGATTCATCTTTTTCATATTCAAACATGCTCCTTTGACTCATGAAAGGCTCCTTGGAGAATGCAGGCATCGATTGCGCTACCTCTCACATGCGAACCGAGCACTCTACCATTAGCTAATTCCCCTTGTTGTAAGTTACTGTATATACTGTACATAGTTTACAGAGATAAATTAGAGGTGGGACCAAGTCATTCTATTGCAAGTCACAAATAAGTCACTCACAAGTCTTTGCACTCAAGTCAAGACAGGCAAGTTAGTCCCAAACCTAAACATTTTTGTTTTGTCCGAAACAAGTAATTATGCAACTTCAACTACTGATAATATATTTAAGGCTTGGAACATATCAATATCAAGTCGAAAGGCTCAAGTCCAAATGAAATCACAAGTCATTGGTGTTAAAGTATTTATTTATTTCATCAAGTCAAGTCTAAAGTCATAATATTTGTGACTTGATGTTTAATGGAACTGAATTATTGTCAAGAGGGAACAATTCAACAGGTGTACAGGTTAAAGCTGCAATCCAAAATCATCCAATTATGTTTGTAAGCAGATTACAACATCTGTTTATAGGCTACATTGAAAAACAGTCAGCGTGATGGAAGACTTGTAAACCACTGGTAATCTAAATGTAATTTTCATAGCCTAGAGCAGCAGTTTTCAAACTTTTTGGCACATCAATGAGTGCTGTATTCATAGCACAAATACCCATAGCAGAACTGCTATTTGTGCTAGATTTGTGAACTCCACCATTTGAGCTAATTCCCCTGTACAAAGCTACTGTATGCTCTATAACAGTAGTTTACTCTACAGAAATTATTCCGATATTGTGACGTTTCATGGCTTTTATGTATTGTCAAAAGGGAACAAGTCAATGGTGAACGGTTAAAAAGTTAAAAGCTGCAATCCGTAATGTTTTACCCAGGATTTAAAACCAGATCCCAAATTTGCAGCTTTAAATGTGCTACAGATTGCGAAAATACAACATTTGCTTACATTAAACATAAGATGTCTGGAACTTGAAGAGTCAATTTCCACTGTCATATTACATATTAAGCCTATACAATAATAACCCAGCCTAGGGACTGATTGTACCATTGTGAACACAAGTGCATGTGTTAATCTTATTAGAACATGCCGTTTTAATGTTCTAATAACTGATAATTGAATGTCAATAATCATAAACCCCCAGGTCGACCTATTATATCGGGCATTGACTCAGTCACATCGCCTCTTTCCTCATTTGTAGATTTTTACCCGCTTGCTGAAAGCTGGCGGGTCTATGCAGAGGCAGACCTACGACTCATCATTCGACAGATAAATTTGCATTCGACAGATTTGTTCGACAGATTTGCGTCATTGGCTGTCGTTTAAGCCAATGGGATACTTTCCCATACTCTGAACGGGCGGCCTCGTCCTCCCAAGCTATGGGACTATGCAGTCCTCCGAGCGCTAGCTGAATTTGGCTAATAGTTAGCTTGTATGATGTTACTAACTAACTGTTTTTAGCCAAGCGCGCTACTGTCCGCTCCCCATTAGTTATCGACGCAAGTCGCGTTATTACTCTCGTAATTTTCATGTATTGTACATCCCAAAACAAAATGTATTCACCATGTTATGGTGCTGTAATGACTTCATATTTTCTCAACATAATACTGTCTTTCACGCGACCTGCCTTTTTACCCCCGGTCTCAGTAGCGGGGGGCGGGGCGGGTGCGGGGAGAGACCGACGAGTTGAGTGAAACGAGTTGGGGCAAACGCAGTCCCCACAACATCATTTACTATTCTGTGCCTATCGGTACATAACTCGGACGGCGGTAATTAGTATACATGGCAACACTAGTACGAGTACTTTTCCCACCTCTGTTGCTGTTTTTAACATGACTGCCCTGTTTACAAATGAATGACTACACACTACAACCAAGGTTACTGTAGCAACATTTTTCATGTAAGGTATGACGCTAAAATCAGCTGCATTTTATCAGAAAAAAGCAGATCTACAAGCTCACAACGCATCGCCGCCTTGTGAGCTTGTACATCTGCTATTTTTTATTATGACGTTTTATTGAATACTTCATTTACAAAAGACATTAATGAAACCAAATGGACCCATTTGGGTTTTTCATTCATTTAAGCCAGTAGTGAAAAGGGCAAACTTGCAGTTATGCATTACAACTCAAGCCTAGCTGTTTCAAACAGTGAAATCAAAAGACACGTTGTGCGCTTCACTTTTATAAAGGGTTAGGGTTACATTGCAGTATTGATACTTTTACTTAAGTAAAACATTACAGTACTTTTTCCACCACTGTTGATGTTTTTAACATGACTGCCCTTATGCTACCTGTATTCTATGGACTCACTTAGTTTATTCTGAAAATAGTTTATTTCTTTCATACATAAATTAGTACTAACTGGTCACCACCGGTCTTTTGTCCAGGAACAATGCATACAACACTATCAACCACTCCTCCTGGGTGTGTGTGTGTGTGTCTCGTCATTTTTGTTGTTCATACATTTCTAAGTGAAACACTGTAGTTTTGACTTGGCTAAGGGTAGGCTACATTATGAAGTAACTATATCAGCTGGTGAAAATAGCAGATCTGTCAGATTGTAGATCAATTATTTTCACTATCATTGATATTGTACACACCACACACACACACACACACACACACACACACACACACACACACACACACACACACACACACACACACACACACACACACACACACACACACACACACACACACACACACACACACACTTTATATTGGTAGCCAACCAATGAACCTCTGTGGAGTTATTTTTGTTGCATTCGAATGGCTGAGATTTTATTTTGATGACAACTTTTACATTTTGTGCTGCAGATTGGGGCTAAAACAGCCTGCCGCAAGCGGGTATATTATGACTTTGTCATTTCTTGTTTTATTAAGCCTTTCAATGAACGTCTTCCCTCTTATGTGAAAGACACAGGGCATATGATATCCATTGTTGAAACCCTCGAACCACTAGCAAGTGATACTTTTCTCGTCACACTGGATGTAGAGTCGCTGTACACTAATGTACCTCATGAAGGCGGCATCCAGTCTCTGAAACATTTTGTATTAGAGCGCCCCACCACACCCTCTAATGAATGTATTGTCACAATGGCTGAACTCCTCACGCATAATTATTTTTTGTTCCAAGATGATTATTTTCTACAGAAGAGGGGAGTAGCCATGGGTTCTCCTATGGCACCAAATTATGCAGGCCTGTACGTTGGGTTCCTAGAGAAAACCAAAATTCTTAATTCTATCCACAACCCCTTTTTTGGTCCAATATTGTTCTTTGGAAAAGATACATTGATGACATTTTCCTTTTATTTCGTGGCACAAGAGAACAACTCAATAACTTTTTCTTGTTTGTCAATTCATGTTCAGATCATTTGAAATGTACCATGTCCTTTGATTTCCATTCTTTGAACGTTTTGGATTTGCTGATCACTAGGGGAGAAGATGATGTTCTTTATACTGACCTTTATTAAAAAAAACCTACAGATTGAAATAGCCTACTGAGGGTAGCTGTCATCCTCTGCCTCTAAAAAACAGCCTACCCTACAGCCAATTTTGCAGAGTCAAGCGCATTTGCAGCAAACCCGCTGATTTAAATCGCCACTTGACAGACATGCAGGCCAAATGTAAAGAACGGGGCTACTCTAATACCCAAATCAACAATGCCTCACACAAGATTGATCTAAAACCCAGGTCAGAATTATTTCAGAGACAGTAAAAAAATAAGGAACAATCTACCATCTTCTCCACTCAAATTGACAAGGAACTAACCTTCCAGACACTCATCGGTAGAGTGGTTAGTCATGAGGTATAATCCCTCCCTAATTATTCAGGAATGTGAGACAGCACCTGATCCTGATGGCCCATCACAGGGACATGGCCCATTAGAACCCGTGTCCTCCAAGCTCATTGTGATTGGCTGTATAACTCTTCGGCACCATATTTATGTGTCACTTGCATGTTGCTCTGTATACCCTGAAGAAGGCATTTTCAGCCCTCTGCCACCTACGTACCTCCACCACAACCACCAGCTCAGCCCTCTGCCACCTACGTACCTCCACCACAACCACCAGCTCAGCCCTCTGCCACCTACGTACCTCCATCGTCCATGCCTGGTGCCACAGGACAGGAACCTAAACAGTTGGTAAACACACTTTTGTATAACTAAAATGACACAGTAAATGGCTAACAAAATGCTAAATGAATTGTCCCTCGTCAATTATCACTCGTATTGTTTGTACTCTTCTATTGTAGGCTGTGGATGAGCATAATATACCGGACATGGACTGCGTGGACAGCCTTGCTGTATATTTAGTAGGCCTTGACCTTGAACAGCCAGCAGGCCAGTAGGCCTACCATCAAAGGCCTGTGGCAAAACCTGCTACCTTATGACCAGCAGCGTGTGGTCTTTGCTGCTAGGTACCAGGACGTGCTAAATACGGGGAGGTTCAGGTATCCCTGTAAAAAGGAGTTCACCCCTGGTGTGGAGAGCATGAAGCGTTATAGTATTGGGTTTGTCTGCTTCCCCTGCCCAGTGGCCAAACTGCTGTCGTCTGGTGGAGGCCATATTTGTAAGGCTCTGTGGGATACACAGGAGTCCCAAGAAAGAAGTGAGTAAGAACCTGTTAAGTAAGATGGACTCGCGTCCTGAGAGACTATCTCCATATCCGGCAGCTCATTCTGGCCAATGGGGACCCTTCTAGCTGCTAATGTCCGCCCCACTCTTCCTCCTCAACCGCCTGGTATTCAGCATGTCTACCACCTGCCACAGAGTACAGTAGGGCAAGCTAAGATGAGAAAAAAGGTCAACAGATGAAGTTGCTGCCACCCCATCAAAGACTGTCAGCACAGAGACAGCTACTCCTAAAGTCTCCCGTTGCTGTGTTTGTCCAAGCCCCTGTCAAAGCTGCCCCTGCACCCTCACTCCTCCCTCAAACTCTCCTTTTGTCTCATGACCTTAGCACCCCACCTCGTTTCTGTGCCCTTTGCTGTCTCCCAGACCTCAGCTGTTCTCCCTGCTCTATCTGTACCATATGTCCAAGATCAAATTCAACAAGCGAAAAGTGGAGGCAAATTCATGCAGAAAGCGTGGCCAGTTCAGAACACAGGAAACAGGACATGGCCAATACAAGGGCACAATATACTGCTGAAATACAGAGACCATCTCAAAGGAGGAGTGGCTAGCAGACAAAAAAAAATAAAAAATAGAAAAAGTGCTCCTCGGAACACAGGTCTCCGCCAGGTCAGGTACGTTATTGTGTTCTCCTGGTGGCGCTATAATAGGCCAATATGAAAAGGGTGCCATTTATTCTTAGGCCTTTCACGGCAATCGGACACTGCATTCATGATTTGAGGCATTTTGTTCCAAAAATGTGTTTTGCTAAATTAGACCAGCTGGTGGCGCTATAACAGGCCAATGTAAAAAGGGTGGCATTTCTTCCTCGGCCTAGTGGGAATGTGCGTGTGAAACTTCACGGAAATGGCAAGCTGCGTGCATAATTTGAGGCATTTTGTTCAAAACGGACCAATCCTGCAAACTTTGGAATCCAACCTTAGGCAATGAGGATGGAATATGGGAAATCGGACAGATCCGTGTTGATCACATGACTGTAGAGATACTGTGTACCGATTTGCGTGACGTTTGGATAAAATCTGTAGGAGTAATATAACAAAAATGGGTTTCGCACAAATCGGCCTCCTGGTGGCGCTATAACAGGCCCATGTGAAAGAGGTTCTGAATTGGCATCCAGGGAGTGTGTGTGCACAGTTTCGCAGCGACCGGGCCAACGGTGCCAGAGATTAGCTGGTCGCGGACGGACGGACGGACGGACGGACGGGCGGACAGGGGGTAAAAAATACTCTCTCGCCACGCCTTTCGGCCTGGCGGAGACAATGAGCGGTTGTGTTACATCTGAAGTTAATAGATAACTTCAAATATCAGGCCTGAATTGTGCGAGTACATCTGGTTTATCATCATGTTTTATTCATCCAAAGATGTACAGTATTATCAGACCTGTGTCATGAACACAGACTGTTTATGTCTGGCCAGGGAGCCAGATGGGATATACAGTTAGGCCTATTCCAATGGAGTCTATGGAGCAGGCCAGGACAGTGAAACATTTGATTACCCTCACGTCCAACCACCGATATTCACAGTTGAGAGGTTACTGAAACACCATGGCTTATAGAATGTGACTTAAACATTGTATAAGTACTCTGATTTATTATTGCTGGTGAAGGTTTAATGTTGTTTATGAGGCACAGGCTTCTCCAATCTGTTCCTCTTTCTGACGCACGCACACGCACACGCACACACGCACACGCACACGCACACGCACACACGCACACACACACACACACACACACACACACACACACACACACACACACACACACACCTGTTCACTCAGCAGATGTTGGCTCATCTGCTGCTGATGAGCCTCTAGAGATGTGTTTCCGCTCCTGAAACAGCAGCTGACAGCAGAAGGAAGCACACGCTCACTTGACTTCCTCCATAAGGTGGTCTCCTCTGAATGCTCTCATCACCAACTCTCCTGGTGACTCTGACACTGATGTTGGGTTAGAAAAGATGAACTTTGAATTAAAACAAAACCCCCAAAAAAGTAAGAAAGGAAACAAAGTCTTGAGTGGCTTGTCTGTTGGTATAGCTGAGAACTGAGATTCCTCTAGTGAGCCAGGACAGGAGAGAGAACACCTACTGTATGTCCAAACCGTTACAATAAAATATGGAGGTACAAGCTTTCTGCCCAACAGCAACGATAGTCAACTTTCAGACTAATGAGATGTGAGTCACACACACACACACACACACACACACACACACACACACACACACACACACACACACACACACACACACACACACACACACACACCCCCCCCCCACACACACACCCCCCCCCCCCCCCCCCCACACACACACACACACACACACACACACACACACACACACACACACACACACACACACACACGCACACACACGAACACACACGCACACGAACACACACACACACACACACACACACACACACACACACACACACACACACACACACACACACACACACACACACACACACACACCTATATTGCAATAGTAAAAAAGTGTTAATATGTAAAATACATAAACATATAATAATAACACTGGAAGTTGTAGTGAATAAACACGATTAAGAGTTCTACTCTTATATGTATGTGGGCTGTTCAAACAAACTGTTGTTTCCAATGAAACTGCAGATCCGCTGAACCATGTCTATTCTGTCTGTTTATCCTACTATAATCCTACAATCACATCTTTCTCCTCAGTGAAATAGCATATCGCACGCACACTCCCGGGAGGCCAAGAAAGAATCTCTGCTTCAAATGTTTCACATCGGCCTGTTATAGCGCCACCAGGCTCCTCCTGGCTGCGTGTCCTTGAACATGACACAGAACCCCTAACTGCTCCTGATGAGCAGGATGGTGCCTTGCGTGGTTTCAGTGCGTGTGAGAATGAATGGGTGAATGTCATGCAGCACGTTGTAAAGGGCTTTGGAGAAAGGTGCTACAGTGTATGAACACACCATTTAACTTGGTGTTTTGCTCCTGTATGTGCATGTTGGTGTCGAGGAGATTTGAAATAAGTCATGTTATTCATTTAAGAGAACTCATATAGCTTTAAAGGATGAGGAGGATTTCTGACATGTGAACATTTTATAATGATCTCCTCCAACTGCCGACTCCTGCAACAGCTGAGAATGTTTTGTGAGACTCACCTTGATCTTTAACACCTGAAGTTTCCTGATTTGGTATGCCATGTGTTCGTGCCATACATGTGTCAAATACAGAAGGTGTTAAACTCTGAGTTAAAGATAGGGTTTATGTAAGAAGCCATCTTTCTTAGCTGCATTGTGTAACCCAACACTGAGGGTGTGTGTCTTGGTATTTAAGTTGAGGCCAGTCTGGACATGCTCTGTGTCAGATAGGGTTTCTGTTGCATTGCACATGTAAGTTTGTCTCCTTACTTAAGTAAAATCTCTTATACTTTGAAATCTGAATTATTGTCTAGCCTCATTGTGTACCTATATTTTTGAGTACCCACTGCAGATTCTGAATTGACATTGGGCAGTGTGGTGGTTATTTCTTATTGTTCGCCAACAAGCTAACACTCGAACAACCTCATTTCCATTTTGTTTAGGTCAAGGTCAAGGTCAAGTTTATTGACAGATACTGAGGGCGTAGTGAGACGGAGAGCAGCTCCAGATCAGCTGTGCAGATCTTCTCTCTGACGGTTACAGTTTTACACCAATGCTCATTTACGTATAGGCACACACACCCGTAACATGTCTGTGATATCAGCGTCTCTATCCAGCCGGATTGGCACACCAAATCCGTCAATCCTAAATTCCCTGTCCTTGTCTCTATCTTCTAAAAAGGTTTCCGTTATCGCCAAGATGCACGCATCTCTGAATGCATGGCACAATTTGACCTGTGCCTGCAGGATCCCAGTTTTGTTTCGAAGGGATCCAACTAGGGATGCACGATTATGACATTATGGCCGATATCCGATCTGGGATTATTTGCAGGGTCATATCGGTTGATACAGATATATTATATATATATCGGTGTCTCTCTTTCGTCTCCCCCACGAATACACGAACCTAGGCACCGGTGATATATATTATATATATAAGCCATCTGCTTATTACAGAATTATTTGAATCGTAGTATAACACAAAACATTTAGTGATGTATATTTATGTTATGTGTCCTATGAAACTAAGATCATTGAATCTCGTTTGTTATTAGTGTTATTCATATTGTCTGTTGCCTAAATTCATTAGTCTCTACAGCCCCCCATAGCTCTCCCAATCACAATTCCCTGGAGTCGCCACTGTGTGTGATATACAAACTAAGCTTACCATAAATACAATCCTTGTTTAGTTTATCACTGTCTTACATTCTATAAAACCAGTAGTGATTTCAGAAGGAGAGGGAGGGGCTGCTGAGAGCCAGGGGCAGACATGCTCTCTCTACTAGGCAAGCAGCCAGCTCTGGTCCATACCGTTAGGCAGCAGCAATTGCTTCCTACAGAACACGTTCCAGGAAAACAGGACATTAAAGACAGAAACATTACCAGTTGAGAGTTAATTTGTGCTCATTATCTGTGGTTAAATCCACAGACCTGCTTGTTCAAAGCGGCAGTTGGTTGCACTCGAGTAGCGAGTGCTTGTTACTTTGATGTTAAATAACGAGGCAATATACACTGTGTTGAAAATATATCCTCTGCTGTATCACTTCTCTAAACTAATTTAAGATGTACAAGAAACCCTCTCTGACCGTTCTGGGTATGGACGTTAAGTTTGTTCGCTGTTTGACTATCTTCGAATAAATTCCTTACCAAGAAATGTCTTCACCAATGTGTTTGTAAAGGTGTCTAGTAACAAATCTCACAAAGATTGAAATTCAATTTCCCTAGGGGAATCTGTGACAGCTGCTGAAAGTTGGGGTACCCTTAACCATGCAGGAAAAACATTACAAAATGTAATTCTGCTTCAAGTAGCATGTGAGGGGTCAAACTAGGGGTTTTTCATGATTCGTATTGCAAGCATTTGTTTTGTACCAACCACTCCTTGGCGAGGGCTAGGTAAAGAGGATGAACGGTTGGACATCAAGAAGGGAGAAAATCATCTGCACCGATGGCTAGACAGAGTTAAAAGGAAGGGAAGGATGTGCAACAGGTTAAGGTGATAAAAGATAGATGGAAATGTTCTAGCAAGCAGAGACAGTGTGTTGAGAAGATGGAAGGAGTACTTTGAGGGAATGGATGGAGGAAAGTGTCTTTGTGACAGCTAGGGTACCAGTGAGAGGGAAGATGTATAAGGCTACGTTTAGACGAGGACAATCAGAACAGAAAACGACAAAGTGCCGTACCGTCGTCACTTTTTATTTCGCATCTACATGGAGACGCTCCAGTGAGTTCTAACGCTGTAGTTTGCATGCCAGGTGGCTAGGTGGCGTGTGTAGGTGTGACTCGCTGTCATATAGACCAGTCACGCATGCGTAGAACCACTTCCGTTCTACTTCCTTTATTTTATCATACACGCAGAACAGCGTGGTTCAACTTAGGGTTGCCATGTCCGCTTATTATAAGCGACTTTGGGCATGTTTTTCCTGTAAAGTTGCTTGTAAGAATTGTTGCGTGTTGCGTTTTTTTGGGCTTGTTTTTAAAGGGTAGTTTTTTATTATTTTTTATTATTGTTTAAACAGTCCTCAAACATGTGCATGTCAAATTATTGTATTTATTGTCAGAGCCCCCTTCTGAATAACAAACATAATATATATATATATTCCAAATATTATTTCACTCATCTTTTTGAAAATAGACGATCTACAAGCTCACACAGTGTCGCAAATGCAACGCTTTGTGAGCTTGTAGATCTGCTATTTTCAAATAGCCTATGTACTGTATAGTGCTCATGTAGCCTAGTCGCTTCTTTTGGGCTTGTTTTCATAGAACTGGCTGCTTATTTTTCTCACAGGGTCTGGCAATAGTGGTTCTACGGCTCTGGACGAGAGCCTACGTGAGACACTTCTGCGGATTCCCCTGTATTGCACGTTTAGATGGAGACGCGAGGTTGAGCGTTTTCAAAGATTTCCACCCTGGAAGGTGGTTTCACTTTGTTGCGGATTCAAGCCCGGAAAACACCGTTCCCGTGTAAACGGGCGGCACATCTTATTTTGGCGTTTTCTGTAGAGACGGTCCTCGTGTAAACGGCACCTAAGACGGTAGTGAGACCAGCCATGCTGTACAGCTTGGAAACGCTGGCACTGAGGAAAAGACGGGTGGTGCAGCTGGAGGTGGCAGAATTAAGGATGCTATGATTCTCATTAGGAGTGAAAAGGAAGGACGTCAGAAATGACTAAAGCTGAATTCCAATACTCACATTTCTGCTCATTCGCTCACTCACTCGGTCACTCCAGCATGGCAGTGTTACGGTAAAATTGGTGACCTGACAAAATATGTGACAGTTGTGTAAACATCACATAACGTCAGCGTCCGAACGTAAATCATTGCGGTTTGTTTAGCAGTATTTAGGCCAAGTATATAAAGACCTCCAAGTTATGTGAAGTCTTTCGGCAGGTCACCAATTTCACCTTAACACCGCCATGCTGGAGGACAGATGACGGAGGCGAGGAGGCAGACATTTGAGTATTGGAATTTGTCTTAGATTAGAGAGAGAATCAGCCCAGGTTAGAAGGTTTGGGGATAAAGCAAGAGAGGCAATTTGGTTTCGACATGTGAAAAGGAGAGATGAGCAGTGATGTGTTCTACCGTGGTACGGTGTATACGCCGTATACAGTGCAGATTTTTTGGGGGGAAAGCGTATACAGTCTAATAACCATTTCATCCATTGAAAACGCGATAGCGTATCGCGCATGTCGCGCAGGGAATAATTATCGTATACCCTCCGAAAAAAACTAGATCACACCACTGGAGATGAGGGTTACATTGGGAGAAGGATAATGAACACGTAGCTGTTAGGTAAGAGGAGAAGAGGAAGGCCAAAGAGCAGGTTTAAGGATGTGGGGAGAGAGGACATGCAGGAGTCACAAAGGAAGACACAGAAAACAGAACCAGATGGGGAAACAAATTAATACATGAGATTTTTGTTTTGCTTTAATCGAGTGGTGTCAAAGTGGCGGCCCGCGGGCATTTGGCGGCCCGCGGAAAGGTCCATGGCGGCCCGCGAAATACTTCTAAAAATAGTAAATTTATACTACATCTAACAGACATATGAGTCGCAGTTTGCATTAGCTTGCTGTGCATCCAAGCGGCTGTTTGGACGCTCCCCCCTCCCCCACTCGCTGCAGCCAGCCCTAGGGCCATTAGTCGTCTCAGCTGTGAGAACAAAAGACCTAACCTGAAGCTGACAGATCCAAGAAGCTTGCGTCACACATTTGTTTCACAGCTTATTTGAGGAACGTGGTTACTCAATACCGCCCCCATCTGGCAGAGTCAGGTTACAAAAGACCTTGATTGAATGGAATGTTAAGGAGTCAACTTGCTGTAGTCATCTGCTCTTTGAAGGCACGTGTTCCTCACGCAGGAATAACATGGAGAGGCAACGATTTTTACAGCTCAAAAGTTAGATTAATTTCCCCTACCAAGCTTTTCCCCCCTTCAAATAAGACCATGGTAAAAGTTGTGTAGGCCTAATCCACTCAGTTGTTCACATAGAGACAAAACTTAATTCACAGTGCAATCTCTCTCCTGGCCTGTCACTCTCCCCCCCCCCACACACACACACACACACACACACACACACACACACACACACACACACACACACACACACACACACACACACACACACACACACACACACACACACACACACACACACACACACACACAGACAGACAGACACACACAAGATGACAGCATTGCTAGGAATGGGGGGGGGAGGGGTCTGGCTATGAATCTGGACACATAGCCTACCTGCAATAACCGAACTGCACTCACAGATGACACATATCAGACATGTAAATTAATGATGTTATGAAAATAACTTGACAATGTCCCTGACATTGAGGTGTCTGGAAGCAGCAAGTGACATTTTAATGCTGGCAACCCGTGTAAATGTGACTATTTTTGAAAAATAATAGTAAACAATGATGTTTTAAAACTTTTTTTTTAAATTTGTTTTTAATGTCAATAATCAAAGTACCTATTCTTCTTCATAACATATATTTTTAAACGTGATATACTGTAGTTAGTAGCAGTGACTGAGACAACAGACTGAAAAACAATGCTGTATAACTGAATGCGTGTGAGTGCGCATGCGCGTCCGCAACTGGTTGCGGCCCACATCAAGTCACCATTTGACCAATGTGGCCCGGACCCCAAAATGAGTCCGACACCCCTGAATGAGTCCGAAACCCCAGTTTAATCCCTGAGTTTGCCTCTGAGCACAGCTGTATGGCGTGTTTTTGAAATGTTTTCATTTTGATGGCTATAAATGGTAACTCCTGTTTGAAAATGTAAACAAAAACAATGGGAGTGCTATTTGGTGATTTGGTGATTGACCTCACAAAAGTATTGGCAAAGATATTGTTGAAATGCAAAATCAGTCTAATTATGGCAGCCATCTTGAAATAAATGGCCGCCATCTTTGAATTACGAGTGGCCCGGTTTCTTAAATCGAAGAGTGACCTCCAAAAATGATTTGTACCACATTTCACACTTGTATTACCATTTGAACGATTCTCTTCTTTTTACACAAAAAATGGTTTGGAAAAGTGGCTATATGGTCGTTTTTAGCCGAAGTAGTGGTTTTGGTATAAAACAAATGCTTGCAATGGATTCACAATCACGAAAAACCCCAAGTTTGACCCCTCACATGCTACTTAAAGCAGAATTACATTTTGTAATTTTTTAAGGATACCTCAACTTTCAGCAGCTGTCACAGATTCGCCTAGGGAAATTGAATTTCAAACTTTGTGAAATGTGTTACTAGACACCTTTACAAACACTTTGGTGACACAAGGAATTTACTCCCAGATTGTTTTAATATCCCCTGACTAGGCCTACATCCTGTATCTCTCTTCACCGACAAAGGCTGCAGCTGCTGTTCTGTGAGATATGGCAGGCAGCCCTTGTGTGTGAGGGAAGGGGGGAGGGAAGGGGGAGGGAAGGGCCACAGCTGACTCTTAAAGAGACAGAGAGACGGTCACATTACTATTGCGTCATCAATATCAGTGAAAATAATCAGGTTTATTTTGAGATTGGTCAAAAGATCAATTTTCACAAGATGGAGAAGAAACTCTCTGTTGTACTGGATCCGTGCTGAGAGATTTGAAGACGGAAAGAAGTACTACTCCGGGCCAGGTGGCATACCAGCCACAACAATAGCAGAGTGATGAGATCCATGTTCAGTAATCATGACATAAATAAACGTTGCTGTTTAATCAGCCTCGTAGCCGAGGAGGCCAGTTTCCCAGGACACGTCCTTAACTTAGCTTAACGTGGTCTTGTGACAACATAAAACGCAAACCCACAAAAACCTAAAGACAACAGGGAGCCCCACACCACCTGCTGCTAACGAGCTGTCTTTTTAAACAGTCCAACATTCACAACATTGTGAATGTTCTGCGCATTGTCACAGTGTTCAAACTCCCTCCACCACCCCGGCCTCCTCTCTGTGGTATTTAGTTTTCCCTGTTGTTAAAAAGGATCCCTGGCTAATAAACTAAATATGCGTTAATGCATTATAAATGCCCTCTATAGCTAAAATGTAAAATTAAAAACACCTTCAATATTTTAGTTATTTTAGAAATGGTTCATCTTTAACTAAAAGGGCCGTCACAAGTTGATGATGTCATTTGTCCATGTGTGGTCCAGCCCTATGGAATGTTATTAGCATGTCCTAATAAAAAACTACTTACTGTAATACTTCCCGAGGTATGACCATCGAAACAATATGTTCAACATGTGTCATTAGCACATGCATTCCATACATTCCATAGGGCTGGAGGTGTTTTTAATTTTACATTTTTGTTATGGAGGGCAATTACAATGTATTAAGGCACATTTGGCTTTTTAGCTTAGGCCAAGGTGGTAGGGTCTTTGGACCCTTATTGCATCTCTACATTATCGTCTTCCGCCGTTTTACGCATAAATGGCAGAATTATCTCTAACGTGCAGTCACTTTTTACGAAACTCTGCAATAATGGTAGAAGGCTATGCCAAACGGCTAAGACACGAAACTCTGAACTATTGGCTAAAGGTGGCGCTTTAGCACTCAATTAAAAAATGCAAACTTTGAACATGTATAACTCATGCCCTGTTTCAACTAAACTCCATACAAATATGTGTCTCCTCACCTTTGACCTTTAGATCACCCACCACTTTTTATTATATGAAAAACAGTTAAAATCTATCTCCTCCTCCTGGGGTTTTTGAGCAATGTAGGGCCTAAACACAAATGTCTATACATGTACTTTGGACATATGCCGACAAAAAATCAGGAGTGGATTTCTTTTAAAGTGAAAAAATGAAGCTTTTATGAACCAATGAATATTGCAGTTTTATGAAAATCATTCTTCTGCCCCATACACATAAATGCAGACTCATATTTTTATGAAACTTTGCAGTATGGTAGAGAGTCATTCCAAATATCAGTGAAACCAATCTTACTTCATTTGGCCAAAGGGGGGCGCTATAGCATTCGTTTGAAAATGCAAACTTTAAACAGGCATAAGTCATGCCTCGTTTGGCCGACAGCCATGAAACTTGCTTACGCATGTGCCTTGACTCATGAGGACCATTATCTAAAATCCCAGTTGAAGAGAAGTTTGTATGTAAAAAAAAGAAGCCTTCATAAGCCAAATAATATTGTAAAGGGCATGGCTTCATTAAGAAAGGTCTTTGTGGGCTCCTTTCTCACTGAATAATGTCTGTTTGAATAGCTCAGTTGGTAAGGCATTTGCCTTTTACTCAGGAGCACGCACACACACGCACACACACGCACACACACGCACACACACGCGCACACACACACACACACACACACACACACACACACACACACACACACACACACACACACACACACACACACACACACACACACACACACACACACACACACACACACACACACACACACACACACACACACACACACACACTGTACACCATCGGAAATAGCTAATCTATAAGCTCACTGGAGCCAGGAGGGAGCACCCACACCCCTACATCCCCTTACTACCATCAGCTATGCAAGCAGGTAGGGGCGTAGCACCAAATTCTGGGCCCTGGGGACAAAGATTCACTGTGGGCCCCCCATGATTGTTTTTCTTTATCAAACAGGCCCATTGAGGGACAGATGAACCCGTTTCGCGGGACACATGCATCGCTGCAGCACATCAATAGTGTGCTCGCTGCGAGCACACTATTGATGTGCACACTACTGCAACGCACTTCTCATCGGGATCCCTAGCAAGAGCATCCAGAAGCTCCAGTACATCCAGAACAGTGCTGCTAGGATCCTGATGAGAGTGCGGAAATGTGAACATATCACACCCATTCTCCATTCCTGGGTACAGACAGGTGTGTGATGATGGACATGATCAGCACTTTGCAGTGAATCACAAATAAATACATATTCAAAGCTGCACATTAGATATTTAAAGCTGTAAATATGTGACCTTCACTACATTCCACACTTGCAGGCAGAAGTCCCAAAATGTACATTCAAGAAATGGGTAAGGAACAGAAAGAAAGAAAGAAAGAAAGAAAGAAAGAAAGAAAGAAAGAAAGAAAGAAAGAAAGAAAGAAAACTAATTAAGTCAAATATGACTTGTACTACAAGCAATATCAAATAAGGAGCATAGTTAAAATAGCAATACAATGAGGCTGTGTGTGCGTGCGTGCGTGCGTGTGTGCGTGCGTGCGTGCGTGCGTGCGTGCGTGCGTGCGTGCGTGCGTGCGTGCGTGCGTGCGTGCGTGCACAAGTGCTTGGGAAACTCTTTCTAATTACAGCTTGGTTACAATGTAAATAACTTGTGTTTTCTGACTTCTGACTGGAGCACAGCTTCTGTGCTCCACACTCTATAAAGTAAAGGTTGACGGCCCAAGGTTCCACAATGGACCATCAACCCCTCCTTGGGTACGAATTCAGTACCCACAACACAAGATTAAAATCTGCACAGTACTATTCACACCCAACACTCTCTCTAAAACAAAGCAACGAATTGTGGGTTTGCCTACTATAGAATCAGCGAAGGGAGCTGACAGACCGTTCTTCATGTCAATCAATAAAATCACCTTAATTCAAGTGGCGGATGCCACTTTATGTTGTAATTTTATTTCATTTTGTTTGGGGCATGGCATGCTGTCTACCTGCACAGCCTTTTTGATCTACTGATAGATTGATCTTTAGGAACCTATAGCCATCGACTGCGACTCATTTCAGTTCAGTGTCTGTGATAATTGCCAGTCGCCACATATAGAGGAGACGATGCTTCCTGTATCCTTGATCTGTATCCTGAAACACTTGTTGTTGAGTTTCCCAAGCTTTTGCATCTACTATTGTTTGTGTTCAAGAATGTATTGATATGTGAACGCAAATAAAGATCTTAAATGTGTGTGTGTGTGTGTGTGTGTGTGTGTGTGTGTGTGTGTGTGTGTGTGTGTGTGTGTGTGTGTGTGTGTGTGTGTGTGTGTGTGTGTGTGTGTGTGTGTATAAACTTTATTTCAGACACCATGGGTCCATATAAAAACAGGGCTACAAAACAGACAACAACAACACATAAATAGCCTGAGTACCAGACTGTTTTCATTAATTAAAAACCTAAGCAATGCCTCCAGTGTTTCCAGAAGCATGAGGAATACCTTGTATCACTCCGTGTGATCCCTGTTAAGGCCATAATTAATATATTCTTTGACTCCAACAGTCTGCACATAAATTTAAACATGAAATTCCTCAATACAGCATGAAAGGTGGGTACATTACTGGTCACAAACATTTCACTTGCACTAGTCCATCTTGGAAGTTTCAGGAATATTCTAAAAGCATCATTATATGCCACCTGAAGTTTTTTAATTTTTGCACTGCTATAACGGCACCACAAGTGGGCCGTATATAGAGGAGTGCAATATGTTTTAAAAAGTGATACTTTAACATTGTCTGTACACATGTGAACTTTTCGTGCCAGCATGTTGGCTTGCCCATATAGTTTACAACACTGGCACTGCACATCATCGTCATCACAGAGATCATCCCTGATTATGTGACCCAGGTATTTAAACTTTTTCACAACCTCTAATACTTCACCTGCCAAAGAGAAACAGGGAAAGGTGAGTTTCTGATCGTCCTTAGTTCTAGAGATCATAACCACACTCTTTTTAGAGTTGAACTTTATATCAAACAACTTTCCGTATTCTGAGCATATGCTGAGCAGCTGCTGTAGGCCAGCACTGTAAGGAGACAGTACAACTAAATCATCAGCATAAATCATGTGTGTGTGTGTGTGTGTGTGTGTGTGTGTGTGTGTGTGTGTGTGTGTGTGTGTGTGTGTGTGTGTGTGTGTGTGTGTGTGTGTGTGTGTGTGTGTGTGTGTGTGTGTGTCTGAAGTACAAGGCCACTTTATTATGGGATGACATTCGGGGGGCCAAACAGTAAACCCAGCCGGACATGTCAGACATGCCTATTGTCTGTGCAGGCTATTAGCAGCAAAGTTTACTTAATGCATTTTCCACCACTGAAAATTAACCTATTCCAAATCATTTATTTGTCATTTATTTGACTGAACAAAGTGGAGACACCCACCCATTATACAGATTATTTCAATGCAGTCAACAGTGATTAGATTTAATAGTCACCGGAAAATAGTTATTAACCAAGAAGCAATTTCACCCCATTCACCTCAAATACCAAGTATGGGGTGAATGTTGGAAGTGACATTGACCGTTCCTTGATGTGGCATATTTATAGATTTTAAATAGCTTTAACCTAAACCGATACTATCGCAATGTCAAGTGGAATTAAGGGACCTTTTAAGGCAAGTCCTGCTGTTACTTTATGCAAAGCATGCAATAAGCACCAATATATAAGCAGGCTGAGATGGTTGACATGGAGCGGGAGTGCAGAGTTCCATTTGTTGGTGAGTGAGACGACATCTCTCCATCATAGTCAGATTAAGTTATTAGATATGTTAGCTATTTATACTAGACATATAAATGCATTAGAGATGTTAGATATTCATAGCTATTTAAATGTATTAGTCCTGTTAGCTATTCATAGCCATTTAAATATAAATACACAATACATAAATGTATAAAAAGTTAGCTGTTACATGTAAATGTCTTCAGTTGTCTTTTACAAACATAATGTAACCAGAGGTCACTTTTTGAACGAATTGTACTTGCGATGCAACATACTTTTCACTTTTAGTACTCAAGTATATTCATGAAGATGTTTTCTTTACTAATATAATTAACATTTTCAAATTATTTGGCTACAATACAATACGCCTGTTTTTTTTTACCCATTTTTATAAAATGTATGTTTTGCTTGTTTAATTATCTGAGAAACACTTCAGGCAAAGAGGCTGACTGGTATATAGCCCCTGTTATGTGTTGAGGTGTCCATGAGAATCATACATCTATTGGAGTCATTATTATATTAATTTGACTTGGGTATACGTTTTTTACTCAACCAACCTCTCTCTCTCTCTCTCTCTCTCTCTCTCTCTCTCTCTCTCTCTCTCTCTCTCTCTCTCTCTCTCTCTCTCTCTCTCTCTCTCTCTCTCTCTCTCTCTCTCTCTCTCTCTCTCTCTCTCTCTCTCTCTCTCTCTTACTGAGTAGTGGGTGCAATAAGTAATTAATAATAATAATAATAATCTTCATAGGGATTTAAATAATGTTCTTTAATGGATATATATATATAAATAGTGTATTAAAGTGTATCATTCAAGTCATATTTGTGTCCTCAAAATGATGTGTTGTTTTTTTCTCCACGCTTTTTCCACACAAGTTGCACTTGTGAAAGGTTCCACTGCTACTGGGTAGAGGGAAAAAGTGAGTGTTCATAAGTTTTCTATTAAACCTACAATAAGATACAGCTTATAAGAATAGTCCTACAGAGTCATTTATCTGCTCAGATCTCAAGTCAGCAAAGGCATCAACACCATCTATTTGTCTGTCTACAGAAAGCCGCCACCATGAGTACGGACGCAGAGATGGAGCAGTATGGCAAGGCCGCCATTTACCTCCGTAAGCCAGAAAAGGAGAGAATGGAGTCTCAAGCTATGCCCTTTGATGCCAAATCTGCAGCATATTGTGCTGATCCTAAGGAGCTGTATCTCAAGTGTAAAATACTAAAGAAGGACGGTGCCAAAGTCACCGTGGAATTGCTCGACAACAAGGAGGTACGTAGGTAGAGGTGAATCTAAAATAAAATAGTGACACAGTACAACTGTAATTGCAAGACATTACAAAGTTGTGTTTTTATTTTTAGGAAAGAACTGTAAAGGAGGCTGATGTCACCCCTATGAACCCTCCCAAGTATGACAAAATTGAGGACATGGCCATGATGACCCACCTCACTGAAGCCACTGTCCTGTATAACCTCAAAGAGCGTTATGCAGCATGGATGATCTATGTAAGGTTTTCTACATGCTGAGAACAGTACAGTATTGCACGTGTCGATAGTAAAGAAAGAAAAATACAGAGTACAAGTTATATCATCAAGTGAAAACCATGGAATAACAAATTCAAACAAACTCATGGTTCTGAAGTTAACTTGCTCATTAGTTGATGCCACTTGCAACTCGTGATCCGTTGTCCCAGATGTGGCATGCTCAGTGTTATGTTGTATGATGTTAATGTTCTCTCTCTTCTCCCCTTCAGACCTACTCTGGCTTGTTTTGTGCAACTGTGAACCCCTACAAGTGGCTCCCAGTGTACGACCAGGACGTTGTAAATGCCTACAGAGGCAAGAAGCGTATTGAGGCTCCACCCCACATCTTCTCTGTCTCTGACAACGCTTATCAGTTCATGCTGATGGGTACGTACTAGTCAGGAAAATGTAAAGAATACATAACTATTATGGTTTCGTGCTGTATCCGTGACTAAAAGCTTGCTTTACATTTTACAGATAAAGAGAACCAGTCTGTCCTGATCACGTAAGTTTCCCATCTACTAGGCATTAAAAAAAGAACATTGTACACAAATTCACCGACTGCATTTCTCTGAATGTATGTATGCATTTATAACCAGTGGAGAATCCGGTGCTGGAAAGACTGTGAACACCAAGCGTGTCATCCAGTACTTTGCAACAGCAGCTACTTCTAGTGGAGAAAAATGTGCAGCCGATAGTGGTAAAATCAAGGTATATGTACAGGTTTTTAACATTAACAAAACACTTTTTTTGAACATGAAGCATTTATATTCAATATAGCAATTCAATTTCAAATAAGTCTGACTAAATTTTAAATATGGCGATGTCTAAAACATTCTAGGGGTCACTGGAGGATCAGATTATTGCAGCCAATCCCTTGCTGGAGGCCTATGGTAATGCCAAGACTATTAGGAATGACAACTCATCTCGCTTTGTAAGTATAAATAATGACATTTTATGAGAAAACCTGCAATAATTCCACAATGTAGAGGGATGCAACAAATTGTGTTATATCATCAACAGGGTAAATTCATCAGAATCCATTTCAACCTAACGGGTAAACTGGCCAGTGCTGATATTGAGACATGTAAGTATGCAGTTACATATTGAGTTATGTACAACCCATGAAGATTATTATTATTATTATTATTATTATTATTATTATTATTATTATTATTATTATTATTATTATTATTATTATGAGTTATGCACAACCCATATAGATCTGCTGGAGAAGTCTAGAGTGACCTACCAGCTTGCTGCAGAGAGAGGTTACCACATCTTTTTCCAGATGATGACCAACCACAAACCTGAGATCATTGGTAAGTGTAAGTGGAATTACTGATAATGCAGTGAGTACATAAATTAATGAATAAAAAAGTTCACAATTTTCTCTTTTATTTAAGAAATGTGTCTGATCACCTCCAACCCCTACGACTTCCCGTTGATCAGCATGGGTGTGATCACTGTGGCCAGCATTAACGACAAGGAGGAGCTGGACGCTACTGATGTTAGTGAACATATTTTAACATACTTTCTAATACTCACTGTGCACTGCAGTCAGTAGCTCTGCAAAATGTATTTTCTAAAGCAGTTGCTCTAAAAGTTTTCAGGCCGTGACCGCCCAAAATAATCCTATTTGAAATTGGGACCCCCCCCCCCCCACACACACACACACACACCCTGACAAGCACTTGGAATTGTAGGAGTTGAGGCATTACATTTAGTTTAACTCGGTTCCACAGATAAATATTGTGAAAGTAGCCGATCTACATGTTTTCCTCTTTCTTTGATAATATTTGACAATTTGGCCAATGTTTTTTTTGGTATAGTTTGTTGACGCAGTAAGGGTCTTAATGATCTGTTTGTATAGGTATTAAAGCTCTGATGACATTTATTTTCATTTTCATTTTGTCTTTTGGGGGGTTTTATGACCTCAATTACACCCAAAAAACCTTTGAACATTCAGTGGATTTTCTGTGGTCTGAGGTTTTCTGAATAATTAGGTAAAAAAATGTGCTGGGATTGGCCCCTTGACTTTGACGTCATAGTCCCTTAATCCCGCCCCCTCTCCTCCCCGCCCCTCCCCTCCCAGCAGAGGCGATGATTGACAGGCAAAATCACTCAACAGTGACACCTGCAGACAAAGATTAATTTTTTCATTGCAGTTGAAAAGGCTTTGGAAATCAGAGAGAAAAAAACCTGCCATGGATCACTGGAGTGGATTTTTCAGTTCAAACATTTTAATACATGTTTGAAGGTCCACGATAAAGACTTTTAATGTTGTAAAACTGAATGTCATGAAACCTTTAAAAGGTCTTAAAAGTCCTTAAATTGTCACTTTAGAAATGTGCAGATACCATGTATATACACTTATACTGTATGTTGGTTTGTTAACTGCTGAGTTGAACACAGTTCTAAAGGATGTTTGTTAATCTAATGCTTAACCTCAATCTTTTGAATACATCTCTGCTTATTGACATCAGGAGGCTATTGACATCCTGGGCTTCGACGCTGAGCAGAAACAGTACATCTACAAGTTCACCGGTGCAGTGATGCATCATGGGGTCTTGAAGTTCAAACAGAAGCAGCGTGAGGAACAGGCAGAACCTGATGGCACGGAGGGTGAGCTGATCTTTATTACTGTCTCCCCCAGGCCGAAATGCTTGATCGCAGCGAAACTGTGCACCCACACTCCCTGGATGCCAATTCAGAACCTTTGCCCCAAATTTTTCACATGGGCCTGTAATAGGAGGCCTACCTGACCTGGCGGAGACCTGTGCTCCGAGGAGCACTTTCTCTAGTTATTATCATTATTATTATTATTATTATTATTATTATTATTATTATTATTATTATTATTATTATTATCACGGAGGGTGAGCTGCATCTTCAACTAAGGAATGAAAATAATGCATACTTTGTCACAAGTGTTGTATTTACTTATATTCTAAATGAATATTATATATTATATTATATATTATTATATATTATATATTATTAATATATATTCTAAATTACTGTACATTTCCATTATGAATTTTTCAAAGAATACTGGTTAGACTGATGGTTATTTGGTTTACCTATGATCCTAGATTACTATCTCTATGCATTTGACGTATTACCTTGTGTTTACCTTGCTTACTGTAAATCACTCTCTGGATTAAGAGCATCTGCTAAATGCCTAAATTGTGAATTGCAAATTGTATGAACATTTCAGAGGCTGACAAGATTGGCTACCTGTTGGGTATAAACTCGGCAGAGATGCTTAAGGCGTATTGCTACCCCAGAGTGAAAGTCGGAAACGAGTATGTCACTAAGGGACAAACAGTGCCACAGGTGAGTAAGTTACACATGTTCTGATTTCATACTCACCTTATATTCTCAACACAGCATACCATAAGAACTCTAATATCTTTTTGAGTTGAGTCCAGACTGTCTTAAATCATCTTCTGTAATTAAAATGATCGTCCAACATTATTGTCTCCGCCAGGCCGAAGGCGTGGCAGAGACTGTGTTTTACACCCTGTCCGTTCGTCCGTGCATGTGTGTGTGTCCGTCCGTCCGTCTGTCTGTCTGTGAGTAGCTAATCTCCGGCACCTTTGGGCTGCTCGCAGCGAAACTGTGCACGCACACTCCTTGGATGCCAAAGCAGCACCTCCGCCCCAAATCTTTCAGATCGGCTTGTTATAGCGCCACCAGGAGGTCAATTTTTGCGAAACACATTTTTTTATATTAATCCTACAGATTTTTTCCAAACAACACGCAAATCGGTACACAGTATCTTTATGGTCATTAAACAAAACTGATCTTTCAGATTTTACATATTCCATCCTGATTGGCTAAGATTGGCTTCCAAAGGGCTCCGTTTTGAACAAAATGCCTCAAATAATGAAAGCATTTCCGTGAAATTTTGCACGCACATTCCCACTAGGCTGAGGAAGAAATGCCACCCTTTTGACATTGCCCTATTATAGCGCTACCAGGAGGCCGATTTTTGCAAAACACATTTTTGCTGGCCCACAATAACCTACTTGACCTGGCGGAGACCTGTGCTCCGAGAAGCACTTTTTATAGTTTCTAATTTCTATTTATTTATTTAATATATGAATAGCATACAAAAAAAAATCACTCTGCAGAAACATGTGCAGTTCCATGCACAGGTCTCTGACATTTTATTTTAACAGTAGTGTTATACCTGTAAAAAAAAGAAAGAAAACAAAAGAACACTACACATTGTGTATCCAACCCGCTCACTCAGATCAGCTAACACAGGGAAGCTGTCAGAACCTTCCCATAAACACCCAGGACAGACTCTTCTCCCTTCTGGCTTCCAAACTGTGGAACAAACTCCCCATTGCAGTTAAAACTGCAGACTCACTCCCAATCTTCCGCCGTAATCTGAAGACTGTACACTTGCCCTAGCCTTGAAGACCTTGCAGGCTTATGCAAAGGCAAAAATGGAATTTAGAGCATGTTATGTAGACAGATGCCAGGTTCATTTGTAGACCTGGCATCCTATAGTGTGCATAGTTTCAATGTACATTTTTCAATGTAAAGTTGTTGATTATACTGTTTAGACTGATGATAGGTTATTGGTTTACCTATGATACTAGATTAATATTGCTTTGCATTTGATGTATTACTTAGTGTTTTCCTTGCTTACTGTAAATTGCTCTGGATTAAGAGTATCTGCTAAATGCTTAAATTCTAAATTCTAAATTGAATAATTCAAACCCCTACTAATAACGTTCCTATTTCCTTAGGTAATGAACTCAGTCGGTGCCTTGGCCAAGTCCCTCTATGAGAAGGAGTTCTTGTGGATGGTCATTAGGATCAACGAGATGCTGGACACCAAGCAGCCGAGAAACTACTACATTGGTGTGCTGGACATCGCTGGTTTTGAAATCTTTGATGTAAGCATGAACTTGTTTTAAGTGGGATATACTCATTATTTTTTGTCACAAAGACTTTAAGAGACTGCAGGCTAATGGTATTTCCACCCACAGTTCAACACCCTGGAGCAGCTGTGCATCAACTTCACCAATGAGAAACTGCAACAGTTTTTCAACCACACCATGTTTGTTCTGGAGCAAGAGGAATACAAGAAGGAAGGAATCCCTTGGGATCTCATTGACTTCGGCATGGACCTGGCTGTCTGCATTGAGCTCATTGAGAAGGTATACAATTATTATTATATTATATAATTATGTTATTATGTATTATCATGGACTTGGCTGTCTGCATTGAGAGAAGGTATACTATTAGTTTGTACTTTAGCATATAATTTGTTTTTGTCATTGTCTCTTTTGTCTCCTTTAAAAAGCCCTTGGGCATCTTCTCCATCCTTGAAGAGGAGTGCATGTTCCCAAAGGCTTCAGACAAAACTTTCAACGACAAGTTGCATGGCACACATCTTGGAAAGTGTAAAGCCTTTGAGAAGCCCAAGCCTGCCAAAGGCAAGGGTGAGGCCCACTTCTCCCTGATTCACTACGCTGGAACGGTGGACTACAGCATCACAGGCTGGCTAGAGAAGAACAAAGACCCGTTGAACGACTCTGTGGTGCAGCTGTACCAGAAGTCTTCAGTGAAGCTGCTGGCTGTGTTCTATCCCCCACCTGAGCCTGAAGGTATGTTTATTAATATAATAATATAATATAATGTGTTCTATCCCCCACCTGAGCCTGAAGGTATGTTTATTATTATATTAATCCTCCTATAATTCCCCAAAACTCTGTCACCGAAACCTGTCACCAAAACCTGTTCTGCCCGGTTCTCCTCAGTGAGTGGAGCAAAGGGAGCCAAGAAGAAGGGTGGTTCCATGCAGACTGTGTCTAGTGCTTTCAGGGTAAGAATATGTATTCATTATTATCAATATTATATTCCTGTAAGAATGAAGCATTATTATTATCAACATTATATCCATGTAAGAAATAGGCACGTCTTTTCATGTTGGAATTAAACAATTTCTGTATCACATGTTGTGAGCTTGTAGATCAGCTATCTTTGAATGTCTTAAGTTTAATACAGGGCTTAACACATTCCCTGCCAGAGGTTTTTTAAAACATTCCCAGCCAGTGCCAGCATTTTTAAAGATTTTTAAACCTTTTTTAACCATTTTTTAACCATTTTTTAAGTAGTCACAAAATATTTTCCGTGATCACCGTCCTCACGGTGATCCCCTCATTACACACACAGGAGTCTCGTAGAATAGTGGAGGGGAAAAATCCGATCGCGGTGATCCGTTCCATAACTACAGCCAGTTGAAAATAGAATGTTTCACCAAAAAATACATAGTAAAAAAAAAAGGTACACAGGAGCCGAGATACAGGATTTCACGTGGCTCTAGAGAGGCCTCGCTTATTTTGGGGTTACAAAATCGTGGGATAAAAATGAAACAAAATATATATATATATATATATATATTTTATATGGGGGTCCGCGGACCCCCTGGGAGTCTTGGGAGCCGCGCGAAACATCACGGACCCCTTCAGACCCCATATTGATGTGTATATTATTCATATAGATCCACCGTCTTGCTCCCTCTGGCTTTAGTTTTTTCATGAACCTGCTTGCTTGTTTCTGGCGCACAATCTGGCAACGCTGACCTGGTTGCTTGTTTTTTTCCCAACCTGGCAATCCTGACTGAGTGGCGAGTCATAGTGTTAGATGCTGCGTTTAGACGCTGGCGCGGGTAATAATGTATTGTTTGGGATGTGCATGGCACGAAAATGATGGACATATTAGCGTGAGTGTGGTGGGATCAAGCCCCCAGAACCCAGTGGTTTCTATGGGTGGGATAGAGACATTACCAAGCGAAGGGCTCGCGTCTGTTGTTGTTGTGCAGATGGAGAGATTTCAATGGCCGCCGCTTCGTTTTGCCTCGGGTGTGGCCGTTGGCGCTCGGGTGTGCTCACGGTAAACGGTGCTAAAGTGTTTCCCCGTCCGGTGTGGTCGGTAATGTGGTGAGTTGAATTAATTATGCTCCGAGGAGGCAAATGTGTAGTGAGCAATGAAAAGTAGCCTACGCCACCCGTAAATTCATCGCGCACGTTGTGGCTAGTGTTGTGGTGACATGTGATATGTTGTTGTTGTGTTTATCCCGAAACAATGAAATCAGTGTGGCGTCAGTGTGGCATCGGAAGCTGGGAGATTTTCCAAATGTATAGATAGATAGAAGTTAACCAGGGAGTGAATGCAGCAGTAAATCTTTTATATATATATATATATATATATATATATATATATATATATATATATATATATAGACATGTCCGTCTTTGGCGGTAAACGGGTGTATTTTAAAAGACGGACATGGCAGGCAATATTAAGTGGTTAATGTATGTTTTAGAAAAATCTGAATCTGCACAGTAACTAGTATCTAAAGAGTTCAAATAATTGAAGTGGTGGAAAAAGTACAATATTGTATCACTTTTTATTAATAATAAGCCTAATTGGCTCTTCTATGTCTCAATAGGCGAACTTGCAGGTGCTGATGACCAACTTGAGGAGCACTCATCCTCACTTTGTGCGCTGCCTGATTCCCAACGAGTCCAAGACTCCAGGTATACACAGAATATGTATATATATATATATATATATATATATATATATATATATATATATATATATATATATATATATATATATATATTTATTTATATATTTATAATTATAATTATGATTATTATATATATATGATTCCCAACGAGTGAGGTGGTCATATAATGCAACTTTGGCCAGTGTGTAACTATTCTGTCCCAATAACAATAATGAAGCAACATCTTTACAGGCCTGATGGAGAACTTCCTGGTTATCCACCAGCTGAGGTGTAACGGTGTGCTGGAGGGCATCAGAATCTGTAGAAAGGGCTTCCCCAGCAGAATCCCATATGCTGACTTCAAGCAGAGGTATTCATTCCTTTTTCCAGCAGCTCTTAGTTCCACACCTATTAACTGGAGGCACGCAAAATGACCATGAACTTCTGCAAAATAGGTACAAAGTACTGAATGCCAGCGCATGTCCCGATGGCGCGTTCATGGACAACAAGAAAGCCTCTGAGAAGCTGCTTGGGTCCATTGACGTTCCTGTTGAGGAGTACAAGTTTGGACACACCAAGGTAAACACACTGTGAACCTGGTTTATCAAGAGAGGACTAAAAGTTGATTTTACAATTAGTTACAGTGTTTGTAACATTGTGTTCAGGTGTTCTTCAAAGCTGGTCTGCTGGGTACGCTGGAGGAGATGCGAGATGAAAAGCTGTTTGCTCTGGTCACATTGACTCAGGCTCTTGCACGAGCTTACATCATGAGAACAGAGTTTGTGAAGATGATGGCAAGAAGGTACTTTGAAAACATAATTTATTCAATATTTAGTATCATTTGTAAGTAAACTTTTTCTTTACTGTTCAACATAATTTTGTCATAGTGTCAAATCACTATAATAAAAGCTTTAGGTGGCAAGGAAAAACTCCCCTTAATCGGGGGAAGAAACCTTGAGCAGGACCAGGCTCTAGGGTGGGTGTCCATCTGCCTTTACCTTGTCAGGGGGAGGACAACAACTATATTACCAACTTTAATAAAAACGACAACAATAACAACAACTATAATGACACACTAAAAGCAGCAGGTATTTAACAACCTGCAAGGAAACCCTCGATCTGCACCTCGGGGTCCACAATCCAGAAAAAGTAATGCTAAGTTTATTGTACATCAGTATGAAACTAGGGAGAACCAAGGTTTATATGAGATACCAAGAAACAAAGTTTGTGGCAAGAGTTATTTTATATTCACAGGTATTTGTCTTTGGAATGAGCTGCCTCTGTGTGTCAGGCAGTCTCATTCTAAACTCTCCTATAAATGAGTGTGAAAATACTGTTACGGAAAAAGTCACAGGCTTTGTTAGAGATTTTAGGTTGTTTTCAGTGGTTTCGTATTTTGTGAGTTCATGTGACGTGCTGAGTAATTTATTGGTGCTATGTAATTTTATTCGACTATTGATTTGTATTTATGTTGCAGGACCACATTACGCTTTTATGTGTATATCCTGGATTTAAGTTATATTGTGACCAAAATCTAATCAAATCAGTCATGACTCATGATACACTGCAACTGTGTTCCCTCAGAGACGCCATTTTCACCATCCAGTTCAACGTGCGCGCATTCTGCAATGTGAAACACTGGCCATGGATGAAGCTGTACTACAAGATCAAGCCTCTCCTGCAAAGCGCTGAGACTGAGAAGGAGCTGGCCAACATGAAGGAGAACTACGAGAAGCAGAAGACTGACCTGGCTTCTGCCCTGGCCACGAAGAAGACTCTGGAAGAGAAGATGGTGTCTCTGATACAGGAGAGAAATAACCTCCTACAGGCATCAGCATCAGTAAGTAGGCTACACTGGACATGGTCCTATTCCCTCCCTCAGATCACAAAGCTGTGCTTTTTCACACTATGCTCCCTAGAGTCTGTACCCCCCAACAGGCAACTGCAAAAGTATATCTCGACCAGAACAGAACTAACGCTGACATGTTTCCTCCCTTGTGTTTTTTTCTTCATTGACCACAAGGGAGAAGATAGTCTGAACGATGCCGAGGAGAGATGTGAGGGTCTTATTAAAAGTAAGATTCAGTTGGAGGCAAAGCTCAAAGAGACGACTGAGAGACTGGAGGATGAGGAGGAGATCAATGCTGAACTGACCGCCAAGAAGAGGAAGCTGGAGGATGAATGCTCTGAGCTCAAGAAGGACATTGATGACCTGGAGCTCACCTTGGCCAAAGTGGAGAAGGAGAAACACGCCACTGAAAACAAGGTATATATTATACACTCTAGATTCAAGATTATACACTCTAGATTCAAGATTATACACTCTAACAATCTTATCCATTTATAGTACACTAATGATCCATTCCACTGGTTTTCGAACTTTAACATTTATTCTGTCAGAATTACAGACTTGTAAGGGTCAATTTAGACCCCCCCTAAAGGAACCCTGAGAGTCCCTGGAATCCACTTTGAGAACCACTGATCCATTCCATGACGAAAAATTATGTTCTGCTTATATCAGGTGAAGAACCTGACAGAGGAGATGGCCTCTCAGGATGAGGGACTTGCTAAGCTGACCAAGGAGAAGAAGGCCCTCCAAGAGGCACATCAACAGACACTGGATGACCTGCAGGCAGAGGAAGACAAAGTCAACACTCTGACCAAGGCCAAAACCAAGCTGGAGCAGCAAGTTGACGACGTGAGTTTTTCAAAGTGAATTGGGTGTTTGGAACACATTATGTATGTCTTCGCCAGGCCGAAAGGTCTGTGTCTGTCCGTGTGTCCGTCCGTGTGTGGGTGGCCACCAGGAGGCCGATTTGTGCAAAACCCATTTTTTTATAGTACTCCTACAGATTTTATCCAAACGTCATGCAAATCGGTACACAGTATCTCTGTAGTCATGTGATCAACACAGATCTGTCCGATTTTCCAGATTCCATCCTCATTGGCTAAAGTTGGCTTCCAAAGTTTGCAGGATTGGTCCGTTTTGAACAAAATGCCTCAAATCATGAACGCAGCTTGCCATTTTCGTGAAATTTCACACGCACATTCCCATTAGGCCGAGGAAGAAATGCCACCCTTTTCACATTGGCGTGTTATAGCGCCACCAGCAGGTCTAATTTAGCATAACACGTTTTGGGAACAAAATGCCTCAAATCATGAATGCACTGTCCGATTGCCGTGAAAGCCCTAAGAAGAAATGGCACCCTTTTCACAATGGCCTATTATAGCGCCACCAGGAGGCCACAATAATGTACCTGACCTTACGGAGACCTGTGCTCCGAGGAGCACTTTTTCTAGTTTGTTCTTTGTTTCACTGAATTATTCATTTTTGTTTTGAATTATTGTGCAGCTGGAGGGTTCCCTGGAGCAAGAGAAGAAGCTCCGCATGGACCTTGAGAGAACCAAGAGAAAGCTGGAGGGTGATCTGAAACTGGCCCAGGAATCCATCATGGACCTGGAGAATGACAAGCAACAGTCTGACGAGAAGATAAAGAAGTAATGTGCACAAACAATATGAATAATTAATAATAATAATAATTATTCATATTAATAATAATAACAATGTGAAATGTCATGGAGAGAAACCACCTGCAGAATGACACAAAAATATGATGTGCTGTATTCCAAAGGAAGGACTTTGAAGTAAGCCAGCTTCTGAGTAAGATTGAGGATGAACAATCTTTGGGGTCTCAGCTGCAGAAGAAGATCAAAGAACTCCAGGTATTTTTATGTTCTGTAAAATCATTAATAATGAGTTAGAGTGAATTATTACTTTCAGATGTTGATCTAACATCATTAATTTGAAAGGCTCGTATTGAAGAACTGGAAGAAGAGATCGAGGCGGAGCGTGCCGCTCGTGCCAAGGTTGAGAAGCAGAGAGCTGATCTCTCCAGGGAACTTGAGGAGATCAGTGAGAGGCTGGAGGAGGCTGGTGGAGCCACCGCTGCTCAGATCGAGATGAACAAGAAGCGCGAGGCTGAGTTCCAGAAGCTGCGTCGTGACCTTGAAGAGTCCACCCTGCAGCATGAAGCCACCGCCTCTGCTCTCCGTAAGAAACAGGCTGACAGCGTGGCTGAACTGGGTGAACAGATCGACAACCTCCAGAGAGTCAAGCAGAAACTGGAGAAGGAGAAGAGTGAATTCAAGATGGAGATCGATGACCTCTCCAGCAACATGGAGGCTGTTGCTAAGGCAAAGGTATGATGGAATGCCTGTGGATAATATCATTATTGAGATAATACTTGTTGAATGAACCAATCAGGGGAAAAAAATGGTAATACATGAGGTTTGTCCAATCATTGAATATGTCCAATGTCCATATCCAGGGAAATCTTGAAAAGATGTGCCGCACCCTTGAGGACCAACTTAGTGAAATCAAGGCCAAGAGTGATGAGAACATTCGCCAGATCAATGATGTTGGAGCTCAGAGAGCAAGACTGTTGACAGAGAACGGTAAATATTCATCTTAAAGTCTACATGTATGCATGGTTTGTCGATGGTACTAAAGCAAATCGACCATAATTAGAGATAATGCTTTGCTTTGATCAGCAGTTATCCCGGGACTTGTTGTTGATCTTTGAAATATTTGAAACAAATATTACAATTTCTAATTAGGTGAGTTTGGTCGTCAACTGGAGGAAAAAGAAGCTCTCGTGTCACAACTCACCAGAGGCAAGCAGGCCTTCACCCAGCAGATTGAGGAGTTGAAGAGAGTCGTTGAAGAGGAGGTTAAGGTAAGGAATAGTTTTTCTTTAACCTTTTCACATTTTTTTACAAATAGGCATAGTTTCATTCAGATGACATTATTTTGGCAATTTTCTTTTGACAGGCAAAGAATGCCCTTGCTCATGCTGTGCAATCAGCTCGCCATGACTGTGACCTTCTGAGGGAGCAGTTTGAGGAGGAGCAGGAAGCCAAGGCGGAGCTGCAGCGTGGAATGTCCAAGGCCAACGCTGAGGTGTGTCAGTGGAGGAGCAAGTATGAGACTGATGCTGTCCAACGCACTGAGGAGCTGGAGGACGCCAAGTAAGTGATCAGTGTTTTACACTAACAGTTACTACTCTTTATAAGTGATCAAAGTGTTTAAAGCTATCAGGTACCACTTACTATACAAAGTAATTGATCAATGTTTTACACTAACAGGTACCACTCTCTGTACAAAATATTGCCCACATTAATTTGATTCCATTCAAAACCGATTAACAGGAAGAAGCTAGCCCAGCGTCTTCAGGAAGCTGAGGAGCAAATCGAAGCTGTGAATTCCAAGTGTGCCTCTCTGGAGAAGACCAAACAGAGACTCCAGGGCGAAGTGGAAGACCTCATGATTGATGTGGAAAGGGCCAATGGCTTGGCTGCCAACCTTGACAAGAAACAGAGGAACTTTGATAAGGTGCTTTGACATTCATTAGTTTAAAACATAATAATTTCTCCTTAAAGTGGGGTAAATAACACATTTCATTACAAATGCTGTGCAGGTCTTGGCTGAATGGAAGCAGAAGTATGAAGAGGGTCAGGCAGAACTGGAAGGAGCTCAGAAAGAGGCTCGCTCTCTCAGCACTGAGTTGTTTAAGATGAAGAACTCCTATGAGGAGTCTCTGGACCAACTGGAGACCATGAAGCGTGAGAACAAGAACCTGCAACGTGAGTCTTTCTCTACATCATTCTTTTAACAACAGTTTTTTTTTTTTTTGCTTCAATGTGTTTTTTGCATATTTCATCTGAGCCAAAAGTCGGGTCAAAAGGTCATCACTTTGCTTTTAAAATTCATTCATTATTTTCAATCCACTGCAGAGGAGATCTCAGACCTGACTGAACAGATTGGTGAGACTGGAAAGAACATCCATGAGCTGGAGAAGTCCAAGAAACAGGTGGAGACAGAGAAGTCAGAGATCCAGACAGCCCTGGAGGAAGCTGAGGTAAAAATGTAGATGAAGAATGCAATTGTCTATAGTTTAGCAACCCCACAGAAGTGGCCTGGACATACTTGCTCCTCTGAGCAATCGAGCTCTCTTAGTGTTGCCTGTTGCGGACTGGTGAGTTGGCTATCCGGGTTCGATCCCAGCTCAGATCGTTGCACTATTCGCTACATTGGTGTCAGTAGTGGGATGCCTCTCCCCGTGTGAGGTACATGGAACGTTAAGCGTTTCACTTGAATGGGGGTGTTGCGACCCCACAGAAGTGGCCCGGCCGTAACTCGCTCCTCTGAGCGAGCTAGCTCTCTTAGAGCTGCCTGTTGCCTGTTGCGTGCCAAACTGGTGAGTTGGCAATCAGGATTGGATTCCAGTTCAGGGCATGCACTTCTCGCTACAATTATTTTTGATTTCTTTCAATAAGCTTTATATTCAAACAGTGTAGCAGTATATGATCATTTTGATCCTGTGTTACATTTTAGGGTACTCTGGAGCATGAGGAGTCCAAGATTCTTCGTGTCCAGCTGGAGCTCAACCAGATCAAGGGTGAGGTCGACAGGAAGCTGGCCGAGAAGGATGAGGAGATGGAGCAGATCAAGAGGAACAGCCAGAGGGTGACTGACTCCATGCAGAGCACTCTGGACTCTGAGGTCAGGAGCAGAAACGATGCCCTGAGGATCAAGAAGAAGATGGAGGGAGACCTGAATGAGATGGAGGTTCAGCTGAGTCACGCCAACCGGCAGGCTGCTGAGGCCCAGAAGCAGCTGAGGAACGTCCAGGGACAGTTTAAGGTGCAAAACATAGTAGTTAGTAGACAGACACATATTCAAACAGTGGAGCTGCTTTGAAAAGTATTACCACATTCTGATGTTTCTCTTCACCACTTCAAATGTGATATATTTTAGGATGCCCAACTGCACCTTGATGATGCCATCAGAGCTCAAGAAGATGTGAAGGAACAAGCTGCCATGGTGGAGCGTAGGAATGGCCTCATGGTTGCTGAGATTGAGGAGCTGAGAGTGGCTCTGGAACAGACAGAGAGAGGCCGCAAAGTGGCTGAGCAAGAACTGGTAGATGCTAGTGAGCGTGCCGGACTGTTGCACTCTCAGGTAAGTCAACGAGAAGCTCTCAACATAAAATATTTTACATTCAAGTCATGCATACCTAAACTGAATCTTCTTTTAGAACACAAGCCTTTTGAACACCAAGAAGAAGCTCGAGTCTGACCTGATCCAGGTCCAAGGTGAAGTCGACGACAGCGTTCAAGAAGCAAGGAATGCTGAGGAGAAGGCCAAGAAAGCCATCACTGATGTAAGTTATTACGTTGTGACATTCTTGGACAAGTTTGTTGTGTGATGCAGCGGCATGGAGACCAAGAACAACCTTCCTTGCTGGACAGTAAAGTATATTTTATATATACAAAAATGCCTTTCCAGGCTGCTATGATGGCCGAGGAGCTTAAGAAGGAACAGGATACTAGTTCTCACCTGGAGAGGATGAAGAAGAACCTGGAGGTCTCAGTCAAGGACCTGCAGCACCGTCTAGATGAGGCTGAGAACCTGGCTATGAAGGGAGGCAAGAAGCAGCTCCAGAAACTGGAGTCTAGGGTAAGATGTATAGTTTACATCAACACAGGTTATTATCATTGATGATGAAATAACATGAAATAACCTCATAATGTATAATTCAACTGTGAAGGTGCGTGAGCTGGAGGCAGAGATTGAAGGTGCACAGAGAGGTGGAGCAGATGCTATTAAAGGTGTCCGCAAATACGAGAGGAGAGTGAAGGAGCTGACATACCAGGTACTGTATATCATGTTCACTTCAATGACCATCATGCCTCTGACTAAATTAATAGATTGCATGAAAATACAATTAACGTTATGAATTAACTCTGACTGTAGACTGAAGAGGACAAGAAGAATCTTTCCAGGCTTCAGGATCTGGTAGACAAACTGCAGATGAAGGTGAAGGGCTACAAGAGGCAGGCTGAGGAAGCGGTAAGACAAATATACATATTGATGAATTTTCACTTGTGGCTGCCATGGTTATAGTACCGTTGTCATACTGTAACTAAGGAATAATAGGAATCAGTTATGTAAAACTGACCAACAGCAGAGCAGAGTATGTTTCAGTGTCCATCTCGCTGCTTTCCACGAGCGGCACATGGAATCTCTAGATTGCTGTGCTTCTATATATGGCTTCCGCACCATGGGGAAGCTGTGGAGCCTCTGTCCTATTAATGTAACACGGGTGCTGAAAAGAAAGGCAAGCCGTTCCACCACAATGCACACGTGCTGCAGACGCAGGCAGTGTGTTTCAGGCAAAATAGTAAGAATTTCCAAAATGGACTACAGAAAGCAATAGATTTTGTTTCCTCTAAGTTTGGATTTTTCGCTTGGCGTGCAAGGACAAGAACACAGCCATGACCGCGCTGTTCCAATTAGAACGTGTCAAGGCTCATCCATTTGGTCCCATAAGGAACTCATGAACATGCCACATGGGCTACTGCATTAGCCACAACCACACTTTACAATTTCCTGAAATTGTCTTGTTTGGACTATAATTGCAAGATGCTCTTTCCTTTCAACCACCTCTATCATATTGTAGGAGGAAGCAGCCAACACTCACCTGTCCAAGTGCAGAAAGGTTCAGCATGAGCTGGAGGAGGCTGAAGAGCGTGCTGACATCGCTGAATCCCAGGTCAACAAGATGAGAGCTAAAACTCGCGACTCCAAGGTAAATACATGTGCAATATGAAGGTTCATTATGTTGACTATCTTTAACTAAGATTTAACTAAAGATTCATATTGAATATCTAAAATGATATTCCTATTTTTACAGGGAAAAGAAGCTGCTGAATAAGTTCTTCAATTCAAGTCACCGTAAAAAGTCATAAAATATGATGTATTCAATAAAGGTGGCAACAAAATATTTTTTTTATTTCTTGTATTCATTACTTCGTCAATCACTTTTTATTGTCAGGTTTGTCAGAATATTCTGGTTCCAACTCACATGTCCACTTTAACTCATTGCAAAGATAAATAACGTGTAACGTGTATGGTTTTCAAGTGCCAAGACCTCGTTAGCATGCTCATTAAATGGTGCTCCTTAGACACTTGCTTTTTCTTAATTTTTTTACCAAATCAAATTTGGCTTCCGCATTATTCTGTGGTGTGACAAACTCACATACATATTATTACTACTTTAGGGTGCGGTCACACCAAACTTTAATTCTGCCTATGCGCCGTATTCTGCAATGCTTTTCAATGGGGACGGAGCGCTTTTTAGCGGAAATCTATTTAGCATTGGCAGAGTCCGCCTGCATAGGCAGAATTAAAGTTTGGTGTGACCACACCCTTACAGGGACTTTAAATAACTTAAAATAGCAGCACAGCATGATTTATTTGTCATTAGCATTTATTAGACAGAAGGCCAGAAAAATATTTTTAGGGACACCAGGAGGCTGAGTTACAGTATTCTCATATATTAAGATGAAAATAACACAATATCAACATTTTCAGAACCTAAATATCAGTAGAACTATGAACAAAGAACACAAATATAATTATATTCTCAACTATATTCTATGGTACAGAATTTTTATAATTTAATAATACTGACAGGAATATGTTTGAACATAGTAGGGCTGTCCTTGACTGGAATTGTTAGTTGTCTAATAGTCATAGGAATATGCTTGCATACTGTAGTATGATGTTTTCTGCATACAAACTTTTCAGGATATTGAGGTTGAGAACTGAACATTCCAAATGTAATTTCACAATGTCTACTACTTTAGCTATAGCCTGCATTATGATGCTTTCTGCTACTACTGTAGGTATTGCACATTTTGGAGAATGCAGAATGAAAGGGTTATATAGAGTTTACAATAGATATGCATGGGGGGGAAAAGCATAAGAAAACTAGCAAAGCCTTTGTCAACTAAGACCAAATCGATTAACCGATTAATTGATTTGACTCTGAGGGGACAGCCCTACAGCATTGGTTCTCAAAGTGGGGTCCGGGGACCCCCAGGGGTCCTTGAGGGAGTTCCATTAAAATAAACTCTGAAATGGTTTCGAGCTTTTCAAGTGGGCCCTGATGTAGAAAAGGTTGAGAACCACTGCTTTATAGGTATCGATGAGCATCAATGAATAGCTGTCATCTTAAAATAGCAATCACATATTAAAACCTTTAACTTGATTAACATTTTATCCAGGGATGCATTTTCATAGCAGGAAATCCCATGTGGTTAATAATCCAAGCTGGGCTAGCTATTATATTTGGGCTGAGAGACACAACAGTAGCCTATTTCAACAAACCATAGTGAAAACTACCAGCATGGAATCATTATTTATTATTGTTATTTTATGTTAACAAGCTGAACCTGTGAAGCTTGTTGCAGGCTGGTGATTAGTAATGATTAATTGACACCATTCTTAGTAATGCAATCCCTAAGAATATGCACATTCTTTAACTCAATGCTTTCAAAATCAGACAATTTACCAATATCTAGACTATATGTATAATTTGACTATGTAGACCATTAGTGTCAACATAGCACAGTTATTGTCCATCTTTAACTAAAGATCTGAAGAAGAAAAAAGATATCCCACTTTATTTATTTCAATTCAAACTTATATTTACCAGAATTTCGTAATTTCAAGGTGTTTCGGAATGTTCGGAATTCGCCAATCAGGATGAAATATGAAAAAAAATGACTGAACCATCTTGATACTTGACTATAGAAATAATGTGAACTGATTTGCATGATGTTTGGACAAAATTTGTAGGAGTAATATAGAAAAGAAAAGTGTTGCAAAAATTGGCCTCCTGGTGGCGCTATAATAGAGCAATGTTAAAAGGGTGGCATTTGTTCCTCAACGTAGTGGGAATGTGCGTGCAAAGTTTCACCGCAATCGGACGCTGCGTTCATGATTTGCGGCATTTTGTTCAAAACGGGCCACTCCTGCAAACTTTAGATGTCAATCAGGATGGAATATAAAAAATCAAACAGATCCGTCTTGATCACTTAAGTGAAATTTGGATAAAATCTGAAGGCTTAATATAAAAAAAAATGTTTTACATAAGTCAGCGGTGGCGCTATAAAAGGCAAATGTGAAAAATGCAGGGCAAAGGTTTTTCCTTGGCCTCTAGAGAGTGTGCATACAAAGTTTTACACAGATCGGTGCAGTTATAGGTAAAAACACGAATCGGCCTGTTATAAACCCACCATAAGGCTGATTTGAAAAATCGAGCATTTCCTCCTTAGCCTAGTCACTAGTGGGAATGTGCGCGCAAGATTTCATGGAAATTGCACGCTGTGTTCAGGATTTGAGGCATTTTGTTCAAAATGCAGTACTCCTGCAAACTTTGGAAGCACATTTTTGCCAATCAGGATGGAATATGAAAAATCTGCACAAATCGGCCTCCTGGTGGCGCTATAAAAATGTGGGGCAGAGGTTCTGCTCTGGCATCCAGGGAGTGTGTGTGCACAGTTTCGCTGAGATCAAGCCAACGGCACCAGAGATTAGCTGTACACAGACAGAATGACACACACACGCACACGTACACGCGCACACGCACACGCACACGCACACGCACACACACACACACACACACACACAAACACACACACACACACACACACACACACACACACACACACATGGACGGACGGATGGACACATGGACGGGGGGTAGGCCTAAAACATACTCTACTACTTCCAAAGGTGCTGTTGGAACGCTTTAGGACTACTACACTATTAGTTAGATTACAACAGTGGGTAAATATCACCATCTAGTGGTCTCAACATATAACAAATGGTGTGGTGTGACCAGGATAAGGCTAGGACAACAATTGTGGATACATTTTTTTAAAACCCTTATGTTATGTATGCTATATATAAGTATTCTAGGTCCCCTCCTTTTTTCCCTCGAGACCAAATCACGCTTTTACAATTTTATATTATCATTTTATTTTATTTTTTCATAAAAAAATAAAATAAAACATGTGTTTTAACCTCTACTCCCTCCTGTTGTGACTGACTAACAGTGTGACTGTGTTCTTGTTGTCTAGTCTAGTCTTCTTTGTCTTGTTCTATGTTTTTTTCTCTTTTTCTCTTTCTTCGGACTGCACCCTGGGCCAGTGTAATAACTGGATGGGGGGTGTACTATTATACCGAACCTATGAACCTATTATGAGTAAAGCAGATTTGGGGAGGGCTCATTCGCTGGACCTTTTCAGGGACCCAGCTAATTCTGCTCACAGCCCTTTTTGATATACTATACTTTATTAACACAATTATTAACAGCACAGGTAATACAGAGGTTATGCCTGACTATAGATAAGCCAGTAAATTTGTGTTTAGGCAATTTTAGGGTAACACTTGCTAATTAACGCTACATTTATGATTACTCAATACATTATTTAAAGGAGGAGTTCACCCCAAAAATGACTTATTTTCTATCAATTACACACCCCGTGAAGCCTTGATTTCATGGATTTATTTTTGTTTTTGTGGCATTCCTAAGACAATAATTTGATGACCGTGTGTATTTCCGGTAGGAGACACAAATAATCTACTTTGTGTCTCCTACCGGATACATTAGCCGGTAGGAGACGGGAATCAAATTATTAGCTTAAGAATGCGACAAAAACTAAAAAGAATCCATGGATTCAAGGCTTCATAGGGTGTGCAATTGATAGAAAATAAGTCATTTTTTGGGTGAACTCCTCCTTTAAGCATGAATATTAAGCATGAATTAAGCATGAATTCCTTGTAATTCATGTATTAAGTATCTTTGCTTAACTAATGATTAACTAATGATGTTAATTAATGTTGAACTACATGGAATTCATGATGAATGAATGCTTAATTATTGCTTAATTAACGCTAAATTAACGCTTAAATCATGTTTTAAGTAACTTTGCTTAACTAATGATTAACTAATGCTGTTAATTATGATGAATTACAAGGAATTCATGATTTCAGCATTACATTTCAGCATCAAATGATTTATTAACAGACTATGTAATGTATTGCACACTCAGCCTCTCTCACACAGCTGATACAGTCCAAGATTGTCACAGCTTGCCTATCAAATCAAGCAGATACCAACATTGGTAACACTTGCTCATAAGGTACCCGTAATTAACGCTTAATTCATGATTACTTGATACATTAAGTAAGCATTAATTAAGCATTCATTCATCATGAATTCCTTGTAATTCATCATTAGTTAAGAAAAGTTACTTAATTCATGAATTACAAGGAATTCATGAATAATTCTTTAAATGTAATGCTGGAATGAAATGTGATGTAAGTAAAAGGGATTAAAATAACATTATTTGAGACACTTTTTTATTGGCTGACATTATGGGGCCAGGGCCAAACCTTTATCCCTGCCAGACATGTCAGACATGCCTACATAAGTATGTATAAGTAGGCGATTAGCAGCAAAATGTACTTAACGTACTTTCCACCACTGAAAATTAAACTATTCCAAATAATGTATTTGACAAGACACACTGACACCAAGTGAAGAAACTCAGCACCCTGCCAGCCTCCCAGTTATACAGATAATTTTTATGCAGTCGGCAGTGATAAAATGTAATAGCCACTGGCAAATACATACCACGAAGCAAGTTCACGACGTTCATATCATGCCAAGTATGGGTTGAATGTTGTAAGTATCATTTACAGTTCCTTGATGTAGCTTATTAATAGATTTTAAATAGTTTTATGGTTAAATGGATCCTATTGCAATGTCAAATGGAAGTTTTAATACGAGAGTTAAACTGAGAGACTGAGCAAGCTGTCATTCCTTACATTCATCACCTATCAACTCAATCACCTCATTGGTCCTGCTCCAATCAGATCAGTTGCAGCAGTTGAGCCTTTAAAAGGACTCCTCCTCCTTCCTTGTCTCACTCATGTTCTCTGTTCAGGTCACACACACACACACACACACACACACACACACACACACACACACACACACACACACACACACACACACACACACACACACACACACACGCTAGCTCACAATTTCACTAGCTCTTCACTAGCCCTCACTTCTCCTGGACGCACCGATGAGATTAAATTGCACTTGATTCAAACATGTTTATCTCACGCATGAAAAGCTCCTCGGAAACTGAACTATTGTCAAGAGGGAACAAGTCAACAGGCTACATACAGGCTAAAGCTGCAATCCATAAGATGTTTGTTTTATCACATTTCTACCACTCTCAAACTGCAGGTTTTTATGTGCTATGGATTTCAAAACTACATTTGCTTACAAACATAGACTACATTGAAAACATTATACTGTACATGATGAAGACTTGCAGATCACTGGAACTTAATGTCTCAATTTTATTGTCATATTACAGTGGTTCTCAAAGTGGGGTCCAGGGACCCTCAGGGTTACTTTGGGGCATTTCAAACGGATCCTTGAAATTAATAAATGTGACAACTACTGTCATATTACATACAGTAGCCTAGAACTGATTGTACCGCATGTGAGCGCAAGTTATGTGTTAACCCATTATCAGAGCAGGGGTAATTAATGGCTCATGTCAATGAGACTAACCTGCTTCATATACAGTACATACATGTTCCTCTGACTCATGAGAAGCCTTATGCCTTATGTGAGGCGTGAGGCCTTTTCAATTCATTTCCTATGGAAGTCACATGGTTTTGATAAGGCTGACTTGCCGTAGGGGAGGGGGGGGGGGGTAAGGCCAGAGAGACGCGCGACACAGGCAAAGCATTTGTAGGCAAAGCAGCCAGGAAGCAGGGCGGGACTTCAGACGAGGCAAAAGGGTGGGGTTTAACCGCCAACCAATAGGACAGAAGGGCTGTGCTTAGACCGCACTGGGCGGGATTTCGCTTGTAGTCCTCTTGAGCGACACAGAACTGAGCCTCCAAATTGACTCCAAAGTCAAGTAAAGTAGACCTACATGATTAGAACATGCTTAAACATTTGACAATTAAGGTCTAATATTTCGAATATTTCATTACATGTCATACACAGTGTAACTACACAGATGTGATTGATTGAATCTGCTATTCTTAATAAAATTTGAATCTACTTTTTGTCATGTCTACTATCATTATTGTCTCCGCCAGGCCGAAAGGCATGGCGAGAGAGTATGTTTTGCCCCCTGTCCGTCCGTCCGTGTGTGTGTCCGTCCGTGTGTCCGTCCGTCCTGTCTGTGTGTTAGCAGCTAATCTCTGGCACCGTTGGCCCGGTCGCTGCAAAACTGTGCACACACACTCCCTGGATGCCAATTCAGAACCTCTGCCCCACATTTTTCACATGGGCCTGTTATAGCGCCACCTGGAGGCCGATGTGTGCAAAACACATTTTTTCCCATTACTCCTATAGCTTTTAATTAAACGTCATGCAAATCGGTACACAGTATCTCTATAGTCATGTGATCAACCCGGATCTGTTCAATTTCCCATATTCCATCCTCATTGGCTAAGGTTGGCTTCCAAAGTTTGCAGGATTGGTTAGTTTTGAACAAACTGCCTCAAATCATGAACGCAGCTTGCCATTTCCATAAAATTGCACAAGCACATTCCCACTAGGCTGAGGAAGAAATGCCACTTAAAACTTTTCAAATCAGCCTCATGGTGGCGCTATAACAGGCCAATTTGCATTTTTAACTATAACTGCACCGATCTGCGTGAAACTTTGCACGCATACTCCCTAGAGGCCAAGGAAAAATAGCTGCACTGCATTTTTCACATCTGCTTTTTACAGCGCCACCAGGAGGCCGACTTATGTCAATAACATTTTTGGATATTAATCCTTCAGATTTTATCCAAACATCACGCAAATCGGTACACAGTATCTCTATAGTCATGTGATCAAGACGCATCTGTCCGATATTTCATATTCCATCCTGATTGGCTAAGGTTGGCTTCCAAAATGTGCAGGATTGGTCAGTTTTGAACAAAATGTCTCAAATCATGAAAGCAGCTTGCGATTTCCGTGAAAATTTGCACGCACATTCCCACTAGGCCGCGGAAGAAATGCCACCCTTTTCACATTGCCCTGTTATGGTGCCACCAGCAGGTCTACTTTAGCAAAACACATTTTTGCAACAAAATGCCTCAAATCATGAATGCACGCACATTCCCACTAGGCCGAGGAAGAAATGCCACCCTTTTCACATTGGCCTATTATAGCGCCACCAGGAGGCCACAATAACCTACCTGACCTGGCGGAGACCTGTGCTCCGAGGAGCACTTTTTCTAGTTTATTCTGTCATTGTTGCAAAGTCAATGAGCCAAAACCCACATATGGACATGACGAGGCTTGCAAATAAACACAAGCTGTTTACATTGCTACCAAGCTGTAATTAGAAAGAGTTTTCCAAGCACTGGTCACATCATCTACATTAACGTTTCCAGTTACTATGGGTGTGTGTGTGCATTTAGATGTTAATATTGTAGAAACTCAGTTTAGGTTGAGATGTTATAAAAACAAGAATACCTTGTACAAAGGACATAAACACTGCATGAGTCACAATAGGAAAACAGCCAGTTACAAAGTCAGAACACACACACACACACACACACACACACACACACACACACACACACACACACACACACACACACACACACACACACACACACACACACACACACACACACACACACACACACACAGGATGTCACAGCCTCTGCCTGTGCCACACCCATTCCCCCTGTGCCCTGATGACTACTTGTTTTCACCTGTGTTGCTCACCTCACCTGTTCCCATTTCCCATTCAGTGTTTAGTCTATAGACGAATCCACAGACGCGCTGCCTGTAGGCAGTAGGGGTGGGACGATATATCGATATCGTGATATATCGCGATACTTTCTCCCGCGATAACTAATCGATATACTGCCGACAAATATCGATATCGATTATTTTATTTTTTTTAGTTTGTGATACGTTGTTTTTCCTACTCTGTATTTGTTTAATGATGATTTTGAACTGTTTGGTGCTATTTTGAATGTTATTTTTTTCTGGTCGTTGATCAACACGGATCTGTCCAGTTTTCCATATTCCATCCTGATTGGCTAAGATTGGCTTCCAAAGTTTGCAGGATTGGTTCGTTTTGAACAAAATGCCTCAAATCATGAACGCAGCATGCAATTTCCGTGAAATTGTGCACGCACATTCCCATTAGGCTGAGGAGCAAATGCCACTTGAAAATGTTCAAATCAAATGGTGGCGCTATAACAGGTCGATTCACGTTTTTACCTATAACTGCACTGATCTGCGTGAAACTTTACACCTCCCTAGAGGCCAAGCAAAAACCTTTGCCCTGCATTTTTCACATCAGCCTTTTAGAGCGCCACCAGGAGGCTGACTTTTGTAAAACACATTTGCTGCTATTACTCCTTCAGATACTGTCCAAAAATCAAGCAAATCGGTACACAGTATCTCTATAGAGCACCGAAGTCTGACGTAATTTACACATCCTACCTGGGTCGCGTTTTTTCCCCCCCGTTCTGAATTCCCATAGACATGTTTAATATCGCGTCAAATAAGAACTGTGTTACAAAAATAAACAAATGACCCCGTCGATTTTACTCTTATGGATATGAAGCATCAACTGACGGTGAGAAAACGCTAACGTTACTTCCGCCGAATTAGTTACATTTTCGCCAATAACAGACAATCAAATATCAGTGACTGACTATCATAAACGATACAGAGCCTCCTCCCTGACAATTTCGCAGAGACAGTTTGTTTATTTTTGGACCCCAATTCTTATATGAGACGATTCTATGATGACACAATGTTATTCTCCATAGAGAAATTACTTTACGAACCAGGGGATTAACGAGTGACGTCAGGACTTCTGTATTCTATAGTCATGTGATCAAGACGGATGTGTCTGATATCTGGTAGTTTCCAAAGTTTTTAGGATAGTTCCGTGTTGAACAAAATGCCTCAAATTATGAATGCAGTGTGCGATTTCCGTGAAATTTTGCACACACATTCCCACTAGGCAGAGGAAGAAATGCCACCCTTTTCACATTGGCCTGTTATAGCGCCACCAGCAGGTCTAAATTATTAAAACACATTTTTGGAACAAAATGCCTCAAATCATGAATGCAGTGTCCGATTGCCGTGAAAGGCCCAAGAAGTAATGGCACCCTTTTCACATTGCCCTATTATAGCGCCACCAGGAGGCCATAATAACCTATTTGACCTGGCGGAGACCTGTGCTCCGAGGAGCACTTTTTCTAGTTTTATTGCTATTTTAATTATGCTCCTTATTGACATTGTAGTTCAGGTATATTTGACATATATGATTTAATTATTTCTTTCTTTCTTTCTTTCTTTCTTTCTTTCTTTCTTTCTTTCTTTCTCTTATTTTCTGTTCTTTAATTTGAGGCAATTTGAGGCAATTTGAGGCATTTTGTTCAACACAGACCTATCCTGCAAACTTTGGAAACCATCAGATATCAGACACATCCGTCTTGATCACATGACTACTGTGTACCGATTTGTCTGATAAAGAATTTCACCCATGATGTGATACTGAAGTTGAATCTGAATCTTAAAGTCAGGCACCACGTCTGAAACTCAGTCAAGATGCTCAGTGTAGCTGGCTGTTCAGCTGCATGGCCTCTTGTCTTGTTGTGCCAGTTCTGAATGTAGTGCGGGTCACCTATTTTCAGCTTTAAAGTTAAAATATTTCATGTGCAGCTTTGAATATTTATTTATGTATTTGCTGATCATGTCCATCCACACCTCTCTGTATCCAGAACTAAACAGAACAGGGACCAGTCACAGATGAGTTGTGAGACCCAATACACAACCACTTTGTCAACCTAAAGGCCAGTCCACGCCTTTAGGTGTGGTGCAACTCCTTGCAACCATTATCCCCAAATGGCACCGGTCTGCAAGTCCAGACCGTTGCAACTTTCTTGCAGCTGGTAGCAAGATGCGATTAGTTGTATTGGAGTGGAATGGCCTTTAAAAGGATACATGCACACAAGATTTGATCTCCTATTACTGCTCCTCTGGGCCTGAAGGGCACAGCTGACCCCGAATCAACGACCCTGGGGATAAAGTACAACTATTTACTTACTGACTGTTACTGTGTGTGTGTGTGTGTGTGTGTGTGTGTGTGTGTGTGTGTGTGTGTGTGTGTGTGTGTGTGTGTGTGTGTGTGTGTGTGTGTGTGTGTGTGTGTGTGTGTGTGTGTGTGTGCGCGCGCGCGTGCGTGTGTGTCAGAGCATGCTGTGTCAGCAGGGTGGACTGTGTAGGTGTATGACTCAGCCTGAATTATTGTTTCAGTCCGGCCCTGCCACAGGGTGAAATAGAGAAAGAATGGTAGAGCGCTCGCTTAGCATGTGAGAGCTAGCGGGAATCGATTCCACATTCTCCAAGAAGCTTTTCATAAGTCAGAGGAATATTGGGCCCGATAAACTAAGCTGTTTACACCCATACTTTGAGGGTAAACAGCTTTATGGTCTTAAAATGGGGGCGTGGAGCAATGCAAAGGATCTTCCATATGAACGTGCCTCTGACAACCAGGCAAAAATGAGTAACAACTGTGATCCGCACATATCACCCCATTTGTATACACCCTCCTTTAGTCACTTATTTACACGTTGTTTACACTGATATTTACACCCATTGACTGAAATCATCAGACTTGAGCCACTGAAATTCTACACCTCTGTACACTACTACTACTACTGAAATCTTCATCATGATTACAGTTGTTCAATGTAGCTTAATATGTTTCTATGCACATTTTGTAATCTGTGATCATTTTAACCGGTAACGGTTCACCTTGGATGACCACAGCTGGCTTCCTCCCTTTTGCCCGTGTAGCTACTTTGATTTTGTCACGGTCTGAGTCAGGGCAGGATTGTAGGACCCAAGTGCAGGAGAGACAGAGGCCACCAAGTCAGATTAAAGGGGTTTAATTAGGGTGACCATATTCTGAATTCCCCAAAAGAGGACACTTCAGGCTATTTAACTATAGCTGTAGGCTACTCATTCAATTCTGAACCGATTCTTAAAATTTCTCTATTAGCTGTGAAGGGCCTTCTTTCATGTCTATCAGTCATGAAACATTGGCGGGTCTCCATCGCGCATTTCAGTTGCGCGAGCAGCGCAATGGGGTCTGATTCAGAGTCTGAAATGGAAGAACCGTCGTCCTAAAACACCCTCGCCCCCGGTCTAATCCGGCGGCCTCGGCCTGTGAAAAAAATGGGGCAGTGTGTTTTAGGACGAGCGTTCCGTTTTCCACCCGTAGAAACCTCCGGCTCGAGTTTTTTTCTTTTTTCTTCGTCCCAGAAGTGGGGGGGATATCACCCGAACTCTCACAACCCCGGACATTTGAAGGATTTTATAAAACCCCCCAGACAGGCCGGACAGCCCCCCAAAAGAGGATATGTCCGGGTAAAAGAGGACGTATGGCCACCCTAGTTTAATAACTCAAGGGAGGTATGCAAACAGGAACTGAAACCAGGATCACACTACACGCAACATAATACAATGAACAAGCAAGGACAGGTTGCATACACAGGGATTAAATAGACAGGGAAATAATAAGACACAGGTGAACTCAACAGACAATCAACACTGGGATAGGCTGAGGGACTAAGAGGACACAGGAGGAGAACATGACTAATCAACAGGGAGGTGATACAAGACAGGTATCAATAACTAAGCAGAACAGGAAACAAGACTACAAAATAAGGTACAGAACAAAAGCAGGGCAACAACAACAGAGTAACAGAATAACAAGACTAGATACAGAACAGAACAAAGGCCTAATAAGTCCAAGACCTTATAAGGGCAGGAAGGTCTAAATAATAAAGTCAGAGTCCGCGGCCCGAGGAGCGGACCGTGACAGGCCTAAAGAACAGGCCTAAAGTGTCCACGACCATATAAGGGTAATGAGTCCACGGCCCGAGGAGCGGACCGTGACAGATTTAATTTAATTAAATATCACATGTGTAGAGTAAATAATGTACATAATATGTCACAACAACACAAGGGGAATTAACTCAAATGGTAGAGCGCTCGCTTCGCATGTGAGGGGTAGCGGGATCGATGCCTGCATTCTCCAAGAAGCTTTTCATGAGTCAGAGGAACATGTTTAATCTTGGTATCAGACTGAGCCCCATTAAACATGTTCTGATAAGATTGGCACATATAGAGTACACATATCACAAATCAGACCCTGAGACTTTCCAGACAAATTCCAATGACATTTTCAGCATGTTTAATGCTTTCAGTTTGAAAGTAGCAAAATGTGGTCTCTCAAGTGTGGATCTGGCTTCAAAACCAGCCTTCTTCTTCTTAACTCTTTGCCTGCCGTCGACGAGATTTCTCGTTTTTCTCTGCAATGGCGTTGCATGCCGTCGACGAGAAAAACAAGATTTTGTGTTTTTTTTGTGGTTTAATAAACGATCACACTGTTCTCTGTAACATCCGTCATCAGGTTCCCTTTCCACTCACTTTCCACTCACCCGGATGCGGAAAAAAGGCTAAGGCATTGGCTAATTTCTGTTCAGTGTATGTGATAATTGCCAGTTGCCACATATGGAGGAGACAATGCTTCCTGTATCCTTGATCTGTATCCTGGTCTGTATCTGCTTCCTTTACAATGCAAGGCAGCAAAGAAATGCAATGGGAATACCCCGGGTCTGGCTCGCAGAACATTAACTGTTTTCAGCTTAAGAGCTACCCCAATGGCTTCCTACTTTACATGGTCATAAACCCTATGTTTAACTCAGAGTTTAGCACATGGCATTAGCACATGGCATTAACACATGGCACACCAACACAGGAAACTTCAAATTAAAGTGAGTCTCACAAAGCATGTTGCAGCTGTTGCAGGAGTCAGCAGTTGGAGGAGAGAGGACTATCTATATATTACAGTGTATTATTTGAGTTGATATCAAACGTTTACTTCTCAGACATTCTCGACTTTATTAACACAATTATTACCAGTACAGGTAGTATACAGTCAGAGGTTATGCCTGACTATAGTCTGTTCATAAATGTTTAGTATCTGCTTGATTTAATATGCAAGCTGTGACAATCTTGGACTGTATCGGCTGTGTGAGAGAGGCTGAGTGTGCAATACATTACATAGTATGTTAATGAATCATTTGATGCTGAAATATAATGCTGAAATGAAATGTGATGAGTACAAGGGATGAAAATAACATTATGTGAGACACTTTTTTATTGGCTGACATTAGAGGGCCAGGGCCAAGCCTTTATCCCATCCAGACATGTCAGACATGCCTACATACAAAGTATATATAAGTAGGCTATTAGCAGCAAAATGTACTTATACTTTCCCCCACTGAATATTAAACTATTCCAAATAATTTATTTGACAAGACATACTGACACCAAGTGAAGAAACTCAACACCCTGCCACCCTCCCAGTTATACAGATTATTTGCATGCAGTCAGCAGGGATTAAATTTAATAGGCACTTATATCACGAAGCAAGTTCACATCATTCACTAAATACCAAGTATGGGGTGAATGTTGGAAGTGACATTTACAGGTCCCTGATGTGGCTTATTAATAGACTTTAAATAGTTTTATGGCTAAATGGATACTATTGCAATGTCAAGTCATGAGAGTTGTGGGGGGGGGGGGTGGTGGATGGGTTATTGTCATCAAAATGTACTTAGAGTACCAAAGTAGAAGTAGATTTTCCTGATATTGTCAAGCTTTTTAAAAAACAGCAGATCTACAAGCTCACAACACTACATTGTAGATCAGCTTTTTTCGAATAGCCAAAGTATTAAGTGGTTAATCTGTGTTTCGTATTAATAATACAATCAGCAAAGTGACAAGTAACTAAAGCTGTCAAATGCTGTAATTGTAGTTGAGAAGAAGTAACAAAAATGAAAAGTAAAGTAAAAGTACCTCTCAATAAAGGATCTTGTAGATCAGCGATCACTCCCGCCCTTTTAGCTGGTCTTTAGCTGGATATAAATAGTTTTCTGTGTATTTTTATCATCCCCAAATGACTAGTCTCTATTATATTATCTAATGATTAGATATCTGATAGTAATGATATCAGACACGTCCCCTTCCCGCTGTATAACAACCCATTGAAACGTCAAATGCCATAACACACAACCTTGGTTCTGGTTACTGGTATACAGTACTGTCTTTCTAATGTGTTACTTACTTAAAAAAAATTAAATAAAAATAAGTATTAAATAAAAGAATGGTTTGAAGTTACAATGGGCTTATATAGGAAGGGTGTGTCTGAATAAAATATTATAAAATATCAAAATATTGAATCAAGCAACATAAAAAAGCGGCCTCCTGGTGGCGCTATAACAGGACCATGTGGGCAGAGGTTCTGAATTGGCATCCAGGGAGTGTGTGTGCACAGTTTCGTTGTGATCAAGCCAACGGCGCCGGAGCGTAGCTGGTCACATACGGACGGACACACACACACACACACACACACACACACACACAAACACACACACACACAAACACACACACACGGGCGGACGGACAGGGTGCAAAACATACTCTCTCGCCATGCCTTTCGGCCTGGAGGAGACAATAACCCCTAATAACCACTAAGGAGGTCATGGGTGGTAGTGGGTTTGATTGATTGATTGATTGATTGATTGATTGAAACCTTTATTTCAGGGAAATCCATTGAGACCAGGGTCTCTTTTTCAATGGTGCCCTGTGTACAAAAAGAACATTTACAACAATGGTTTTACAGATGTGACAAGGACAACAAGGTACATAACTTGTGGGGGTGGTGGGTGGTAGTGGGTTTGTGGGGGTGGTGGGTGGTAGTGGGGGTGGTGGCGTGGTGGGTGGTAGTGGGTGGTAGTGGGTTTGTGGGGTGGTAGTGGGTTTGTGGGGGTGGTGGGTGGTAGTGGGGGTGGTGGGTGGTAGTGGGGTTTGTGGGGTGATGGGTGGTAGTGGGTTTATGGAGTGGTGGGTGGTAGTGGGGGTGGTGGGTGGTAGTGGGGTTTGGGGGGTGATGGGTGGTAGTGGGTTTATGGAGTGGTGAGTGGTTTATGAGGTGGATTTGGGCAGTATAGTGCCAGTGGGCAGTGTGTAGGTGGTCAGTGGGTTGGACGGTTGGGAAGTGAGGATTTATGTTGCTGCTTTATGGATGTTAGCGTATCATTTGTATAATGTACTTAAGTATGTAATGCATTCTATTAGTATGGATGTTTATTTATATGTTTATTTTGTATGTTGTAAAAGTTGCTGCTGCGACAAATGTGGCATAATGTGGCTCTAGAACACTTATAGACAGGGTTCATTGTAAACACTGGAAATTTTACAAATTTGAAAAAAAGAAAAAAGAGCACCTCACATCATCTTCAAATTGTTTTCAAAATATGTAAAAAAAAAACATTTGAAAATAGCAGATCTACAAGCTCACAACACGCACATCGCAAGGCTTTGTGAACTTATGGCTATTTACAAATAGCCGAAGTATAGAGCTGAAGTGGTGAATGTATTATGTAATAATAATCCAAATCTGCAAAGTAACTAGTAATAAAGTTGTCCTTCATACTGATACTTTATATCCTACTTCTACTCCATTACATCTCAGAGGCAAATATTGTACTTTTACTCCACTACAATTATTTGACAGATTTAGTTTGTTACTTTGTAGATTTAGGCGTTATTATTCGTTTGAAAACATACTATTAACCAGTTTATCCCTTTATATATTTTGGCTATTTGAAAGCAGCCTATCTACAAGCTCGTAGATATGCTATTTTTAAAGTATTCTTTAACGAAATGGGACATTCTGTGAAATGAATCATTTTACTTTTGGTACTATATTTTGAAGCCAATACTTTTGTACTTTTACTCCAGTAAATTTTGATAACCGGACCCTTACTTGTATTTCTACATTGTGGTATTGATGTTACTTTTACTAAGTAAAAGATGTGAATACTTCTTCCACTGGGGAATACTCAAGTAAAATAACAACTTCCTCAAAATTATACTCAAGTACAGTATTTGAGTACATTTACTTATTTACTTTCCTCACTGAATATTGAAATAAGTTATCTGACAAGACATGCTGTGATGACTATACCAAACCTATCACCCAGCCACCCTGCTTATTATGCTATTTGGATAGATAGAGATAGAGATAAAGAGAGAGATAGAGAGAGATAGATAGATACCTTTGTTATCCCGCGAGGGGAAATCAGTCGCCCAGAGGCGGCACAGAAACAAAAAACAAACGTGCATGGATGTATAGATAGCAATATTTGTCCCTATATGGCATTAGAGTGGGCCTGTGCGTGCGTACATGTGTCGTGCATGTATGTACTCTTAATGTAAACCATGTGGTGCCAGGTGTCATTTGTCTGTTTTATGGGTGAATGTGTGTGTGTGTCCTAACTTAGATACTATGTGTGTGTGTGTATGTGGGTGCGTGATACGTGCGTGTGTGTGTGTGTGTGTGTGTGTGTGTGTGTGTATGTTTATGTTTAGGGAATCATCAATCTGTCGAGGAATGTGTATATGTGTGTGTGTGTGTAGAGGAGTGTGTGTGTGTGTGTGTGTGTGTGTGTGTGTGTGTGTGTGTGTGTGTGTGTGTGTGTGTGTGTGTGTGTGTACGTGTGCGTGTGCGTGTGCGTGTGCGTGTATGTGTATGTGTATGTGTATGTGATGAGAGGTATGGTACTGTGTGTGTGTGTGTGTGTATGTTTGGGGCTGTCGAGGAATGTGTATATGTGTGTGTGTATGTGTGTGTGTGAGGGGCCTTGTGTGTGTGTGCGTGTATATGTGTGTGAGGGGCCTTGTGTGCATGTGTGCGTATCTGTGTGCATGTTGTATGTGTGTCCTCAGATACGACAATCAACAATACAGAGCAACGGTAAACGGAGGTAAAAACTAATAAAGTGTCCATTACAGCCAGTGCTTCATAAGTGTCTCACCGTATCTCGTCAAAACACAAATAATAATAATTATCAGTGCAATGCCAATCAAAAAAGAGTCCATTTGGTCAGTGCATAAGTGAAAGTGTCCCTCCCTAGGAACGTCATTAGAGGTCTTTAAAAGACTATTTATATCATATAGACACTGGCATGGACATAAACCATGGACATAAACCACATAGCCAAGAAGCACTATCAAGTATCATGGGAATTTGGCTATAAGGATGCTATTTGAATGGCACTTTAAAGGACCTTTAAAGGCCATTCCTACTTTTACTTTCTGCATAGCATGCACTTATCAACAGATATAAGCATGCTGAGACGGTTGGCACAGACCCACCGCAGAGGAGTTCAGAGTTTCATCTGGTGGTGAGTGAGGCTTCATCTGTCCTTCATAGTCTTATAAATGTGTTAGAGATGTTAGCTATTCATAGTCATATACATCTATTAGACATTCATTTTTAACAGGACTCCGTACACAGTGCCACATAGCTAGCCACATGACCCGAGACTACACACAATGAGTGGGCAGCATAATTGATGTTATATTGTACAGATTTAAATGATTTATTTTGTGTTCTTTTATTTATAATGATATGGTTTAGGCCAGATTGGAATTTGCTTTTGTTCATTCATTTCTATTTAGACATTTCAATTATGTTATGATTATTTAAATAATAATTTGCATTGCATGTACTTTTACATCTACTAGAGTCATTATTATTATTTTAAAGTAGCAATATTTTTTTACTTGGGTACAGTTTGGCTAGTCTACCCACTTCTGAATGTAAGTGTTTTAGAGAGATAAAAAACTATCTAGCACTGCTTCAGTACTTAATATTAATAAAAAAGGATCATGACAAAATGACAAAAATAACTTGGTGAATATAGGAATAAGAAAAAAAAGAAAAAAAAACGAAAAGAACTGAATGGGCAAGCATCATTTTATTACAAATATAATATTGTAATGGATCACTCTTTTCAGATGTGGAACTAATGAGAACTTATGAAGTGGTGTGTGGCAAGAATGAACATTAGGATTCATATAATCTAATTTAATTCATGATTATAAATTGTATTGAATCATTCAACTCATATTAACGTCCTCAAAATAATGTGTTTCTTTCACAATTAAGGGTTTCACACAAGGTTTCACTGCTGCTGGTAGAGGGGAAAAGTGAGTGTTCATAATCTTTCTATTAAACCTACACTAAGCCATAACCATAAGAATAGTCCTACAATTATCAGCTCAGATCTCAAGTCAGCAAAGGCATCAACACCATCTATTTGTCTGTCTACAGAAAGCCGCCACCATGAGTACGGACGCAGAGATGGAGCAGTATGGCAAGGCCGCCATTTACCTCCGTAAGCCAGAGAAGGAGAGAATGGAGGCTCAAGCTGCACCCTTTGATGCCAAATCTGCAGCATATGTGGTTGATGCTAAGGAGCTGTATGTCAAGTGTAAAATCCTAAGTAAGGACGGTGCCAAAGTCACCGTGGAACTGCTCGAATCTAAGGAGGTACGTAGGTGGATCTAAAATAAAATAGTGACACAGTGCAACTGTAATTGCAAGACATTCTAGAGTTGTGTTTTTATTTTTAGGAAAGAGTTGCAAAGGAGGCTGATGTCACCCCTATGAACCCTCCCAAGTATGACAAAATTGAGGACATGGCCATGATGACCCACCTCACTGAAGCCACTGTCCTGTATAACCTCAAAGAGCGTTATGCAGCATGGATGATCTATGTAAGGTTTTCTACATGCTGAGTACAGTACAGCATTGCACCTGTCGATAGCAAAGAAAGAAAAATACAGAGTACAAGTTATATCATCAAGTGAAAACCATAGAAAAACTAATTCAGACAAACTCATGGTTCTGAAGTTAACTTGCTCATTAGTTGATGCCACTTGCAAGTTGTGACTAATCGCAGCTCTAGTGATCCGTTGACCCAGATATGTGGCATGCTCAGTGTTACAGTATGTTGTATGATGTTAATGTTCTCTCTCTTCTCCCCTTCAGACCTACTCTGGCTTGTTTTGTGCAACTGTGAACCCCTACAAGTGGCTCCCAGTGTACGACCAGGAGGTTGTAAATGCCTACAGAGGCAAGAAGCGTATTGAGGCTCCACCCCACATCTTCTCTGTCTCTGACAACGCTTATCAGTTCATGCTGATGGGTACGTACTAGTCAGGACATTTAAAAAAAGATATAACTACAGTATAATGATTTCGTGCTGTATCCGTGACTAAAAGTTTGCTTTACATTTTACAGATAAAGAGAACCAGTCTGTCCTGATCACGTAAGTTTCATCAAGCCCATCTACTAGGCATTAAAAAAGGAACATTGTGTACAAATTCACTAACTACATTTCTCTGAATGTATGCATTTATAACCAGTGGAGAATCCGGTGCTGGAAAGACTGTGAACACCAAGCGTGTCATCCAGTACTTTGCAACAGCTAGTTCTGGTGGAGAAAAATGTGCGGCCGATAGCGGTAAAATCAAGGTATATCTACAGGTTTTTAACATTAACAAAAACAAATATTTTTGAATATGAAGCATTTATATACAATATAGCAATTCAATTTAAAATAATTCTGACCAAATTTTAAATTGGGCGATGTCTAAAACATTCTAGGGGTCACTGGAGGATCAGATTATTGCAGCCAATCCCTTGCTGGAGTCCTATGGTAATGCCAAGACTATTAGGAATGACAACTCCTCTCGCTTTGTAAGTATAAATAATGACATTTTATGAGAAAACCTGCAATGATTCCACAATGTAGAGGGATGAAACACATTTTGCTATATCAAACAGGGTAAATTCATCAGAATCCATTTCGGCACAACGGGTAAACTGGCCAGTGCTGATATTGAGACATGTAAGTATGAAGTTCACAGATGATAAATTATATACAGTATGCGTTCATTTGAGGATTACTTTTTGAGTTATGTACAACCCATATAAATGTTATCATTATTATTATTTTTATTATGAGTTATGTACAACCCATACAGATTTGCTGGAGAAGTCTAGAGTGACCTACCAGCTTTCTGCAGAGAGAGGTTACCACATCTTTTTCCAGATGATGACCAACCACAAACCTGAGATTATTGGTAAGTGGAATTACTGATGATGCTGTGAGTACATAAATGAATGAATAAAAACACATGTTCACCCTTTTTTAATCCCTTTTAAGAAATGTGTCTGATCAGCGCCAACCCCTACGACTTTCCATTGATCAGCATGGGTGTGATCACTGTGGCCAGCATTAATGACAAGGAGGAGCTGGAAGCTACTGATGTTAGTGAACATATTTTAATACTTTAATACTTTCTAATACGCACTGTGCACTGCAGTCAGTTGCTCTGCAAAATGTATTTTATAAAGCCGTGGTTGACAAGCACTTTGGAATTGTAGCAGTTGAGGCATTACATTTAGTTTGACTCGGTTTCACAGATACATATTTTGAAAAAAGCCGATCTACAGTACATGTTTTCACATTCTTTACGTCTTTGTTAGATAATATTCGACAATTTGGCCAATGTTTGACAATTTTTATAGTATAGTTAGTTGATTACTTTGGACGTAGTAACGGTCATATTTGTTTTATTTGAAATAATTTCTTTTATAGGTCTTAAAAGTCCTAAATTGTCACTTTAGAAATGAGCAGATAAAATATATACACTTATACTGTATGTTGGATTGTTAATTGTTGAGTTGTACATAGTTTAAAATTATGTTTGTTAATCTAATGTTTAATCTCAATCTTTTGAATACGTCAGGAGGCTATTGACATCCTGGGCTTCAACGGTGAGGAAAAACAGTTAATCTACAAGCTCACCGGTGCAGTGATGCATCATGGAGTCTTGAAGTTCAAACAGAAGCAGCGTGAAGAACAGGCAGAACCTGACGGCACGGAGGGTAAGCTGATATTTATTATTATTATTATTATTATTATTCATTATCACAGAGGGTGAGCTAAATCTTCAACTAAGGAAAATGTAAATGAAAATAATGCATGCTTTGTCACAAGTATTGTATTTACTTATATTCAAAATGAACTAAGCTAAATATATTTCCAATATATTTCCATTATTTTATTTATTTATATTATACTGGTTACGGTGGCATGGTGGCGCAGTCTGTAGTGCTGTCGCCTCACAGCTAGAAGTTCCTGGATTCGATTCCCGCCGGGGGCGCTGGGGGCGTGCGTGTCCTCTCGTCCGCATCATCATTGCCCATACTCTAGGTGGGGTTGGCTAAAGGGCCTTTCTGTACGGAGTTTGCATGTTCTCCCCGTGTCCCCCTCGGCTAGACACCCTCACAAAAAACATGCAGTAGTCCTGGTCTCTATACTGCCTCCCCCTGGTCAGTCGGGTCAGTCTGATGGAGGGGAAAGGAACAGGTTGGAATAACGTGTTCCTTCCACGCGCTACGTCCTACTGGGCCCAGGTTTACAGCTTACAAAATTGGCACTGGTTTAAAAAATTGTGGGATAAAAAAGAAAAAAATATATTATACTGTTTAGACTGATATTTATTGGGTTTACCTATGATCCTGGATTACTATCTCTATGCATTTGACGTATTACCTCGTGTTTACCTTGCTTACTGTAAATCGCTCTCTGGATTAAGAGCATCTGCTAAATGCCTAAATTGTAAATTGCAAATTGTATGAACATTTCAGAGGCTGACAAGATTGGCTACCTGTTGGGTGTAAACTCAGCAGAGATGCTTAAGGCGTATTGCTACCCCAGAGTGAAAGTCGGAAACGAGTATGTCACTAAGGGACAAACTGTCCCACAGGTGAGTAAGTTACATTATTTCCATGTTCTGATTTCATACACACCTTATATTCTCAACACAGCATACCATAAGAACTCTAATATCTTTTTGAGTTGTGTCCAGACTGTCTAAAATCACCTTCTGTAGATAAAATAATCCTACAACATTATTCAAATTAATTTATATTTATTTATTTCATAAATGAAGAGCATACAAAATATACCACTCTGCGGAAACATGTGCAGTTCAATGCACCTCTGACATATTATTTTAACAGTATTGTTATACTGTGTGTACCTGTAAAAAAAAAAAAAAAAAACACTACACATTGTGTATGCAACCATACAAACCCTCCCGCTCACTCAGCTAACACAGGGAAGCTGTCAGAACCTTCCCTAAAACACCCGGGACAGACTCTTCTCCCTTCTGGCTTTGAAACTGTGGAACGAACTCCCCATTGCAGTCACTGTAGAACTGCAGACTCACTCCCAATCTTCCACCGTAATCTGAAGACTCACCTCTTCAGACTCCACCCTAGGCTGTCCTTGCCCTAGCCTTGAAGACCTTTCAGGCATAATGCAAAGGCTTAAATGTTATTTAGATAGCATGTTATGTAGATAGATGCCAGGTTCATTTGTAGACCTGGCATAGCCTGGTTCCAGACGAATCTGCCTTTGCAAAATTGCATCGCACTTTAGCCCTCGGCAGATTAGGTCTGGCCCCCCTCCATAGAGATTCCATTTCTCTCCCTCCGCAGTTGTGCGGAACCAACCAGGGCCCAGTATCCAAATGTGGGCGGGCTTATCACCTTATTTGGAGTAATGACGTACAAGGAAGCACTGCTCTGATTGGTTCGTGAACAAGGAAGCACTGCTCTGATTGGTTTAGGTCTAACCAATAGAGTCCGTTTGGATCTTTTTGTAACCGCCCCTAGACCAGACTAATATCCACGCAGTGTGTCGTGTGACATTGTCCTGCCACGCGAGGCTAGACCTGGCATCCTATAGTGTGTATAGTTTCAATGTACAGATTATTGATTTTTTGTTTTTGGATTATACTGTTTAGACTGATGATAGGTTCTTGGTTTACCTATGATCCTAGATTACTATTGATATGCATTTGATGTATTACCTTGTGTTTTCCTTGCTTACTGTAAATCGCTCTGGATTAAGAACGTCTGCTAAATGCCCAAATTCTGAATTGTAAATTGTGTAATTCACACCCCTACTAAAGTTCCTATTCCCTTAGGTAATGAACTCAGTCGGTGCCTTGGCCAAGTCCATCTATGAAAAGGAGTTCTTGTGGATGGTCATTAGGATCAATGAGATGCTGGACACCAAGCAGCAGAGAAACTCCTACATTGGTGTGCTGGACATCGCTGGTTTTGAAATCTTTGATGTAAGTGGCATGGACTTGTTTTAAGTGGGATCATCATTATTTCTGTCACAAAAACTTTAAGAGACTGCAGGCTAATGATCTAATGATATCCACCCACAGTTCAACACCCTGGAGCAGCTGTGCATCAACTTCACCAATGAGAAACTGCAACAGTTTTTCAACCACACCATGTTTGTTCTGGAACAAGAAGAGTACAAAAAAGAAGGCATCCCCTGGGATCTCATTGACTTCGGCATGGACCTGGCTGTCTGCATTGAGCTCATTGAGAAGGTATACAATTATTATTATATTATATTAATATATTATTATATATTATCATGGACTTGGCTGTCTGCATTGAGCTCATTGAGAAGTTATATTATATCATTATATTATATCATTATATATTATCATGGACTTGGCTGTCTGCATTGAGTTCACTGAGAAGGTATACAATTATTTTGTGCTTTAATGGACATGATGTTAATATTGTTTTTGTTTATGGTGATTTGTCTCTTTTGCCTTCTTAAAGCCCTTGGGCATCTTCTCCATCCTTGAAGAGGAGTGCATGTTCCCAAAGGCTTCAGACAAAACTTTCAACGACAAGTTGCATGGCACACATCTTGGAAAGAATAAGGCCTTTGAGAAGCCCAAGCCTGCCAAAGGCAAGGGCGAGGCCCACTTCTCCCTGGTTCACTACGCTGGAACGGTGGATTACAGGTAGAGATTACTCTACATTACATACTAAGTCAAGTGAAATTGTGCCCTGACTTAGGTTTTGCTCCATTTACCAAGCTTTATGACTCTATGGTTTCTTTCATTTTATTTTATGCAGTAGGTTTTGGGGGGTTTTGAGGAGGCCACCGAATGTAAAAATATTCAGAGTAGAGCTTGAGGTGTTTTCTCGGGGTGCACAAGTATACCACTAAGTTGGCCATTGAAGGTGACACAGGAAAGCTGCCTGACAAGGCAGAGATGTGAAATGATCAGACTGTGAACCGCCTTACCCAACTGCCAGAAGAGATGCTTACGAAAATTATATTTAACTAGACCATACCGGTGGGGGGATATGCACACATGATCTGGCAACCCGGGAGCCAGCGAACACAAAAACGCTAATAAACAGCTGAGATTTCGTGTAATCGGAAAACGGGCTTCGCTGTTAGGTGCTCATGGTAATGGTCAATGGCTGTGTGCAAATTCAGATCAATTGCTCTAGCCACTGGGGAGAACCGGGCAGAACAATTTTGGCCTCACCACTACGACACCAATGCACCCACGCACTACAGAGGTTTGTCAAATTATAAGAGGATTGGAATAGGCCTAGAAGATGTAATCATCCATGGATAAGAGAGGTCTCTTAAAATGTTTTCACTTTCTAATTTAAATGTATATTTTTATGAATAACCTTCATTGTAATATAAATACGGTCAAACATGAATTGTCAATGTTACATCAGGAGCAATGGAGGCTGGAGGGAGGACATTTGGAAAAAAGCTAAGTTAAAAAAACATGTTCAATTCAAAGAGGACTATAATATCACTGAACATCACGTTGTATTTAATTTAAAGAGAGGACAGAGGTTCCTCTGTGCCCAGCTACGATCTGGTGCATTTACCTCTGGCAGTTGAGGTGGGTAGTGGTACATATACTGGCATTCCTGAGAAGCAGCGATTGTGTGTTCTTTGTGACCTGGGAGTTGTGGAGGCTGAGTTTCAATTTGTTTTTCACTGTCCACTGTACAATGATGTATGACATTCTTTATCTATCTATCTATCTATCTATCTATCTATCTATCTATCTATCTATCTATCTATCTATCTATCTACAGCATCACGGGATGGCTAGAGAAGAATAAGGACCCCCTTAACGACTCTGTCATTCAGCTGTTCCAAAAGTCTACAGTTAAACTGCTGGCTGTGTTCTATCCCCCACCTGAGCCTGAAGGTATGTTTATTAATCTCTGTTGGCACCAGTGTTTTTTTGTTTTAGACCTTTTTGTTTGACCTTTTTGTTTTTTATCTTTTTCTCCTCAGTGGCTGGAGCAAAGGGAGGCAAGAAGAAGGGTGGTTCCATGCAGACTGTGTCTAGTGCTTTCAGGGTAAGAATATGTATTCATTATTATCAATATTATATTCCATGAAGCATTATTATTATCAACATTATATCCATGTACGAAATAGTCTTTTCAGTTGGAATTAAACAATTTCTGTATCACAAGTTGTGAGCTTGTAGATCAGCTATTTTTGAATAGCTGAAGTTTAAAATAGGGCTTAAGTGGTTAATGTATGTTTTAGAACAATCTAAATCTGTAAAGTAACTAGTTAGTATCTAAAGTGTTCAAGTAATTGTAGAGGAGGAAAAGGAAGAATATTGTATGACCTTTTACTAATAATAAGCCTAATTGGCTCTTTTATGTCTCAATAGGCGAACTTGGGGATGCTGATGACCAACTTGAGGAGCACTCATCCTCACTTTGTGCGCTGCCTCATTCCCAACGAGTCCAAGACTCCAGGTAAACACAGAAAGTAACTATAAAAAGTGCTCCTCGAAGAACAGGTCTCCGCCAGGTCACGTAGGTTATTCTGGGCCAGCAATGTTCGGAATTCGCCAATCAGGATGGAATATGAAAAATCGGACGGAACCATCTTGATCACTTGACTATAGGGATAATGTGTACCGATTTGCATGATTTTTGGACAAAATGTGTATGAGTAATATAAAAAAATGCGCTATAAAAGGCAAATGTGAAAAATGCAGGGCAAAGGTTTTTCCTTGGCTTCTAGGGAGTGTACATACAAAGTTTTACACAGATCAGTGCAGTTATAGGTAAAAACAGGAATCGGCCTGTCATAGCGCCACCATTAGGCTGATTTGAAAAGTTTCAAGTGGCATTTCTTCCTCGACCTAATGGAAACTTTGGAAGCCGATTTTAGCCAATCAGGATGGAATATGAAAAATATGAAAGACAAGTTTCGTTTAATGACTATAGAGATACTGTGTATCGATTTGCAGGATTTTTGGACAAAATCTGTAGGAGAACTTTCAAAAAAATAGTTTTGCACAAATCGGCCAGCTGGTGGCGCTATAAAAGGCCCATGTGAAACATTTGGGGCAGAGGTTCTGCTTTGGCATCCAGGGAGTGTGTGTGCACAGTTTTGCTGCGATCAAGCCAACGTTGCCGGAGATTAGCTGTACAGAGACAGAATGACACACACACACATACACACACGGACACACAGAGCCAAAAATGTAAACAATGATTGTGAGGTGGTCATTTAATAGAACTTTGGCCAGTGTGTAACTATTCTGTCCTAATAATAATAAAGGAGCAACATCTTTACAGGCCTGATGGAGAACTTCCTGGTTATCCACCAGCTTAGGTGTAACGGTGTGCTGGAGGGCATCAGAATCTGTAGAAAGGGCTTCCCCAGCAGAATCCCATATGCTGACTTCAAGCAGAGGTATTCATTCCCTTTTTCCAGCAAAGCTGTTCCATACCTATAAACGGGAGGCACGCAAAATGACCATGAACTTCTGCTAAACAGGTACAAAGTACTGAATGCCAGTGCATGTCCCGATGGCGCGTTCATGGACAACAAGAAAGCCTCTGAGAAGCTGCTTGGGTCCATTGACGTTCCCGTTGATGAGTACAAGTTTGGACACACCAAGGTAAACACACTGTGAACCTGGTTTAACATTATCAAGAGAGGACTAAAAGTTGATGTTACAGTTGTTCAGTTACAGTGTTTGTAACATTGTCTTCAGGTGTTCTTCAAAGCTGGTCTGCTGGGTACGCTGGAGGAGATGCGAGATGAAAAGTTGTTTGCTCTGGTCACCATGACTCAGGCTCTCGCACGAGCTTACCTCATGAGGAAGAATTTTGTTAAGATGATGGCTCAGAGGTACTTTATAAACATCATTTATTCAATATTTAGTATCATTTGTAAGTACACTTACTGTTCAATACAATTTTGTTATAGTGTCAAAACACTATATTAAAACTAAACTACCGTCCACAATCATGACACACTTCAACCGTTTTTCCACAGAGAGGCCGTTTTCACCATCCAGTTCAACCTTCGCTCGTTCGTCAATGTGAAAAACTGGCCATGGATGAAGGTCTACTACAAGATCAAGCCTCTTCTGCAGAGTGCTGAGACTGAGAAGGAACTGGCCAACATGAAGGAGAACTACGAAAAGATGACGATTGACCTGGCTGCTGCCCTGGCCAAGAAGAAGGAACTAGAGGAGAAGATGGTGGCTCTGATACAGGAGAAAAATAACCTCCTGCTGTCATCAGCGTCAGTAAGTACACTGGACATTTTACAATTCTATCCCTCAGATTACAAAGCTGTGCTTTTTCATGCTCCCTAAGAGTCTGTACCCACCAACAGGCAACTGCAAAAGGTATAACTTGACCAGAACAAATGCTGACATCATGTTTCTTCCCTTGTGTTTTTTTCTTTTTTCATTGACCCCAAGGGAGGTGAAGCATTAAACGATGCAGAGGAGAGATGTGAGGGTCTTATTAAAAGTAAGATTCAGTTGGAGGCAAAGCTCAAAGAGACGACTGAGAGACTGGAGGACGAGGAGGAGATCAATGCTGAACTGACCGCCAAGAAGAGGAAGCTGGAGGATGAATGCTCTGAGCTAAAGAAGGACATTGATGACCTGGAGCTCACCTTGGCCAAAGTGGAGAAGGAGAAACACGCCACTGAAAACAAGGTATAGATTATACACTCTCTGGGGTTTTATCAAGTTAGTAGTCGTTGATGTCGGGCAGAAACCTCCTATATCCATATTAAAACCATTTGTGTTTTTTTCGTAAATGAACGCCCTAATTGATCATACTACAGCGTCACACACACACACACACACACAAAAAAAGTAGCAGATCTACAAGCTTGTCGATCTGCTACTTTTGCTATTTTTGGGTGGGAATCCTGACAAGTCACTGTTTTGGACACGAGAGGATCCACCCGACAGAGACCAAGTGCAATAATGATCTATTCCATGACAACAAATTCTGTTCTGCTTATTTAGGTGAAGAACCTGACCGAGGAGATGGCCTCTCAGGATGAGGGACTTGCTAAGCTGACCAAGGAGAAGAAGGCCCTCCAAGAGGCACATCAGCAGACCCTGGATGACCTGCAGGCAGAGGAAGACAAAGTCAACACTCTGACCAAGGCCAAGACCAAGCTGGAGCAGCAAGTTGACGATGTGAGTTTATGAAGTGAATCAGATGTTCTGGATAACATTATGTTTATTGTTTCTCTGAATGATGATGCACAAATAATTTATCATTGTGCAGCTGGAGGGTTCTCTGGAGCAAGAGAAGAAGCTCCGCATGGACCTGGAGAGAACCAAGAGAAAGCTGGAGGGTGATCTGAAACTGGCCCAGGAATCCATCATGGACCTGGAAAATGACAAGCAACAGTCTGAAGAGAAGATAAAGAAGTAATGTGGACCAACAATATGAAATGTCATGGAGAGAAACCACAACCAGAATGACACTAACATATGATGTGCTGTATTCCACAGGAAGGACTTTGAAGTAAGCCAGCTTCTGAGTAAGGTTGAGGATGAACAATCTTTGGGGGCTCAGTCACAGAAGAAGATCAAAGAACTCCAGGTATTTTTATATTTTGTAAAATCATTCATAATAAGTAAGAGTACATTATTACTTTCAGATGTTAATCTATCAACATTAATTTGAAAGGCTCGTATTGAAGAACTGGAGGAGGAGATCGAGGCAGAGCGTGCTGCTCGTGCCAAGGTTGAGAAGCAGAGAGCTGATCTCGCCAGGGAACTTGAGGAGATCAGTGAGAGGCTTGAGGAGGCTGGAGGAGCCACCGCTGCTCAGATCGAGATGAATAAGAAGCGTGAGGCTGAGTTCCAGAAGCTGCGTCGTGACCTTGAAGAGTCCACCCTGCAGCATGAAGCCACCGCCTCTGCTCTCCGTAAGAAACAGGCTGACAGTGTGGCTGAACTGGGTGAACAGATCGACAACCTCCAGAGAGTCAAGCAGAAACTAGAGAAGGAGAAGAGTGAATACAAGATGGAGATTGATGACCTGTCCAGCAACATGGAGGCTGTTGCTAAGGCAAAGGTATGATGGAATACCTTTGTATAATATAATTATTCGGATAACACTTTTTTTCGTTTTTCATTTCACCTTTATTTATTAAGAAAGGTCAATTGAGGGCAAGCTCTCCTTTCCAATGACGCCCTGATTACAGTAAACATAGCATAACATTAAACAAAATAAATTTCAAGATAACAGATATTTCTGATATTCTAAGAATGCAAGTGCAGACATATCTCAGAGTATTTCTCACAAACGGTTCAAAGCGATCGAGTGAAATGAAATTCTCCAATTTCAAAACTGATTGTAGACAGTTCCACATGTGTGGGACATAGTAGTGAAAGGCAGTCTTAACGTTAAGCTGATAATTAGACAATTTGTTAACCACTTAAACCCCAGCATCCGTATTGTGGGAACGCGTCACGATTATTTTCAGCGAAAGCTTTCCCCACATTAACAGAAAATGTGGTTTAAGTGGTTAAGTAAGAATTTGTAGATAAAAACAGTGCAGTGCTGTTCTCTCCTCATAGCTAATGATGGCCAACCCAGTGATGAGTAAGGAAACCATCTCCAGTTATAAACAGGAGGGCTGAATGATAGAATCAAAGCAATAAACCAATCAGAAAATAACAACGATGATTGAATATGTCCAATGTTCATTTACAGGGAAATCTTGAGAAGATGTGCCGCACCCTTGAGGACCAACTTAGTGAAATCAAGGCCAAGAGTGATGAGAACGTTCGCCAGATCAATGATGTTGGAGCTCAAAGAGCAAGACTGTTGACAGAGAACGGTAAATGTTCATGTTAAAGTCTACTTTGTCTACATGGTTTGTCGATGGTACTTGAGCCAATTGACCATAAATAGAGATAATGCTTTGATCAGCAGTTATCCCGGGACTTAGGTGTTTGAAATGTTTGAAACGAATATTACAATTTCTAACTAGGTGAGTTTGGTCGTCAACTGGAGGAAAAAGAAGCTCTGGTCTCTCAGCTCACCAGAGGCAAGCAGGCCTTCACCCAGCAGATTGAGGAGTTGAAGAGAGTCGTTGAAGAGGAGGTTAAGGTAAGGAACAATTTTCCTTTAACCTTTTTTTTTAGGCCTAGTTTTATATTTTTGGCAATTTCATTCAGCTGACATTATTTTGGTCATTTTGTTTTGACAGGCAAAGAATGCCCTTGCTCATGCTGTGCAATCAGCTCGCCATGACTGTGACCTTCTGAGGGAGCAGTTTGAGGAGGAGCAGGAAGCCAAGGCGGAGCTGCAGCGTGGAATGTCCAAGGCCAACGCTGAGGTGTGTCAGTGGAGGAGCAAGTATGAGACTGATGCTGTCCAACGCACTGAGGAGCTGGAGGAAGCTAAGTAAGTGATCAGTGTTTTAAACCAGTGTTTCTCAAACTTTTGGGTGTCACAGACGCTCAAATTGATCTATATTTGGCCGCGAACATCCTCTGCAAAGGTTTTGTGCCAGGGACCCCCAGAAGAGAAGATTTATGTTAAAAAAATTAAAATTTTTTCAAAATGTTTCGATATTTTTCGATATTTTTCAAAAACAAAACAGCAGAAAATAGCAGATGTACAAGCTCGCAGCATAGCATGAAGTGACGCACATTGAGCTTATAGATCTGTTATTTTTAAATAGCCAACGTATAAATGGATAAAGTGGTTAAAATGATCTTGATGCTACTGTACATTAACAATTTTTGTTGGGGACCCCCTGGATCCCCCTCCGAAAAAACCCTGGGGGTCCCCGGACCCCACTTTGAGAACCAGTTATTTACACTGTCAGGCAGCACTCACTATTCAAAATATTGCCCATAATAATTTGATTCCATTCAACACTGATCAACAGGAAGAAGCTAGCCCAGCGTCTTCAGGAAGCTGAGGAGCAAATCGAGGCTGTGAATTCCAAGTGCGCCTCTCTGGAGAAGACCAAACAGAGACTCCAGGGTGAAGTGGAAGACCTCATGATTGATGTGGAGAGGGCCAATGGTTTGGCTGCCAACCTTGACAAGAAACAGAGGAACTTCGATAAGGTGCTTTGACATTCATTAGTTTAAAACAAAAATAATCAGTGACTCCTTAAAGTGGGGTAAATTACACATTTCATTACACATGCTGTGCAGGTCTTGGCAGAATGGAAGCAGAAGTTTGAAGAGGGCCAGGCAGAACTGGAGGGAGCTCAGAAAGAGGCTCGTTCTCTCAGCACTGAGATGTTTAAGTTGAAGAACTCCTACGAGGAGTCTCTGGACCAACTGGAGACCATGAAGCGTGAGAATAAGAACCTGCAACGTGAGTCTTTCTCTACATCATTCTTTTAACAACAGTTTTTATTTTTGCTTTATTTATTTTTTGCATATTTGTTTTGAGCCAAAAGCTGGTGTTGTCATCATGTAGCTTTTAAAATTATTGAAATGTTCAAAATTAATTGTGGATATAGGCTACACCAACTTTATTCAACTACAAATACAAAATACTTGCTGACTGAAAGGTTCTTCAATCATTATATTCAATCAACTGCAGAGGAGATCTCAGACCTGACTGAACAGATTGGTGAGACTGGAAAGAACATCCATGAGCTGGAGAAGTCCAAGAAACAGGTGGAGACAGAGAAGTCAGAGATCCAGACAGCCCTGGAGGAAGCCGAGGTAAAACTGCAGAAGAATGCAATTGTGTGTAGTGTAGTGATCCCACTGAAGTGGCTATGAGCGAGCTAGCTCACTTAGACATTGTCTATTGATCAATAGACATTGTCTATTGATTGATCGGGTTTCGATCCCTGCTCAGGACGTTGTGCTATTCACTACATTGGGGTCAAAAGTTGGATGCCTCTCCTCGTAAGAGGTTTGTGGAACATAAAGCACAAGGATGCGCTTGGACTCGAGGGGGGAGAGGGGTAGTCTAGCGACCCCACAGAAGTGGCCTGGCCATAACTCTGGCCAACATATCCTCTGATCGTGCTAGCTCTCTTAGTGTTGCCTGTTGCGTGCTGGACTGGTGAGTTGGCGATCAAGGTTTGATCCCAGCTCAGGGCGTTGCGCTATTTGCTCCAATATTTTAAGCTCCAATATTTTATATTTCTTTCAATAAGTTTTATATTCAATCAATGTAGCAGTGTATGATCTCACATTTTGATCCTGCGTTACATTTCAGGGTACTCTGGAGCATGAGGAGTCCAAGATTCTTCGTGTGCAGCTGGAGCTCAACCAGATCAAGGGTGAGGTCGACAGGAAGCTGGCAGAGAAGGATGAGGAGATGGAGCAGATCAAGAGGAACAGCCAGAGGGTGATTGACTCCATGCAGAGCACTCTGGACTCTGAGGTCAGGAGCAGAAACGATGCCCTGAGGATCAAGAAGAAGATGGAGGGAGACCTGAACGAGATGGAGGTTCAGCTGAGCCACGCCAACCGCCAGGCTGCTGAGGCCCAGAAGCAGCTGAGGAACGTCCAGGGACAGCTTAAGGTGCAAAACATAGTATTTAGTAGATAGACACATATTCAAACAGTGGAGCTGCTCTGAAAGAAATTAGTCACATTCTGATGTTTCTCCTCACCACTTCAAATGTGATTTATTTTAGGATGCCCAACTGCACCTTGATGATGCTCTCAGAGCCCAAGAAGATCTGAAGGAGCAAGCTTCCATGGTGGAGCGTAGGAACGGCCTCATGGTTGCTGAGATTGAGGAGCTGAGAGTGGCTCTGGAACAGACAGAGAGAGGCCGCAAAGTGGCTGAGCAAGAACTGGTAGATGCTAGTGAGCGCGGTGGACTGTTGCACTCTCAGGTATGTAAGTCAATAAAAAACGTCAATATTCAGAATAAAACAATGTTTACATCATGCTTACTTACATTGTTCAACTGAATCTTTATTTTAGAACACAAGCCTTTTGAACACCAAGAAGAAGCTTGAGACTGACCTGATCCAGGTCCAAGGTGAAGTGGACGACAGCGTTCAAGAAGCAAGGAATGCAGAGGAGAAGGCCAAGAAAGCCATCACTGATGTAAGTTAGGATGCCCTACCCTTATCTATTAGATTTCCTAATGTCATGCTTGATATAAACATACAATACAATACAAACATGACTTTCTAGGCTGCCATGATGGCCGAGGAGCTGAAAAAGGAGCAGGACACTAGCTCTCACCTGGAGAGGATGAAGAAGAACCTGGAGGTCACAGTCAAGGACCTGCAGCACCGTCTAGATGAGGCTGAGAACCTGGCTATGAAGGGAGGCAAGAAGCAGCTCCAGAAACTGGAGGGCAGGGTAAGATGTAGTTTACTTCAACACAGGTTATAGTCATAGACAATGAAATAAAAAGAAATAACCTCATATTGTATAATTCAACTGTGAAGGTGCGTGAGCTGGAGGCAGAGGTTGAAGGTGCACAGAGAGGTGGAGCAGATGCTGTTAAAGGTGTCCGCAAATACGAGAGGAGAGTGAAGGAGCTGACATACCAGGTACTGTATTTCATGTTCACTTCAATGACCATCATGCCTCTGACAAAATTAATAGATTGCACGAACATACAAATAACGTTATGAATTCACTCTGACTGTAGACTGAAGAGGACAAGAAGAATGTTGGCAGGCTTCAGGATCTGGTAGACAAACTGCAGATGAAGGTGAAGGGCTACAAGAGGCAGGCTGAAGAAGCGGTAAGACAAATATGCATATTGATGAATTTCACTTGGCCATGGGCATAGTGCCGTTGTCTCAGTGTAACTACTAACTAAGACATAATAGGAATCAGTTATGTAAAAAATAAGGCTGGTATTATGTGAAGATGACCAACAGCAGAGCATTTCAGTGTCCATCTCGCTGCTTTCCACGAGCGGCACATGGAATCTCTAGATTGCTGTGCTTGTATGGCATGCGGGGAGGCTATGGAAGCTCTGACCTGTTACTGTAACACAGGTGCTAAAAGGAAAGGCAACCTGTTCCACAACAATGCACACGTGCTTCAGACGCAGTGTGTTTCAGGCAAAATGGTAAACCTGTGCAAAATGGACTACAGAAAGCAATAGATTCTGTTTCGCTCGGGGTGCCGAAAAAGAACACAGCCATGACCGCACCACTCCAATGAGAAGCTGAAGTCACTCATGAACATACCACATGGGCTACTGTATTAGCCACAACCACACGTTACAATTTCCTGAAATTGTCTTAATAATTGCAAGATGCTCTTTTCAAAAATTGAGGCTTTGAACCATCTCTATCATATTGTAGGAGGAAGCAGCCAACACTCACCTGTCCAAGTGCAGAAAGGTTCAGAATGAGCTGGAGGAGGCTGAAGAGCGTGCTGACATCGCTGAATCCCAGGTCAACAAGATGAGAGCTAAAAGTCGTGACTCCAAGGTAAATACATGAAGGCAATATGAAGGTTTATTAAGATGATTATCTTTAACTAAGATTTAACTAAAGAGGAATGTTGAATATCTAAATAAATTCCTATTTTTTACAGGGAAAAGAAGCTGCTGAATAACTTCTCCAATTCACGTCACTATAAAAAGTCATAAAATATGACCCATTGTATTCAATAAAGGTGGTAACAAAATAATGTTTTTGTTTCTTGTGTTCATTACTTCGTCAATCACTTTTTATTGTCAGGTTTGTCAGAGTATTCTGGTTCCAACTCACATGTCTACTATATAGTGTTTCAACCCAGTCTCCAGGCTGAAACGTTTCTAAAATACGTTTCTACATAAAACCAAAACGTTACATTAAAACGTAATTTCGTTAAATTACGTTAGGATTTAAAGTTTCGTTGGTCTGCTGTCTGAGGGTCATTTGTTTGTATTTTACGTCTGAATTACGTTAGGATTTAACGTTTCGTTGGTCTGCTGTCTGAGGATCATTTGTTTGTAATTTACGTCTGTGGATCTGCTCTCTTATAAATCCATGACATGCTCTTTATATATCCCGAATCAAATAATAATAATAATAATAACTAGGAATAATGAATTTTGCGCATTTAAAATGTTTAATCAGTTTCTCAGTTTAACTCTCGTATTAAAACTTCCATTTGACATTGCAATAGTATCCATTTAACCATAAAACTATTTAAAATCTATTAATAAGCCAGATTAAGAACATTCAACCCATACTTGGCATGATACAACGACGTGAACTTGCTTCGTGGTATGTACTGTATTTGCCAGTGGCTATTAAATTTAATCACTGCTGACTGCATATAAATAATCGGTATAACTGGGAGGGTGGCAGGGTGCTGAGTTTCTTCACTTGGTGTCAGTATGTCAATAGGTTCATATTCAGTGGTGGAAAGTATGTTAAGTACATTTTGCTGCTAATAGCCTACTATACATACTTATGTAGGCATGTCTGACATGTCTGGCTGGGATTAAGGTTTGGCCCTTGCCCCCTAATGTCAGCCAATAAAAAAGTGTCTCAAATAATGTTATTTTCATCCCTTGTACTCATCACATTTCATTTCAGCATTACATTTCAGCATGAAATGGTTCATTAACAGACTATGTAATGTATTGCACACTCAGCCTCTCTCACACAGCTGATACAGTCCAAGATTGTCACAGATTGCCTATCAAATCAAGCAGACACTAAAATTGCCTAAACACAAATCTGTATTACCTGTGCTGTTAATAATTGTGTTTATTAAAGGAGGAGTTCACCCAAAAAATTACTTATTTTCTATCAATTGCACACCCTATGAAGCCTTGAATCCATGGATTATTTTTTGTTTTTGTCGCATTCCTAAGCTAATAATTTGATTCCCGTCTCCTACCGGCTAATGTATGCGGTAGGAGACACAAAGTAGATTATTTGTGTCTCCTACCGGAAATACACACGGTCATCAAATTATTGTCTTAGGAATGCCACAAAAACAAATCCATGAAATCAAGGCTTCATGGGGTGTGTAATTGATAGAAAATAAGTCATTTTTTGGGTGAACTCCTCCTTTAAGTATTCAATCAATCAAAAAGGGCTGAGCATAGAACTAGCTGGGCCCCTGAAAAGGTCCAGTGAATGAGCCCTCCCCAAATCTGCTTTACTCCAATCTGGGAGCCTATGGTCAGAAAAAGGACAAAACATCGCCCTCTGCTGTTTTTTTCTCTTTTAGCGCATTTCTGAATCTGTTCTTGAGAGATTAGCTTTACTTATATAGATTTATAGGTTCGGTATTTGTAGTGCACCCCCATCCAGTTATTACACTGGCCTGGGGTGCAGTCCGAACAAAGAAAAAAAAAACAGAACAAGACAAAGAAGACTAGACTAGGACAACAAGAACTCAGTCACACTGTCAGTCAGTCACAACAGGAGGGAGTAGAGGTTAAAAACACACACACACACACACACACACACACACACACGCACGCACACGCACACGCACACGCACACGCACACACACACCAAATGGAACCAAGTGAACCCTATTGGTTTTGCTTCCATTTGTACAGACCTGTAATGATCCATTTGGACCATCCATTTGGAACTCTGAAGGTCCCTCAACCCACTTTGAGGACAACAGCACTAGTAGTATATACATTTAGGGCTAGCTCTGTTTCTGGTAATATTTGTATGTTCATGGCACAAATAGAATTTTGGCAAAAATGTCCTCCACAAGCCTGCATAGCGATGAACCCTGAAATAAACGGAAGTAAAAGAATACCTTGTACAACGGACAAAAACACTGACAGTGTAGTCAGACAATAGGAAAATAGCCAGTTAAAAAGTGCCTATAAGAAAGAACACACACACACACACACACAGGAGATTACATATTTTGTACACAGTCTCTCGTACAACAGTGGTTTCCAAACAGTATGCTGTGACTTGTGAGACAAGACCAGGTGCCTTAGGATTTTCATTTCCCAGTACAAATCCTATGTCAGAATTGCCTAATGGGTAGACGGTGGACGTCACAAACGTAACATCCAGACTTTAGAGGTTCACCGTTGCTCCGATCCGCACCAAACTTGGCACAAATACTGTTCCGTGGTCTGCCATGAGAACAGTCACACCAGGGGCCACATAGACCCCCATCAGGGGCCCCTGGGTGCCACAGGCGCACCGTTACTTCTAATGCATGAGGGGGCTGTGTTTTTTTTCAATTACTGTTTTCATTTAGTTAATGTGTTTTATATTTCATTTATATATTTTTTTAAATAATAATAAATGAAAATAAGTGAAAAAAGTAGATAGATAGTGTACTGATGATAGATACATAGATCTATATATCTGTCATCAGTACACTATCTATATATCTATCATCAGTACACTATCTATATATCTATCAGTACACTGTCTATCATCAGTACACTATCATTATATCTATCATCAGTACACTATCTATATATCTATCATCAGTACACTATATATCTATCATCAGTACACTATCTATATATCTATCATCAGTACACTATCGATATATCTATCATCAGTACACTGTCTCAACCATAGACTGTAAAATATGATCTCAACCCACCATGGTAAAACATGACATTGAATAATTGCATAATGCGGTGGTGCCCTCTAGTGGCTATCCGAGGTAAGGAGTGCTCTTGCCAATGTGTTAGTATATTAATCCATTCCATCTATTGCTCTTCTAAACTAATTTGTAATAAAGATCAGTACAGGGGAACTATGATGTTATACATAATGTGTCATTCATTTGATAGCCTGTCTGGGGAAATTCAAAAGATGATTCTCATTGATGGTCCTGATGGCACCATCGGTCCGGGACCTTCAGCTCTCACTGGATCGGTTCGCAGTCGAGTGTGCGTCGGCTGGGATGAAAATCAGCATCTCCAAATCTGAGGCCATGGTTCTCAGCAGGAAACCGGTGGATTGTGCAGTCCGGGTAGGGAATGAGGCTTTGCCCCAGGTGAAGGAGTTTAAGTATCTCGGGGTCTTGTTCACGAGTGAGGGGAGGACGGAGCAGGAGATCAGCCGGAGAATCGGAGCAGCAGGAGCGGTATTGCAGTCGCTGTACCGCACTGTGGTGACGAAAAGAGAGCTGAGCCAGAAGGCAAAGCTCTCGGTCTTCCGAGCAATCTTCGTTCCTACTCTCACCTATGGTCATGAAGTGTGGGTCATGACCGAAAGAATAAGGTCGCGGGTACAAGCGGCCGAAATGAGTTTTCTCAGACGGGTGGCTGGCATCTCCCTTAGAGATAGGGTGAGAAGTTCGGTCACCCGGGAGAGACTCGGAGTAGAGTCGCTGCTCCTTCGCTTGGAAAGGAGCCAGCTTAGGTGGTTCGGGCATCTAGTACGGATGCCTCCCGAGCGTCTCCCTAGGGAGGTCCTCGCTGCACGTCCCACTGGGAGGAGACCCCGGGGCAGACCAAGGACCAGATGGGCGGATTACATCTCCACACTGGCCTGGGAACGCCTCGGGATCCCCCAGGAGGAAGTTGCTAATGTTGCTCAGGAGAGGAAGGTCTGGAGCTCTCTGCTGGAACTGTTGCCCCCGCGACCCGACTCCGGATAAGCGGTTGAAGATGGATGGATTCTCATTGTAGCAGACTGAGCCATTAAACCTGTTGTGATAAGGTGACTATAAATTGACAATGTTCTATTCAACTGGTATAATCACTAACACCAGTGGTGGACAGTAATGTAAAGGGATATTTCATTTTCAAACACTTTTGAGTTACTTGATGCCGTCTGCCACGTGCCCCTGATGTCACCACTGCTGAATTGGTCTTCCATCTTTGCAGTGTAGTCCTTTTACGCCTTCCTGGTGGTGCTGTTTAGCGTTTCCACAATGCCGGATCTGAAACCAGCGTTGATGTACAGTAGTTGTACACGTGCTCCGCTGTCGATCCACGGTTTCTGATTGGGATAGATCCGAACTGTCTTTTTTGGAACTATGTCGTCCATGCACTTGCTGATAAGACCAGTAACTGAGTCTGAGAGTTCATTGACATTACTCCCAGTGGCGTCCTTAAACATCCCCCAGTCAGTCTGGCATAGCGTATGTGTCCTCAGACCAAGATCGGACCTCCTTCTCAACGACCGGCTCCCTTTCAAGCCTTTATTTGTAGGCCGGTAGCAGCTGGATGGAATAGTGGTCAGAGCTTCCAAGAGGTGGACGGCGGAGAGCTTTGTATCCATCTTTAGAGGGTGTGTAGCAGTGGTCAAGAATATTGTCACCATGGGTGCTGCATGTGACATGCTGGTAGAATTTAGGAAAAAACGTTTTGAGATCATTCCAGTTGAAGTCACCTAAGCATATGATTGCTTTATCCGGGTGACGATTCTCTTGTGCACTGGTAGCCTGGTGTAATTCCCTCATTGCTGTGTCCTTGTTCAGGGGTTGACACTAAGGTCTCAGAGGCACTTGCCCGTCGGGCAAGTACATGTCATTTTCTACTTGCCCACAGGTCTTGCCCACTTGCCCGAAAAGTAAATCGTCCTTTATAAAATGATAGGTTAAATTTGAATTACCGTTCAATTAAACACTTATTATTTACTTTCTACTTGCGAATTATGGGGCTGCACGATAAAACATTTCATACCTCAATATTTATGCCAAATATCTAAATGAATGAATATGACTATGTCTATGAATATGACTATGGGTTAAAGGTAGGGTATGATATTTTTTTGTAAAAACAAAAAGTTTTTGGTTATGGGTTAAAGCTCTATATTCTGATAGTAATCATTGCTATAGAGTGTTTGTTCAGTAACAGGGGTCACTCTGTCTCTCCAGCTCTTTGATAGACAGAAAATGCATTTCCAGGTAGGTGACACCATTTCAGCCAATCAGGAGAGTACCCATTTATCAGCTTAATTTTTATAGTGTTCCAGTTCCAAATTTACATGCTCATTTCTTTGCGTCATCACTTCCAATTTCACTTGTTTAATCTGTATCCTGTCTAAGTTATCTGTCCTGATTCGATAAAATTGGTATCCTGACCTGAAAAGGCATTTTCTGTTTAATAAAGAGCTGGAGAGACATGGAGACTCCTGTTACTGAACAAACACTCTATAGCAATGAGTACTATCAGAATATAAAGCTATTTAACACTTATTTTAACAAAAGAAAATCACTTAGCCTACCTTAACACTTGTTATTTTATATTTTTAAGTGTAGCAACAGTGAAAACAGCGCAATATAGGCCAACAGTGCTCTTATTTTACATTCCACAGACAGGAAGACACTTACTTTCCCATAACTTCACAAAGCGCTCTTATTTTGAAGTCCACCGACCAGAAGTCAAGGGTTTACGTTCGTCTGACTTGACACGTGTCAAGCTTTGACCGTTCAATAAACAAACGGAGGTACTGGGCTGATGCTGCTGTTTTGAACTGATACTAACATAAGGAAGGCTTTGCAAGTTGCTTCTTGGATTTTCACACGTCGGTGAGGGACAAGTAGGGAACTGCAGCACATGTGAAAAAAGTCACCGGGTGTTTTTGTTTTATATCGCGGGTGGGATGCAAGCAGCCATGCTCGTCATCAACTCCACTTTCTCACAAACAAATCTCTTCACACTAGATTCCAAACGTGATTTTGCAACCCGGTGATTTATATATATAACTAGTTGCATGTCCGTGTCTTCAGTATTATGTGAGCTTGTAGATTAGCCGTTTTCGCCGCGTCGCAGGTTCAGTGTGTGTGTGTGTGTGTGTGGGAGAGGGGGAGACGGAGCGCTCTGGCCATGCTCAAGCGTCTAAAGACGGATATCTCGTGTTGTGTTTTATAGCGAACAAAAAACAGTTGCATCCCCACTCAAAATGCGCACCTGCCCGTTGGCCAACCAGATAGCAAACTTCACCTGCCCTACCATTTGATTTACCTGCCCCGGGCAGGCGGGCAGGCGTTAGTGTCAACCCCTGTGTTGGTTCCAGGATGGATATAAACAGCGGCTACTATCACGATGCTAAAGTCGCGTGGTCGATAGAAAGGACGGCAGGCTATCATCAAAAGTTCAAGGTCTGGTGAGCAGAGGCTGTCCAGGACTTTAACATCTTTGCACCAGTTGTTATTGATCAAGGCACAAATTCCCCACCCCCTCAAGGCACAAACTCCCCACCCCAACGTGCGTGCGTGCGTGTGTGCGTGCATACTGTAAACATGTTGTACGGCTGTCCCCTAATAGCCAAATCAATTAATCGGTCAGTTTGGTCTTAGTTGACAAAGGCTTTGCCAGTTTTTTTAATGCCCCCCCCCATGCACATCTCTTTTAAGCTCGACATAACCCCTTCATCCTGCATTTAGAAAACGTTCAATAGCTACAGTAGTAGACATTGTGAAATTAAATTTGGAACGTTCAGTTCTCAACCTCACCATCCTGAAAAGTTTGGATGCAGAAAACATCATATGCAGGCATATGGGTCGAGTACAGGACGAGTAGGCTGCACTAGCGCTCCTGTTTTCGTGTATAGAGGGTCGGGTGTATAGAGGCGCAGAGAGATTGCGCCTGATCTGATTGATTGATTGATTGAAAATGTTATTAGGCAAAAGAATGTAAAACAACACAGTTACATTTATAATACTTTTGTCTAAAAGGTCCGACCCAAAAAGTCCTTGCGGACTTGTTTCCGTTGGGGTCCTTGAATTAATTTCATAGACATATATAGTAGCAACCAAACAGTTCAAAAATCAACATAAAAATACAGAGAAAAAAAAAATACCACTATGTACAAAAAAAGCATGAAAAATTTAAAATATATACAAAAAAGGGGAGGGGGGGGGTCGTCTGTCTACAGGGAAACTGGTACTAGCTCCTCTTTTGGCCTCCAGAAAGATGAGTTTTTAGGGCTGTTTTGAATGGGCTCAGCGAACTGCATTTTTTGAGGGATGGGGTTAGACTATTCCAATCCTGGGTGGCTGTGCTGTAGAAGGAGAATTTGCCCATGTTTGTTTTATGGGTGGGTGGTACCAGATTGTTGTTTACGCTCCCTCTAGTTCCGTGACTGTGGGTGTCACTAACTTTTTCGAGGTATTTATACAGATATGCGGGTATAGGGGGCATTTCGGGCAAATCTGCATTTACAATTTTGAAGACCAGTCCCATTTTTAGTTGTTTAACCCTGTCTTCCACCCTGAGCCAGCCTAGGCTGGCAAAGTGAGTGGGAGAGAGGTGGGTCATGGGCCCCAGTCCGAGAAGTAGTCGAATCAGTTTGTTTTGGGATGTTTGAAGCTTAGTCTTCAGTGACACTGAGGTGTTGGAGTACCAAGAGGAGCAAGCATAGTCAAAAAGGGGCTGAATCAGGGCCCCTGAGAGGGTCCTGAGGGTTGACAAAAGAGGAAACTCTGCCCATATATCTGATTCTCTGGTTTACTCCTTTGACCACCTTTGTTGCCATGCTTTCACCTGTCAGGTATTTGTCAAGAATACATCCCAAATAGGTAATCTCTTCTTTGCTAGTGATGATTGTGTCATCGACTTTGACCTTGAAGTCATTTACCTTCATTTTACTGAGGGAATGTTTGGTCCCAAAGAGAATGGATTCAGTTTTCCCAAGGTGTAGTGACAGTTTGTTATCGGTAAGCCAGGTACGGATTTTTGAGAGTTCAGAGCTGAGAGCTTCCTCAACTTGCAACTTGTCCTCACCCGAGATCAGGAGTGCCGAGTCATCAGCGAACAGGAACAGTTTGCAGTTACAGGCAGCATTCATGTCGTTAATGTATAGAAGGAACAGTAACGGCCCTAGATCCCATTGGTTCACCGATCTGTCCGTCAACCCCCGCCCCGTTAACACAACATTACGAGCGACGCCCACTGCACTCTGGTTGGTTGGGGAAATGAAACACTTCCTATACCGGGTACACCGACGCGCTCCTCCAGGCTTTTATTTTTTAGCAAAACTAAACAATAAAAGCCTGGAGATCGAGGCTACAGGACGAGTAACAATTCCAGTCGAGGACAGCCCTACTATGTTCAAACATAATCCTGTCAGTATTATTTAGCAACATTTTTATTTTTGTAACATTCTGTACCATAGAATATAGTTGAGAATAGAATGATATGTTTGGACATAGTTCTAGGCCTACTGATATTTATGTTCTGAAAATATGTATATTATTTTATATGTTCTTTTCATCTTAAAATGAGTATACTGTAACTCAGCCTCCTGGTGTTGTCGCTAAAAAGATTGTTCTGGTCTTCTGTCTAATAAATGCTACTGACAAATAAATCAGGCTGTGCTGCGTTTAGTTACTGTTATTTATAGACGGGGTGCTGTGATTTTCAGTGATTTTTTCCCCCCCCCAAAACATAATCGTCAGGTATTATGGTTTTACTAGGAGGAAGATTTTTTTCAAAAAAGTGTACAGAAATGGTTAAAATTATGTTTTTATGTGTACACGCCTCCAGTTCATTATGTATACCTGGTTATCACCTTAGCACCTCCTCCACCACCTTAGCACCACCCACCTGTCCTAGTCCCTCCTCCTCCTCATGCCCACACCTGTTATGATAATTTGACCCTCAAGGTTTCAGCCTCCAGGTAAAAACTCAAAATAGTCAGAGAAGACATAAAACACCACCAGGGGGCTTAATGAAGTTCTATCAACCTCATAGACACATGAAAAACTAAAAAAGAGCAAAACCATGGCACCACCTCTTTAAAGCAGTAATAATATGTATGTGAGTTTGTCACACCACAGAATAATGTGAAAAACTAATTTGATTTGTTAAAAAATAAACATGAAAAAGCAAGTGTCTAAGGACCACCATTGATGAGCGTGCTGACGAGGTCTTGGCACTTGAAAACCATCATGTGATTTGCATTGAAAACGTCTAAGATTAAGTACACATTCATTTGCTTTGCAATGGGTTTACAAAATCGTAAATAGTGGACATGTGAGTTGGAACCAGATTATTCTGACAAACCTGACAATAAAAAGTGATTGACGAAGTAATGAACACAAGAAACATCAAAATGATTTTGTTACCAACCTTTATTGAATACAATGGGTCATATTTTATGACTTTTTATAGTGACTTGAATTGGAGAAGTTATTCAGCAGCTTCTTTTCCCTGTAAAAATAGGAATATACATTTAGATATTCAACATTAATCTTTACTTAAATCTTAGTTTAAGATAATCATCTTTATAAACCTTCATATTGCACATGTATTTACCTTGGAGTCGCGAGTTTTAGCTCTCATCTTGTTGACCTGGGATTCAGCGATGTCAGCACGCTCTTCAGCCTCCTCCAGCTCATGCTGAACCTTTCTGCACTTGGACAGGTGAGTGTTGGCTGCTTCCTCCTACAATATGATAGAGATGGTTCAAAGCCTCAATATTTGAAAAGAGCATCTTGCAATTATAGTCCAAACAAAACAATTTCAGGAAATTGTAATGTGTGGTTGTGGCTAATACAGTAGCCCATGTGGTATGTTCATGAGTGACTTGGGACCACAGGTTTTCATTGGAACGGTGCGATCATGGCTGTGTTCTTGTTCTGCACCCCGAGCGAAACAGAATCTATTGCTTTCTGTAGTCCATTTTGGACAAGTTTACCATTTTGCCTGAAACACTGCCTGCGTCTGCAAAATGTGTGCATTGGTGTGGAACAGGTTGCCTTTCCTTTTAGCACCCGTGTTACAGTAACAGGGCAGAGCTTCCACAGCCTCCCCGCATGCCACACAAGCACAGCAATCTAGAGATGCCATGTGCCGCTCGTGGAAAGCAGCGAGATGGACACTGAAACATTCTCTGCTGTTGGTCATCGTCACATAATACCAGCCCTCTTTTTTACATAACTGATTCCTATTAAGTCTTAGTTAGTAGTTTCACTGAGACAACGGCACTATGCCCATGGCCAAGTGAAAATTCATCAATATGTATATTTGTCTTACCGCTTCCTCAGCCTGCCTCTTGTAGCCCTTCACCTTCATCTGCAGTTTGTCTACCAGATCCTGAAGCCTGCCAACATTCTTCTTGTCCTCTTCAGTCTAAAGTCAGAGTGAATTAATAACATTATTTGTATGTTCGTGCAATCTACAGTATTCATTTAGTCAGAGGCATGATGGTCATTGAAGTGAACATGAAATACAGTACCTGGTATGTCAGCTCCTTCACTCTCCTCTCGTATTTGCGGACACCTTTAATAGCATCTGCTCCACCTCTCTGTGCACCTTCAACCTCTGCCTCCAGCTCACGCACCTTCAGAGTTGAATTATACATTATGAGGTTATTTCCTCTTATTTCATTGTCTATGACTATAACCTGTGTTGAAGTAAACTACATCTTACCCTGCCCTCCAGTTTCTGGAGCTGCTTCTTGCCTCCCTTCATAGCCAGGTTCTCAGCCTCATCTAGACGGTGCTGCAGGTCCTTGACTGTGACCTCCAGGTTCTTCTTCATCCTCTCCAGGTGAGAGCTAGTGTCCTGCTCCTTCTTCAGCTCCTCGGCCATCATGGCAGCCTGGAAAGTCATGTTTGTATTGTATTGTATGTTATATCAAGCATAGCCTCGATCTCCAGACTTTTATTGTTTAGTTTTGCTAAAAATAAAAGCCTGGAGGAACGCGTCGGTGTACCCGGTATAGGAAGTGTTTCATTTCCCCAACCAACCAGAGTGCAGTGGGCGTCGCTCGTAATGTTGTGTTAGCGGGGCGGGGGTTGATGGACAGATCGGTGAACCAATGGGATCAGGCGCAGTCTCTCTGCGCCTCTATACACCCGCCCCTCTATACACAAAATCAGGAGCGTTGGTGCAGCCTATATCAAGCATGACATGAGGATATCTAATAGATAAGGGTAGGGCATCCTAACTTACATCAGTGATTGCTTTCTTGGCCTTTTCCTCTGCATTCCTTGCTTCTTGAACGCTGTCGTCCACTTCACCTTGGACCTGGACCAGGTCAGTCTCAAGCTTCTTCTTGGTGTTCAAAAGGCTTGTGTTCTAAAATAAAGATTCAGTTGAACAATGTTCAGTGGTAGCCAGTTGATTTCCTCACGAGAGCTACCTATGGGGTGGGTACCCATCTGGTGCCCATCAAAACCACTCCTTGGAGGGCGGGGTTTAGCCTTATTTTTTCCCCCACTGTGTAATACAGTAGGTGGACAGTAGGTGGCAGGGCCGAGCAACTATTGACTGGGTGGCTAGCTTTTTCTAAACCAAGTCCTATTTGCACTCCTTTTTCTTTTGTTAAAGGGACAATTTAAAAGAAATGAAAATTTCACACACATTTCAATTTGTATTTAAAGTGAAATATCTCTTTAACTATATTCTACAGTTTAACCCAGTGATTCTCAACCTTTTTCATTTCAATTTCATTACAGTATGTAGTCTCATATCTATTGCTTTATTTAGGCATTTTGTATCACAATATATATATTTTCTTTTAATAATAATAATAATAATAATAATAATATTAATGACTCAAAATATATATAGGGCTGCAGTGGTTAGTGTGTTCTGTAATTGTAATCAAGATCTACAAAGTAACTCGTACCTGTGTACATTGTTTTATTCTGAAATTTGAAGTTTTTCATTGACTTACGTACCTGAGAGTGCAACAGTCCACCGCGCTCACTAGCATCTACCAGTTCTTGCTCAGCCACTTTGCGGCCTCTCTCTGTTTGTTCCAGAGCCACTCTCAGCTCCTCAATCTCAGCAACCATGAGGCCATTCCTACGCTCCACCATGGAAGCTTGCTCCTTCAGATCTTCTTGGGCTCTGAGAGCATCATCAAGGTGCAGTTGGGCATCCTAAAATAAATCACATTTGAAGTGGTGAGGAGAAACATCAGAATGTGACTAATTTCTTTCAGAGCAGCTCCACTGTTTGAATATGTGTCTGTCTACTAAATACTATGTTTTGCACCTTAAGCTGTCCCTGGACGTTCCTCAGCTGCTTCTGGGCCTCAGCAGCCTGGCGGTTGGCGTGGCTCAGCTGAACCTCCATCTCGTTCAGGTCTCCCTCCATCTTCTTCTTGATCCTCAGGGCATCGTTTCTGCTCCTGACCTCAGAGTCCAGAGTGCTCTGCATGGAGTCAATCACCCTCTGGCTGTTCCTCTTGATCTGCTCCATCTCCTCATCCTTCTCTGCCAGCTTCCTGTCGACCTCACCCTTGATCTGGTTGAGCTCCAGCTGCACACGAAGAATCTTGGACTCCTCGTGCTCCAGAGTACCCTGAAATGTAACACAGGATCAAAATGTGAGATCATACACTGCTACACTGATTGAATATAAAACTTATTGAAAGAATTATTAAATATTGGAGCTTAAAATATTGTAGCAAATAGCCCCTAGTAACGCCCTGAGCTGGGATCCTTTTGCTTGATGTTTCACAAACCTCTTACGAGGAGATGCATCCAAATTCTGACACCAATATAGTGAATAGCACAACGTCCTGAGCAGGGATCGAACCCGGATCAATCAATAGGCAATGCTAAGCAAGCTAGCTCGCTCATAGCCACTTCAGTGGGATCACTACACTACACACAATTGCATTCTTCTGCAGTTTTACCTCGGCTTCCTCCAGGGCTGTCTGGATCTCTGACTTCTCTGTCTCCACCTGTTTCTTGGACTTCTCCAGCTCATGGATGTTCTTTCCAGTCTCACCAATCTGTTCAGTCAGGTCTGAGATCTCCTCTGCAGTTGATTGAACAAAACATAATTTCAGTCAGCAAGTATTTTGTATTTGAATTTGAATAAAGTTGGTGTAGCCTATATCCACAATTAATTTTGAACATTTCAATAATTTTAAAAGCAAAATGACACCAGCTTTTGGCTCAAAACAAATATGCAAAAAATAAATAAAGCAAAAATAAAAACTGTTGTTAGAATGATGTTAGAATGATGTAGAGAAAGACTCACGTTGCAGGTTCTTATTCTCACGCTTCATGGTCTCCAGTTGGTCCAGAGACTCCTCGTAGGAGTTCTTCAACTTAAACATCTCAGTGCTGAGAGAACGAGCCTCTTTCTGAGCTCCTTCCAGTTCTGCCTGGCCCTCTTCAAACTTCTGCTTCCATTCTGCCAAGACCTGCACAGCATTTGTAATGAAATGTGTAATTTACCCCACTTTAAGGAGTCACTGATTACTTTTGTTTTAAACTAATGAATGTCAAAGCACCTTATCGAAGTTCCTCTGTTTCTTGTCAAGGTTGGCAGCCAGACCATTGGCCCTCTCCACATCAATCATGAGGTCTTCCACTTCACCCTGGAGTCTCTGTTTGGTCTTCTCCAGAGAGGCGCACTTGGAATTCACAGCCTCGATTTGCTCCTCAGCTTCCTGAAGACGCTGGGCTAGCTTCTTCCTGTTGATCAGTGTTGAATGGAATAAAATTATTATGGGCAATATTTTGAATAGTGAGTGCTTTCTGAAAACATTGGTTCTCAAAGTGGGGTCTGGGAACCCCCAAGGGTCCTTCAGAGGGGGATCCAGGGGGTCCCCAACAAAAATAGTTAATGTAACATCAAGATCATTTTAACCACTTTATCCATTTATACGTTGGCTATTAAAAAATAGGAGATCTATAAGCTCAATGCGCGTCACTTTGTGCTATGCTGCGAGCTTGTACATCTGCTATTTTCTGCTGTTTTGTTTTTGAAAAATATCGAAAAAGTTGAATACATTTTTAATAATTTTGAATTTGTTTTAACATAAATCTTCTCTTCTGGGCGTCCCTGGCACAAAACCTTTGCAGAGGGTGGTCCACGTCCAAATATATATCAATTTGGGGGTCCTTGACACCAAAAGGTTTGAGAAACACTGGTTTAAAACACTGATCACTTACTTAGCTTCCTCCAGCTCCTCAGTGCGTTGGACAGCATCAGTCTCATACTTGCTCCTCCACTGACACACCTCAGCGTTGGCCTTGGACATTCCACGCTGCAGCTCCGCCTTGGCTTCCTGCTCCTCCTCAAACTGCTCCCTCAGGAGGTCACAGTCATGGCGAGCTGATTGCACAGCATGAGCAAGGGCATTCTTTGCCTGTCAAAACGAAATGGCCAAAATAATGTCAGCTGAATAAAATTGCCAAAAATATAAAACTAGGCCTAAAATAAAGGTTAAAGAAAAACTGTTCCTTACCTTAACCTCCTCTTCAACGACTCTCTTCAACTCCTCAATCTGCTGGGTGAAGGCCTGCTTGCCTCTGGTGAGCTGAGAGACCAGAGCTTCTTTCTCCTCCAGTTGACGACCAAACTCACCTAGTTAGAAATTGTAATATTCGTTTCAAACATTTCAAACATGTAAGTCCCGGGATAACTGCTGATCAAAGCATTATCTTTAATTATGGTCAATTGGCTCAAGTACCATCGACAAACGATGTAGACGAAGTAGACTTTAACATGAACATTTACCGTTCTCTGTCAACAGTCTTGCTCTCTGAGCTCCAACATCATTGATCTGGCGAACGTTCTCATCACTCTTGGCCTTGATTTCACTAAGTTGGTCCTCAAGGGTGCGGCACATCTTTTCAAGATTTCCCTGTAAATGAACATTGGACATATTCAATCATCGTTTTTTGTCTCCGCCAGGCCGAAGGCTGGCGAGAGAGTATGTTTTACCCTCCGTCCGTCCGTCCGTCCGTCCGTCCGTCTGTCCGTCCGTGTGTGTGTCCTGTCTGTGTGTTAGCAGCTAATCTCCGGCACCGTTGGCCCGGTCGCTCCGAAAATGTGCACACACACTCCCTGGATGCCAATTCAGAACCTTTGCCCCAATTTTTTTTTCACATGGGCCTGTTATAGCGCCACCAGGAGGCCAATTTGTGCAAAACCCATTTTTTTACATTACTCCTACAGATTTTATCCAAACGTCATGCAAATCGGTACACAGTATGCTGGGGTTTAAGTGGTTAACAAATTGTCTGATTATCAGCTTAACGTTAAGACTGCCTTTCACTAATATGCCCCACACATGTGGAACTGTCTACAATCAGTTTTGAAATTGGAGAATTTCATTTCACTCGATCGCTTTTAACAGTTTGTGAGAAATACTCTGAGATCTGTCTGAGAATATCTGAAATGTTATCTTGCAATTTATTTTGTTTAATGTTATGCTATGTTTACTGTAATCAGGGCGTCATTGGAAAGGAGAGCTTGCCCGTAATGGACATTTCTGATGAAAAAATGTGTTATTGGGAGCGGCCATAGCTGAGTGGTTAGTGAGCCCGCCTAGGGAACCAGCTGGCCCTGGTTGCCCCAGGTTTGATTCTAGGCTATCCCAGCATATGTGCCGATGATATGAAATTTGTCCCTGAGCAAGACTCTTAACCCCAATTGCTCACAGGTTCTCATTGGAAACAAGACCGCAAGGACTTTCATGAACGACCTGTTAAAAGGAATTATCCTTATCTGACTAATTATATTATACAAAGGAATTCCATCATACCTTTGCCTTAGCTACAGCCTCCATGTTGCTGGAGAGGTCATCAATCTCCATCTTGTATTCGCTCTTCTCCTTCTCTAGTTTCTGCTTGACTCTCTGGAGGTTGTCGATCTGCTCACCCAGTTCAGCCACGCTGTCAGCCTGTTTCTTACGGAGAGCAGAGGCGGTGGCTTCATGCTGCAGGGTGGACTCTTCAAGGTCACGACGCAGCTTCTGGAACTCAGCCTCACGCTTTTTGTTCATCTCTATCTGAGCAGCGGTGGCTCCTCCAGCCTCCTCAAGCCTCTCACTGATCTCCTCAAGTTCCCTGGAGAGATCAGCCCTCTGCTTCTCAACCTTGGCACGAGCAGCACGCTCTGCCTCAATCTCCTCCTCCAGTTCTTCAATACGAGCCTTTCAAATGAATGTTGTTAGATTAACATCTGAAAGTAATAATTTACTCTTACTTATTATTAATGATTTTACAAAATATAAAAATACCTGGAGTTCTTTGATTTTCTTCTGTGACTGAGCCCCCAAAGATTGTTCATCCTCAATCTTACTCAGAAGCTGGCTTACTTCAAAGTCCTTCCTGTGGAATACAGCACATCATATGTTAGTGTCATTCTGGTTGTGGTTTCTCTCCATGACATTTCATATTGTTGGTCCACATTACTTCTTTATCTTCTCTTCAGACTGTTGCTTGTCATTTTCCAGGTCCATGATGGATTCCTGGGCCAGTTTCAGATCACCCTCCAACTTTCTCTTGGTTCTCTCCAGGTCCATGCGGAGCTTCTTCTCTTGCTCCAGAGAACCCTCCAGCTGCACAATGATAAATTATTTGTTCGTCATCATTCAGTGAAACAATAAACATAATGTGTTCCAAACATCCGATTCACTTTGGTAAAACTCACATCGTCAACTTGCTGCTCCAGCTTGGTCTTGGCCTTGGTCAGAGTGTTGACTTTGTCTTCCTCTGCCTGCAGGTCATCCAGGGTCTGTTGATGTGCCTCTTGGAGGGCCTTCTTCTCCTTGGTCAGCTTAGCAAGTCCCTCATCCTGAGAGGCCATCTCCTCGGTCAGGTTCTTCACCTAAATAAGCAGAACAGAATTTGTTGTCATGGAATAGATCATTATTGCACTTGGTCTCTGTCGGGTGGAAACCTCTCGTGTCCAAAACAGTCACTTAAGGATTCCCACCCAAAAATAGCAAAAGTAGCAGATCGACAAGCTTGTAGATCTGCTACTTTGTTTTAAAATGTGTGTGTGTGTGTGTGACGCTGTAGTATGATCAAGTAGGGCGTTAATTTACGAAAAAAAAACATGAATGGTTTTAATATGGATATAGGAGGTTTCTGCCCGACATCAACGACTACTAACTTGATAAAACCCCAGAGAGTATATAAACTATACCTTGTTTTCAGTGGCGTGTTTCTCCTTCTCCACTTTGGCCAAGGTGAGCTCCAGGTCATCAATGTCCTTCTTTAGCTCAGAGCATTCATCCTCCAGCTTCCTCTTCTTGGCGGTCAGTTCAGCATTGATCTCCTCCTCGTCCTCCAGCCTCTCAGTCGTCTCTTTGAGCTTTGCCTCCAACTGAATCTTACTTTTAATAAGACCCTCACATCTCTCCTCTGCATCGTTCAATGCTTCATCTCCCTTGGGATCAATGAAAAAAAAAAAACGCAAGGGAAGAAACATATCAGCTTCTGGTCAAGATATACTTTTGCAGTTGCCTGTTGGTGGGTACAGACTCTTAGGGAGCATGAAAAAGCACAGCTTTGTGATCTGAGGGATGGAATTGTAAATGTCCAGTGTACTTACTGATGCTGATGACAGCAGGAGGTTACTTTTCTCCTGTATCAGAGCCACCATCTTCTCCTCTAGGTCCTTCTTCTTGGCCAGGGCAGCAGCCAGGTCAATCGTCATCTTTTCATAGTTCTCCTTCATGTTGGCCAGTTCCTTCTCAGTCTCAGCACTCTGCAGAAGAGGCTTGATCTTGTAGTAGACCTTCATCCATGGCCAGTTTTTCACATTGACGAACGAGCGGAGGTTGAACTGGATGGTGAAAACGGCCTCTCTGTGGAAAAACGGTTGAAGTGTGTCACGATTGTGGACGGTGATGTAAGAAGTATTAGTTTTATTATAGTGTTTTGACACTATAACAAAATTGTATTGAACAGTAAGTGTACTTACAAATGATACTAAATATTGAATAAATTATGTTTTCAAAGTACCTCTGAGCCATCATCTTAACAAAATTCTTCCTCATGAGGTAAGCTCGTGCGAGAGCCTGAGTCATGGTGACCAGAGCAAACAGCTTTTCATCTCGCATCTCCTCCAGTGTACCCAGCAGACCAGCTTTGAAGAACACCTGAAGACAATGTTACAAACACTGTAACTGAACAACTGTAACATCAACTTTTAGTCCTCTCTTGATAATGTTAAACCAGGTTCACAGTGTGTTTACCTTGGTGTGTCCAAACTTGTACTCATCAACGGGAACGTCAATGGACCCAAGCAGCTTCTCAGAGGCTTTCTTGTTGTCCATGAACGCGCCATCGGGACATGCACTGGCATTCAGTACTTTGTACCTGTTTAACAGAAGTTCATGGTCATTTTGCGTGCCTCCCGTTTATAGGTATGGAACAGCTTTGCTGGAAAAAGGGAATGAATACCTCTGCTTGAAGTCAGAATAGGGGATTCTGCTGGGGAAGCCCTTTCTACAGATTCTGATGCCCTCCAGCACACCGTTACACCTCAGCTGGTGGATAACCAGGAAGTTCTCCATCAGGCCTGTAAAGATGTTGCTCCTTTATTATTATTAGGACAGAATAGTTACACACTGGCCAAAGTTCTATTAAATGACCACCTCACAATCATTGTTTACATTTTTGGCTCTGTGTGTCCGTGTGTGTATGTGTGTGTGTGTCATTCTGTCTCTGTACAGCTAATCTCCGGCAACGTTGGCTTGATCGCAGCAAAACTGTGCACACACACTCCCTGGATGCCAAAGCAGAACCTCTGCCCCAAATGTTTCACATGGGCCTTTTATAGCGCCACCAGCTGGCCGATTTGTGCAAAACTATTTTTTTGACAGTTCTCCTACAGATTTTGTCCAAAAATCCTGCAAATCGATACACAGTATCTCTATAGTCATTAAACGAAACTTGTCTTTCATATTTTTCAGATTCCATCCTGATTGGCTAAAATCGGCTTCCAAAGTTTCCATTAGGTCGAGGAAGAAATGCCACTTGAAACTTTTCAAATCAGCCTAATGGTGGCGCTATGACAGGCCGATTCCTGTTTTTACCTATAACTGCACTGATCTGTGTAAAACTTTGTATGTACACTCCCTAGAAGCTAAGGAAAAACCTTTGCCCTGCATTTTTCACATTTGCCTTTTATAGCGCATTTTTTTATATTACTCATACACATTTTGTCCAAAAATCATGCAAATCGGTACACATTATCCCTATAGTCAAGTGATCAAGATGGTTCCGTCCGATTTTTCATATTCCATCCTGATTGGCGAATTCCGAACATTGCTGGCCCAGAATAACCTACGTGACCTGGCGGAGACCTGTTCTTCGAGGAGCACTTTTTATAGTTACTTTCTGTGTTTACCTGGAGTCTTGGACTCGTTGGGAATGAGGCAGCGCACAAAGTGAGGATGAGTGCTCCTCAAGTTGGTCATCAGCATCCCCAAGTTCGCCTATTGAGACATAAAAGAGCCAATTAGGCTTATTATTAGTAAAAGGTCATACAATATTCTTCCTTTTCCTCCTCTACAATTACTTGAACACTTTAGATACTAACTAGTTACTTTACAGATTTAGATTGTTCTAAAACATACATTAACCACTTAAGCCCTATTTTAAACTTCAGCTATTAAAAAATAGCTGATCTACAAGCTCACAACTTGTGATACAGAAATTGTTTAATTCCAACTGAAAAGACTATTTCGTACATGGATATAATGTTGATAATAATAATGCTTCATGGAATATAATATTGATAATAATGAATACATATTCTTACCCTGAAAGCACTAGACACAGTCTGCATGGAACCACCCTTCTTCTTGCCTCCCTTTGCTCCAGCCACTGAGGAGAAAAAGATAAAAAACAAAAAGGTCAAACAAAAAGGTCTAAAACAAAAAAACACTGGTGCCAACAGAGATTAATAAACATACCTTCAGGCTCAGGTGGGGGATAGAACACAGCCAGCAGTTTAACTGTAGACTTTTGGAACAGCTGAATGACAGAGTCGTTAAGGGGGTCCTTATTCTTCTCTAGCCATCCCGTGATGCTGTAGTAGATAGATAGATAGATAGATAGATAGATAGATAGATAGATAGATAGATAGATAGATAGATAGATAGATAGATAGATAGATAAAGAATGTCATACATCATTGTACAGTGGACAGTGAAAAACAAATTGAAACTCAGCCTCCACAACTCCCAGGTCACAAAGAACACACAATCGCTGCTTCTCAGGAATGCCAGTATATGTACCCACCTCAACTGCCAGAGGTAATGCACCAGATCGTAGCTGGGCACAGAGGAACCTCTGTCCTCTCTTTAAATTAAATACAACGTGATGTTCAGTGATATTATAGTCCTCTTTGAATTGAACATGTTTTTTTAACTTAGCTTTTTTCCAAATGTCCTCCCTCCAGCCTCCATTGCTCCTGATGTAACATTGACAATTCATGTTTGACCGTATTTATATTACAATGAAGGTTATTCATAAAAATATACATTTAAATTAGAAAGTGAAAACATTTTAAGAGACCTCTCTTATCCATGGATGATTACATCTTCTAGGCCTATTCCAATCCTCTTATAATTTGACAAACCTTAGTAGTGCGTGGGTGCATTGGTGTCGTAGTGGTGAGGCCAAAATTGTTCTGCCCGGTTCTCCCCAGTGGCTAGAGCAATTGATCTGAATTTGCACACAGCCATTGACCATTACCATGAGCACCTAACAGCGAAGCCCGTTTTCCGATTACACGAAATCTCAGCTGTTTATTAGCGTTTTTGTGTTCGCTGGCTCCCGGGTTGCCAGATCATGTGTGCATATCCCCCCACCGGTATGGTCTAGTTAAATATAATTTTCGTAAGCATCTCTTCTGGCAGTTGGGTAAGGCGGTTCACAGTCTGATCATTTCACATCTCTGCCTTGTCAGGCAGCTTTCCTGTGTCACCTTCAATGGCCAACTTAGTGGTATACTTGTGCACCCCGAGAAAACACCTCAAGCTCTACTCTGAATATTTTTACATTCGGTGGCCTCCTCAAAACCCCCCAAAACCTACTGCATAAAATAAAATGAAATAAACCATAGAGTCATAAAGCTTGGTAAATGGAGCAAAACCTAAGTCAGGGCACAATTTCGCTTGACTTAGTATGTAATGTAGAGTAATCTCTACCTGTAATCCACCGTTCCAGCGTAGTGAACCAGGGAGAAGTGGGCCTCGCCCTTGCCTTTGGCAGGCTTGGGCTTCTCAAAGGCCTTATTCTTTCCAAGATGTGTGCCATGCAACTTGTCGTTGAAAGTTTTGTCTGAAGCCTTTGGGAACATGCACTCCTCTTCAAGGATGGAGAAGATGCCCAAGGGCTTTAAGAAGGCAAAAGAGACAAATCACCATAAACAAAAACAATATTAACATCATGTCCATTAAAGCACAAAATAATTGTATACCTTCTCAGTGAACTCAATGCAGACAGCCAAGTCCATGATAATATATAATGATATAATATAATGATATAATATAACTTCTCAATGAGCTCAATGCAGACAGCCAAGTCCATGATAATATATAATAATATATTAATATAATATAATAATAATTGTATACTGTACCTTCTCAATGAGCTCAATGCAGACAGCCAGGTCCATGCCGAAGTCAATGAGATCCCAGGGGATGCCTTCTTTTTTGTACTCTTCTTGTTCCAGAACAAACATGGTGTGGTTGAAAAACTGTTGCAGTTTCTCATTGGTGAAGTTGATGCACAGCTGCTCCAGGGTGTTGAACTGTGGGTGGATATCATTAGATCATTAGCCTGCAGTCTCTTAAAGTTTTTGTGACAGAAATAATGATGATCCCACTTAAAACAAGTCCATGCCACTTACATCAAAGATTTCAAAACCAGCGATGTCCAGCACACCAATGTAGGAGTTTCTCTGCTGCTTGGTGTCCAGCATCTCATTGATCCTAATGACCATCCACAAGAACTCCTTTTCATAGATGGACTTGGCCAAGGCACCGACTGAGTTCATTACCTAAGGGAATAGGAACTTTAGTAGGGGTGTGAATTACACAATTTACAATTCAGAATTTGGGCATTTAGCAGACGTTCTTAATCCAGAGCGATTTACAGTAAGCAAGGAAAACACAAGGTAATACATCAAATGCATATCAATAGTAATCTAGGATCATAGGTAAACCAAGAACCTATCATCAGTCTAAACAGTATAATCCAACAAAAACAAAATCAATAATCTGTACATTGAAACTATACACACTATAGGATGCCAGGTCTAGCCTCGCGTGGCCAGACAATGTCACACGACACACTGCGTGGATATTAGTCTGGTCTAGGGGCGGTTACAAAAAGATCCAAACGGACTCTATTGGTTAGACCTAAACCAATCAGAGCAGTGCTTCCTTGTTCACGAACCAATCAGAGCAGTGCTTCCTTGTACGTCATTACTCCAAATAAGGTGATAAGCCCGCCCACATTTGGATACTGGGCCCTGGTTGGTTCCGCACAACTGCGGAGGGAGAGAAATGGAATCTCTATGGAGGGGGGCCAGACCTAATCTGCCGAGGGCTAAAGTGCGATGCAATTTTGCAAAGGCAGATTCGTCTGGAACCAGGCTATGCCAGGTCTACAAATGAACCTGGCATCTATCTACATAACATGCTATCTAAATAACATTTAAGCCTTTGCATTATGCCTGAAAGGTCTTCAAGGCTAGGGCAAGGACAGCCTAGGGTGGAGTCTGAAGAGGTGAGTCTTCAGATTACGGTGGAAGATTGGGAGTGAGTCTGCAGTTCTACAGTAACTGCAATGGGGAGTTCGTTCCACAGTTTCTAAACCAGAAGGGAGAAGAGTCTGTCCCGGGTGTTTTAGGGAAGGTTCTGACAGCTTCCCTGTGTTAGCTGAGTGAGCGGGAGGGTTTGTATGGTTGCATACACAATGTGTAGTGTTTTTTTTTTTTTTTTTTACAGGTACAGTATAACAATACTGTTAAAATAATATGTCAGAGGTGCATGGAACTGCACATGTTTCCGCAGAGTGGTATATGTTGTATGCTCTTCATTTATGAAATAAATAAATATAAATTAATTTGAATAATGTTGTAGGATCATTTTATCTACAGAAGGTGATTTTAGACAGTCTGGACACAACTCAAAAAGATATTAGAGTTCTTATGGTATGCTGTGTTGAGAGTATAAGGTGTGTATGAAATCAGAACATGGAAATAATGTAACTTACTCACCTGTGGGACAGTTTGTCCCTTAGTGACATACTCGTTTCCGACTTTCACTCTGGGGTAGCAATACGCCTTAAGCATCTCTGCTGAGTTTACACCCAACAGGTAGCCAATCTTGTCAGCCTCTGAAATGTTCATACAATTTGCAATTTACAATTTAGGCATTTAGCAGATGCTCTTAATCCAGAGAGCGATTTACAGTAAGCAAGGTAAACACGAGGTAATACGTCAAATGCATAGAGATAGTAATCCAGGATCATAGGTAAACCCAATAATTATCAGTCTAAACAGTATAATATATTTTTTTCTTTTTTATCCCAAAATGTTTTAAACCAGTGCCAATTTTGTAAGCTGTAAACCTGGGCCCAGTAGGACGTAGCGCGTGGAAGGAACACGTTATTCCAACCTGTTCCTTTCCCCTCCATCAGGCCCCGACTGACCAGGGGGAGGCAGTATAGAGACCAGGACTACTGCATGTTTTTTGTGAGGGTGTCTAGCCGAGGGGGACACGGGGAGAACATGCAAACTCCGTACAGAAAGGCCCTTTAGCCAACACCACCTAGAGTATGGGCAATGATGATCCGGACGAGAGGACACGCACGCCCCCAGCGCCCCCGGCGGGAATCGAATCCAGGAACTTCTAGCTGTGAGGCGACAGCACTACAGACTGCGCCACCATGCCACCGTAACCAGTATAATAGCGCTAGGTATACTCTTGGTTGCTTGTTTTTGCAGAAAATGCACTAAAGACTTCTGGTGATTAGTAGTTTTCGTTCCCTACCTATGTTGAATACACTTATTGTAAGTCGCTTTGGATAAAAGCGTCTGCTAAATGACTGTAATGTAATGTAATGTAATAATATAAATAAATAAAATAATGGAAATATATTGGAAATATATTTAGCTTAGTTCATTTTGAATATAAGTAAATACAATACTTGTGACAAAGCATGCATTATTTTCATTTACATTTTCCTTAGTTGAAGATTTAGCTTACCCTCTGTGATAATGAATAATAATAATAATAATAATAATAATAATAATAATAATAATAATAATAATAATAATAATAATAATAATAAATATCAGCTCACCCTCCGTGCCGTCAGGTTCTGCCTGTTCTTCACGCTGCTTCTGTTTGAACTTCAAGACTCCATGATGCATCACTGCACCGGTGAGCTTGTAGATTAACTGTTTTTCCTCACCGTTGAAGCCCAGGATGTCAATAGCCTCCTGACGTATTCAAAAGATTGAGATTAAACATTAGATTAACAAACATAATTTAAAACTATGTACAACAATTAACAATCCAACATACAGTATAAGTGTATATATTTTATCTGCTCATTTCTAAAGTGACAATTTAGGACTTTTAAGACCTATAAAATAAATAATTTCAAATAAAACAAATATGACCATTACTACGTCCAAAGTAATCAACTAACTATACAATAAAAATTGTCAAACATTGGCCAAATTGTCGAATATTATCTAAGAAAGACGTAAAGAATGTGAAAACATGTACTGTAGATCGGCTTTTTTCAAAATATGTATCTGTGAAACCGAGTCAAACTAAATGTAATGCCTCAACTGCTACAATTCCAAAGTGCTTGTCAACCACGGCTTTATAAAATACATTTTGCAGAGCAACTGACTGCAGTGCACAGTGCGTATTAGAAAGTATTAAAGTATTAAAATATGTTCACTAACATCAGTAGCTTCCAGCTCCTCCTTGTCATTAATGCTGGCCACAGTGATCACACCCATGCTGATCAATGGGAAGTCGTAGGGGTTGGCGCTGATCAGACACATTTCTTAAAAGGGATTAAAAAAGGGTGAACATGTGTTTTTATTCATTCATTTATGTACTCACAGCATCATCAGTAATTCCACTTACCAATAATCTCAGGTTTGTGGTTGGTCATCATCTGGAAAAAGATGTGGTAACCTCTCTCTGCAGAAAGCTGGTAGGTCACTCTAGACTTCTCCAGCAAATCTGTATGGGTTGTACATAACTCATAATAAAAATAATAATAATGATAACATTTATATGGGTTGTACATAACTCAAAAAGTAATCCTCAAATGAACGCATACTGTATATAATTTATCATCTGTGAACTTCATACTTACATGTTTCAATATCAGCACTGGCCAGTTTACCCGTTGTGCCGAAATGGATTCTGATGAATTTACCCTGTTTGATATAGCAAAATGTGTTTCATCCCTCTACATTGTGGAATCATTGCAGGTTTTCTCATAAAATGTTATTATTTATACTTACAAAGCGAGAGGAGTTGTCATTCCTAATAGTCTTGGCATTTCCATAGGACTCCAGCAAGGGATTGGCTGCAATAATCTGATCCTCCAGTGACCCCTAGAATGTTTTAGACATCGCCCAATTTAAAATTTGGTCAGAATTATTTTAAATTGAATTGCTATATTCTATATAAATGCTTCATGTTAAAAAATATTTGTTTTTGTTAATGTTAAAAACCTGTAGATATACCTTGATTTTACCGCTATCGGCCGCACATTTTTCTCCACCAGAACTAGCTGTTGCAAAGTACTGGATGACACGCTTGGTGTTCACAGTCTTTCCAGCACCGGATTCTCCACTGGTTATAAATGCATACATTCAGAGAAATGTAGTTAGTGAATTTGTACACAATGTTCCTTTTTTAATGCCTAGTAGATGGGCTTGATGAAACTTACGTGATCAGGACAGACTGGTTCTCTTTATCTGTAAAATGTAAAGCAAACTTTTAGTCACGGATACAGCACGAAACCATTATACTGTAGTTATATATTTTTTGAATGTCCTGACTAGTACGTACCCATCAGCATGAACTGATAAGCGTTGTCAGAGACAGAGAATATGTGGGGTGGAGCCTCAATACGCTTCTTGCCTCTGTAGGCATTTACAACCTCCTGGTCGTACACTGGGAGCCACTTGTAGGGGTTCACAGTTGCACAAAACAAGCCAGAGTAGGTCTGAAGGGGAGAAGAGAGAGAACATTAACATCATACAACATACTGTAACACTGAGCATGCCACATATCTGGGTCAACGGATCACTAGAGCTGCGATTAATCACAACTTGAAAGTGGCATCAACTAATGAGTAAGTTAACTTCAGAACCATGAGTTTGTCTGAATTAGTTTTTCTATGGTTTTCACTTGATGATATAACTTGTACTCTGTATTTTTCTTTCTTTGCTATCGACAGGTGCAATGCTGTACTGTACTCAGCATGTAGAAAACCTTACATAGATCATCCATGCTGCATAACGCTCTTTGAGGTTATACAGGACAGTGGCTTCAGTGAGGTGGGTCATCATGGCCATGTCCTCAATTTTGTCATACTTGGGAGGGTTCATAGGGGTGACATCAGCCTCCTTTGCAACTCTTTCCTAAAAATAAAAACACAACTTTAGAATGTCTTGCAATTACAGTTGTACTGTGTCACTATTTTATTTTAGATCCACCTACGTACCTCCTTAGATTCGAGCAGTTCCACGGTGACTTTGGCACCGTCCTTACTTAGGATTTTACACTTGACATACAGCTCCTTAGCATCAACCACATATGCTGCAGATTTGGCATCAAAGGGTGCAGCTTGAGCCTCCATTCTCTCCTTCTCTGGCTTACGGAGGTAAATGGCGGCCTTGCCATACTGCTCCATCTCTGCGTCCGTACTCATGGTGGCGGCTTTCTGTAGACAGACAAATAGATGGTGTTGATGCCTTTGCTGACTTGAGATCTGAGCTGATAATTGTAGGACTATTCTTATGGTTATGGCTTAGTGTAGGTTTAATAGAAAGATTATGAACACTCACTTTTCCCCTCTACCAGCAGCAGTGAAACCTTGTGTGAAACCCTTAATTGTGAAAGAAACACATTATTTTGAGGACGTTAATATGAGTTGAATGATTCAATACAATTTATAATCATGAATTAAATTAGATTATATGAATCCTAATGTTCATTCTTGCCACACACCACTTCATAAGTTCTCATTAGTTCCACATCTGAAAAGAGTGATCCATTACAATATTATTGAAATGAAATGATGCTTGCCCATTCAGTTCTTTTCGTTTGTTTGTTTGTATGTTATTTGCTTATTCCTATATTCACCAAGTTATTTTTGGCATTTTGTCATATGATCCTTTTTTATTATTATTAAGTACTGAAGCAGTGCTAGATAGTTTTTTTCTCTCTAAAACTCTTTAATTCCATTGTATGAATTAAGGTTACATTCAGATGTGGGGCGGCCATAGCTGAGTGGTTAGTGAGCCCGCCTAGGGAACCAGAGGCCCTGGTTGCCCCAGGTACGATTCCAGGCCACGCCAGCATATGTGTCGATGAAATGAAATTTGTCCCTGAGCAAGACTCTTAACCCCTAATTGCTCACAGGCCCTCATTGGAAACAAGCCCGCAAGGACTTTCATGAACGTCCTGTTAAAAGGAATTATCCTTATCCTAGACTAGCCAAACTGTACCCAAGTAAAAAGATATTGCTACTCTAAAATAATAATAATGACTCTAGTAGATGTAAAAGTACATGCAATGCAAATTATTATTTAAATAAACATAACATAATTGAAATGTCTAAATAGAAATGAATGAACAAAAGCAAATTCCAATTTGGCCTAAACCATATCATTATAAATAAAAGAACACGAAATAAATCATTTAAATCTGTACAATATAACATCAATTATGCTGCCCACTCATTGTGTGTAGTCTCGGGTCATGTGACTAGCTATGTGGCACTGTGTACGGAGTCCCGTTAAAAATTAATGTCTAATAGATTTATATGACTATGAATAGCTAACATCTCTTAACACATTTATATGACTATGAATAGCTAACATCTCTAAAACATTTGTATGACTATGAATAGCTAATATCTCTAAAACATTTGTATGACTATGAAGAGCTAACATCTCTAACACATTTATAAGACTATGAAGGACAGATGAAGTCTCACTCACCACCAGATGAAACTCTGAACTCCTCTGCGGTGGGTCTGTGCCAACCGTCTCAGCATGCTTATATCTGTTGATAAGTGCATGCTATGCAGAAAGTAAAAGTAGGAATGGCCTTTAAAGGTCCTTTAAATGCCATTCAAATAGCATCCTTATAGCCAAATTTCCATGATACTTGATAGTGCTTCTTGGCTATGTGGTTTATGTCAATGCCAGTGGTTTATGGTGGTTTATGTCCATGGTATAAATAGTTTTTTAAAGACCTCTAATGACATTCCTAGGGTGGGGCACTTTCACTTCTCACACTTATGCACAGACCAAATGGACACTCTTTTGATTGGAATTGCACTGATAATTATTATTATTTGAGACTTTGAAGCACTGATTGTAATGGGCACTTTATTTGTTGTCTTTGTTCGGCCAGGCGAGAGACTATGTTTTGCACCCTGTCTGTCCGTCCGTCCTTCCGATATGAGTGAGTGCGTGTGTCATTCTGTCTGTGTACTCTAATCTCCGGCACCGCTGGCTTGATCGCAGCGAAACTGTGCACACACACTCCCTGGATGCCAGAGCAGAACCTTTTCACATGGGCCTGTTATAGTGCCACCAGGAGGCCGATTTTGGCAAAACTTATTTTTTTTACATTACTCCTACAGATTTTTTCCAAACATCACTTAATTCGGTACACAGTATCTCTATAGTCATTAAACGAAACAGGTCTTTCAGATTTTTCATATTCCATCCTGATTGGCTAAGATTGGCTTCTAAAGTTTGCAGGAGTGCTCCGTTTTGAACAAAATGCCTCAAATCATGAATGCAGCGTGCGATTTCCGTAAAATTGTGCATGCACATTCTCACTAGGCCGAGGAAGAAATGCCAATTGAAATTGATCAAATCAACCTCACGGTGGCGCTATAACAGGCCTATTCGTGTTTTTACCGAAACTACACCGATCTGTGTAAAACTTTGTATGTGCACTCCCTAAAGGCCAAGGAAAAACCTTCGCCCGCATTTTTCACATCTGCCTTTTATAGCGCCACCAGGAGGCCAACTTATGTAAAACTTATTTTTGGATATTACTCCTTCAGATTGTATCCAAATTTCACGCACATCTGTACACGTGATCTCTATAGTCATGTGATCAAGACGAATCTGTTAGATTTTTCATTTTCCATCCTGATTAACTAAGATTGACATCTAAAGTTTGCAGGAGTGGCTCTTTTTGAACAAAATGCCGCAAATCATGAACGCAGTGTCTGATAGCGCTGAAACTTTGCACGCACATTTGCACTACTTAGAGCAGGGGTTCTCAAACCTTTTTATACCATATTTTCTTTGGCGGTTTGGAATTTTTGTTTGGTGGCGACGACCACACTTTTTATTTTTTTACCGTTTCTTGATAAAAAGTCATATTTTAAGTCATATCACTGCACGACCCCAACGGCACCTTCCACTTTGGGTCGCGACCCATAGTTTGAAAAAACGCTGACGTAGAGGAACAAATGCCACCCTTTTAACACTGCCCTATCATAGCGCCACCAGGAGGCCGATTTTTGCAAACACGTTTTTTTAATATATTACTAGTCAAGTGATCGAGACGGATCAGTCCGATTTTTCATATTCCATCCCGATTAGTGAATTCCAAACATTGCTGGCCCACAATAACCTACCTGACCTGGGGCCTGTTCCTCAAAAGGTGAATTAGAGCTAAAGCCTGGCTTTACCACCTATCCTGGCTTAATTTAGCCAGGATTAGAGCTGAATCGGTTCCACAAAAGCTGAATTATCTTGAAGATTAGTTTAGCCAGTTCACCCTGGCTAAGTTTAGCCTTATCCGATTCCACAAAAGAGAATTGAAGCAAGCCTAGCTTAGTTACCATGGCAATTTAGCTGTGAAGTTAGCCTGGTCAGGAGCAGGCTAACAGCCAAGCTTACTTAATCCAATGCCTTGTTCTTCAAGTTTTTCCACAGTTAATTCAACACATGTGTTTGAATATGGACTCATTTTAATGACCTTGCATTCAAATAAAATGAAATAAATACAATAAGATATAATCAAATTAATTATATTACTGAAATAGTGTGTGACCATGAATCATAATTGTTTCACAATGACTCATGTGATATGTCATTGTCACTCTGTTAACACTATAGTTCATATTGTTGTTAGATGTTTGATAATATATTACCATTTTTTAAAAATATTATAAAAAATGTCTAACACATACATATATATATATATATATATATATATATATATATATATATATATATATATATATATATATATATATATATATATATATATATAAATATATTTAAATATATATATAAATTATTAGTTACGGGTTTAAAGGAGCCTCTTTGTAAGTCAATAAGGAGCATATTTTAAATTATCAATTTCTAGTCAATGGAGAAATTATTTTTTATTTCTTGTCCACCTTTGGAGTTACATCATGATGGCAAGGTAACTACACAACCCAAACCTCTACCAAAGTGGTCTTGCAAATGTGGGGTTATTGCGTGTCTCGTCCCGTCCCCCGTTCCCCGCTCATCCCGTCGCGGTCAACCCCCCCCCCGTCTCGTCCCGTCCCGTCCCGTGCGTCCCGTTGCAGCCCCCGTCGCAGTACACCCCCCCCCCCCCCCGCCCCGCCCCGTCCCGTCCCGTCCCCTCCGTCCCGTCCGTCCGTCCTGTTGCCCGTCCGTCGCAAACACACACACACACACACACACACACTCTGTGCGTGCTTGCAATACTTTGCCACGCTTTCTCCCTGGATCTATTTATTGCGGTCGCGTTTCCTTTTCTGTTGATAACATGTTTCACTTCCTCATATGCTTGCATGAGCTGCTGCTGTTCGGCCACAGAGAAAAACGCTGCTCGAGTTTTGTTCCCCGCTGCCATGATTGGTCAAGTTCAAGGAATCTGCGCTCGCGTTCATGGTCTTTTATAGAAATACGTCGCCGGCGAATCGCCGCCCATTCAGCCTGGCTTCATTATCCTGGCTGGACACAGCCTGGCTTGACATAGCCTAGCTCGACAAAGTCGCTCCTTTTCAGCCTGGCTTGGCGTTCGAGGAACAGAATAAACGATGCTTTTCGGACCCGACTTTGTCAAGCCTGGATTTGGCTTAAGGCCAGGCTTATTGTCTCCGCCAGGCCGAAAGGCATGGCGAGAGAGTATGTTTTACCCTCTGTCCGTCCGTATGTCCGTGTGTCCGTCCGTCCTGTCCTTCCGTTAGCAGCTAATCTCTGGCACCGTTGGCCCGGCCGCTGCGAAACTGTGCACGCACACTCCCTGGATGCAAATTTTTCAGATTGGCCCTTTATAGTGCCACCAGGAGGCCGATATGTGCAAAACACATTTATTGATACTACTCCTACAGATTTTGTCCAAACATCACACAAATCGGTACACAGTATCTCTATAGTCATGTGATCAACACGGATGTATCCAATTTCCCATATTCCATCCTGATTGCCTAAGATTGGCTTCCAAAGTTTGCAGGAGTGCTCCGTTTTGAACAAAATGCCTCAAATCATGAACACAGCATGCAATTTCCGTGAAATTTTGCACGCACATTCCCATTAGGCCGAGGAAGAACTACCATTTGATTTTTTTCAAATCAGCCTCATGGTGGCGCTATAACAGGCCGATTCGTGTTTTTACCTATAACTGCACCGATCTGTGTAAAACTTTGTATGCACACTCCCTAGTGGTGAAGGAAAAACCTTTGCCCTGCAATTTTCACATCTGCCTTTTATAGCGCCACCAGGAGGCCGACTTATGTAAAACATGTTTTTTTATATTACTCCTTCCGATTTTATCCACATTTCACGCAAATCGGTACACATGATCTCTATAGTCATGTGATCAAGATGGATGTGTTAGATTTTTCATATTCCATCCTGATTGGCTAAGATTTACATCTAAAGTTTGCAGTAGTGGCTTGTTTTGAACAAAATGCCGCAAATCATGAACGCAGCATCCGATTGCGGACAAACTTTGCACGCACATTCACAATATGTTGAGGAGCAAATGCCACCCTTTTAACATTGGCCTGTTATAGCGCCACCAGCAGGTCTAATTTAGCAAAACAATTGTTTTGAACAAAATGCCTCAAATCATGAATGCAGTGTCCGATTGCCGTGCAAGGCCTAAGAAGAAATGGCTACCTTTTCACATTGGCCTATTATAGCGCCACCAGGAGGCCACAATAACCTACCTGACCTGGCGGAGACCTGTGCTCCGAGGAGCGCTTTTTCTAGTTTAATTCACCTTTCGAGGAACAGGCCCCTGGCAGACACCTGTGCTTTGAGGAGCTAGCTATCTAGCTATCTATCTATCCGTGCAGGGTGGTGGGGTGCTGGCTTTGGTAGAGTCATCATACATGTCTTGTCAGATAACTTATTTTAATATTCAGTGAGGAAAGTTAATAAGTAAATGTACTCAAGTAAATGTACTCAAATACTGTACTTGAGTATAATTTTGAGGAAGTTCTCATTTTACATTTTCTACCAGTGGAAGAAGTATTGACATCTTTTACCTACTTAGTAAAAGTATCAATACCACAATGTAGAAATACAAGTAAAGGTCCGGTAATCAAAATGTACTGGAGTAAAAGTACAAAAGTATTGGCTTCAAGTACCAAAAGTAAAATGACTCATTACACAGAATGTCCCATTTCTAAATGTTTAAAAATCCTTTGAAAATAGCAGATCTACAAGCTTGTAGATTGGCTGTTTTCAAATAGCCGAAATATATATAGGGATGAAGTTACCTTAAATCTGCAGTTTAAGGTCTTTAGAAAGAGACACAATATATCTGTGGAACCGAGTCAAACTAAATGTAATGCCACAATTCCAAGTTTGTCAGGGTGGGTAGTCCCCAGTTCAAAATGAATATTCTTAAGGGGGTCGCGGCCTGAAAAGTTTGAGAACCACTGGAATAGACTGTAGTCAGGGCTGAGTAACCAACTAGCTGCATAGGCCCCTAAAAAGGTGAAAAGTGAATGAGCCCTACCGCCAACGGGTAGTTCACCCCAAAAAAATGCCTTTAAAAAAAAAATGGACACTCACGTGAAGCCTACAATGTACTACTACTACTACTGCATTTTTCACATAGGCCTTTTAGAGCTCCACCAGGAGGCTGAGTTTTGTAAAACAATTCGGTACACAGTATCATAGTCATGTGATCAAGATGGATGTGTCCAATATTTCATATTCCATCCTACTTGGCTAACATTGGCTTCCAAAGTTTGCAGGACAGGTCCGTTTTGAACAAAATTCCTCAAATCATGAACGCAGTGTGCGATTTCCGTTAAATTTTGCACGCACATTCCCACTAGGCCGAGGAAGAAATGCCACCCTTTTCACATTGCCCTGTTATAGCGCCACCAGCAGGTCTAATTTAGCAAACCACATTTTTGGAACAAAATGCCTCTAATCATGAATGCAGTGTCCCATTGCCGTGCAAGGCCTAAGAAGAAATGGCACCCTTTTCACATTGGCCTATTATAGCGCCACCAGGAGGCCATAATAACATACCTGACCTGGCGGAGACTTGTGCTCCGAGGAGCACTTTTTCTAGTTTGATATTACTCCTAAATATTTTGACCAAACATCACGCAAATTGTGCACATTATCTCTATAGTCATGTGATCAAGATGGATCTGTCCGATTTTTCATATTCCATCCTGATTGGCTAAAATTGACCTCCAAAGTTTACAGGAGTGGCCCGTTTTGAACAAAATACCTCAAATCATGAACGCAGCATCCAATTGATGTGAAGTTTTGCATGCTCATTCCCACTAGGCCAAGGAAAAAATCTCACCCTACATCCTGTATTAAAATAACCTAGAGGGTCAACCGACAGCCGGTGGGCGGTTGGATGGGCGAACAGTGTGGGTGGACGTCACAAGCGTAACATGCGGACCAGCGAGGCGCACCGTTGCCGATCCGCACCAAACTTGGCACCAACACTGGTCAGGTGTAAGCAATCAGAATAGCCACACCAGGGACCTCTGTGTTCCTATTGGCTGGGCTTTAAACAGCCATAACTCCAGTTCCCAGCATGCTAAAGGCCCCAAACTTGGTACTGTAGGTGCTCTTAGACTGCCAATAGGGAGCTTAAGCCCCACCCCCTCTGTGATCCTATTGGCTGGGCAGCCATAACTGCAATTCCCAGCATGCTAAAGGCCAATACTTTTGTACTTTTACTCAAGTACATTTTGACTACCAAACGTGTACCGAACTTGTACTAACAGACTATTTCTACAATAGGGTATTGATACTTTTACTTAAGTATAACAAGTACTCTGCATAAAACATTATGAAGTATCATGCAGTGGTGTAAAGTAACTAAGTACATTTACTCAAGTACTGTACTTAAGTAACATTTTGAGGTATTCCCAATTTTCAATACTTTCACTTCTACTCTAGGCCTACGTCTCAGAGGCAAATATTGTACTTTTACTCCACAACAATAATTTGACAACTTTATTACTAGTTACTTACAGATTTGGGTTATTATTACATAACATACATTCACCACTTCAGCCCTATACTTACAAGTTCACAATGCCAATGCCTCGCGATGCGACGCGTTGTGAGCTTGTAGATCTTCTATTTTCAAAAGATGTTTTTACATATTATGAAAACAGCTTGAAGGTGACGTGAAATGCTCTTTTTTACTATTTGCTGCCCTGTCTATAAGTGGTGTAGAGCCACATGAACTACCACACACGCCAGCAGTCCACAAAATAAAAAATAAGTACAATACGCTAACATCCATAAAGCAGCAACATAAATCCTCACTTTCCAGAGAGAGAGAGAGAGAGAGAGAGAGAGAGAGAGAGAGAGAGAGAGAGAGAGAGAGAGAGAGAGAGAGAGAAGCTACAACCATATTTTTTATTCTTCCTATCTGCAATCTAACTCAAGAAGATAAGACTAACCACATACTGGACTTTGTTTTTTCTCTCATCCTCTCGCCCCTCAGACCAGAGGCTTCACTTCACACGCCCACCCTTCCCACAGCAAAACGAATCAATCCATTTAGCCAGATTGAGAGTTCAGTGACAAATGAGAACCAAGGTGGGATATGTCTTGATTGATTGAATACTTTATCAGTCAGAAATGTAAACAGCACAAGTTACAGTCAGACATTAAGGCTAAAAGGATAGCACAAAAGAGTCCTGGGGAATTGTTTCCATTGTGGTGAACAGACATTTGGCTTCATAAAGGGCCATATCAGTAGCCATTAGCACAGATTCCACTTCTCTTCGAAAGCTTTTGTGTATACGTGTGTGCAGTGTGTAATTTACGTAATTCATTGCCATTCAAGAAGTACATTTTCCATTAATGTACTTCATACGGTAGATGTTTCAGAAATTCTGAAGCCCATGTCTATAATCCATTATAATCTGCTAATAACAATGTATAATTATAGTTAATTCACATGAATTTAAACCACTTTTGTGATATGAGTATATGATTATAACGAGGCGATGAATCAACATATTCATTTTTTTCAAAACAAGGTTGCATCGGCGTCAACACAAATAAAACCAACCTGTATGAATGGAGGATGGAGCATTACCCAAATAAAAGTTTGAACTATAATTGTGTCCCTTTTTCGTATTGTTTATTCGTGTCACTCCTTAATCATAAGACACATCTGGTACATAGTAAAGAAAAAAATGGAATGAATACATATTATGAGAGTGAATTACAAACATTTATAAAACATGCTGATCACTTTTTTTAACTTTTAAAGCTATCCCACTTCAAAGCACATGTGGACCTCACTGTCTTTTCAGATTTTCCAATACACACTAATGGTGTTTGAGGTACTTTTAATTTACTTTGCATTTTTGTTACTTCTACTCCACTACAATTACAGCATTTGACAGCTTTACTTACGTGTTACTTTGCATATTGTATTATTAATACAAAACATAGATTAACCACTTCATACTTTGGCTATTCGAGAAAAAAAACGGATCTACAATGTGACGTGTTGTCCGTCCACCCCCCCCCCCCCCCCCCCCCACACACACCCACACCCACACACCCACATCGCATGACTTGACATTGCAATAGTATCCATCGAGCCTTAAAACTATTTAAAGTCTATTAATAAGCCACATCAGGGAACTGTAAATGTCACCTCCAACATTCACCCCATGCTTGGTATTTAGTGAATGATGTGAACTTGCTTCGTGATATGCAAGTGGCTATTAAATTTAATCACTGACTGCTTAAAAATAATCTGTATAACTGGGAGGGTGGCAGGGTGCTGGCTATCTTCACTTGGTGTCAGTATGTCTTGTCAAATAAATGATTTGGAATAGTTTAATATTCAGTGGTGGAAAGTACATTAAGTACGTTTTGCTGCTAATAGCCTGCTTATATATACTTTGTATGTAGGCATGTCTGACATGTCTGGCTGGGATTAAGGCTTGGCCCTGGCCCTCTAATGTCAGCCAAAAAGAAATTTGTCTCACAAAATGTTATTTTCATCCCTTGTACTCATCACATTTCATTTCAGCATTATATTTCAGCATCAAATGATGTATTAACATACTATGTAATGTATTGCAAACTCAGCCTCTCTCACACAGCTGATACAGTCCAAGATTGTCACAGCTTGCCTATCAAATCAAGCATACTAAAATTGCCTAAACACAAATCTAGAGGCTTTAATGAATAGACTATAGTCAGGCATAACCTCTGACTGTACTACCTGTACTGTTAATAATTGCGTTAATACAGTATTCAATCAATCATAAAGGGCTGAGCACAGAACTAGCCCCTGAAAAGGTCCAGTGAATGAGCCCTCCCCAAATCAGTTTTACTCATATAGGTTCATAGGTTCGGCATTTGAAGTGAACCCCCCCCCCCATCCAGTTAGTACACTGGCCCGGGGGGTCGAGGATTTCTGAGAAGTAAACATTTAATATGAACTCAAATAATATACTGTGCTATATATATAGTCCTCTCTCTTCCAACTGCTGACTCCTGCAACAGCTGCAACATGCTTTGTGAGACTCACTTTAATTTGAAGTTTCCTGTGTTGGTGTGCCATGTGTTAATGCCATGTGTTTACAGAAGGGTGCTAAACTCTGAGTTAAACATAGGGCTTATGACCATGTAAAGTAGAAAGCCATTGGCGTATAGCTCCTATATAAGCTGAGACCAGTTAGTGTTCTGCGAGCCAGACCCGGGGTATTCCCATTGCATTTCTCTGCTGCATTGCATTGTAAGTCTGTCTCCTATATTAGTACTAAAATATAATCACTCTTTCTTTTAAACTCTGAACTGTTGTCTTTTCCTTGTTATTATTTTGTCTAGCTTATTTGACTGAGTCCCCATCCAGATTTCCAGGACAGGGGCGCAGTCCGAAGAAAGAGAGAAGAAACATAGGACAAGACAAAGAAGACTATACTATGACAACAAGAACTTGGTTCTCAAACTTTTTTTATTTTCAAGGACCCCCACAACTCCCACAACTCCCACAAAACCACAAAACCACAAAACCACAAAACCAAATGAACCCTATGGGTCCATTTGGTTCCATTTGTACACTGTCAGAGTTACAGACCTGTAATGGTCCATTTGGACCAACTTCTTTCCCCCCCCCCTTTTTATATTTTATTGAGTCCAAACATGTTAAAACAATAATCATTCCGTTGTTTTTTTTCCTCTTTTTTAAAAAGTAATAATTTCCACATGTTTTATGTTCCTGTTATTAACAGACATTTCAACCCCTTTTTTTTTTGCACGTAAAACCCCTTCACTTATACAAAAAAAGGGACAAATTAAGTAAAATCATTTCATTCATGTATCCGCATACATATCCTCTATGAGGGGACATGAAGGTCACCTCTATAATGCTTTATAAGCTCATTTATAATGCATTTTAATGCCCTTATAAGGCATTATAATGCTAGTCATAAATGTTTATAATCATGTATAACGACTTATAACCACGTTTATAACGTATTATAACTGCTGGTCATAATGCATTATTATGCTCAGTGGAACAGCACATTATAAGTGCTATCGTATTAGTCACCCCATGGATATTCTTTTTGTTTTTGTCACATTCCTAAGCCAATAATTTGCTGATCAGTAGCGGTTCCGGTAGGAGACACAAAGAATCTCCTTTGTCTCTCCTAGCTACCGGAACCTCTGCCTGCCGGTCCACTGTCATCAAATTATTGGCTTAGGAATGCGAAAAGTCCCCATGCCCATGCCCATGCCCATGCCCATGCCCATGCCCATGCCCATGCCCATGCCCATGCCCATGCCCATGGGGTGACTAATCGACAAGGAAAAAATAAATGTTTTGGGTGAACTATCCCTTTAAGAACAGATTCACTGATTTGCACTTCACTGACTCACTTTTAATGTGTTTAGGACTTCCATTCTAAGCAACAATGATACTGACATGCACTACATGTGATTTAGGAGCTCTTTTAATTACAAATGACTGACTTTAACAAGCTGCTTTCTCAGGCTTTTTGTGCTCGTCTTGTTTTCCATTCTTTATTACTGCTTATTATGTTCTTTTAGCTCCCTGAGCTGCAAATGTGAAAGCCTGCATAAACAAAGAGTTTCACCTCACTGTGTGTTACCTGTAATTGTGTTGCGACAATAAAGTTGATTGATTGAGGAGATGGGATACCGTCTGCGGGCTTTGACACCTTTAACCCATTCAATCTCTGTCATCTTAAGATTTCTTTGGGCTATTCAAAAATAGCATATATATATATATATATATATATATATATATATATATATATATATATATAGGCACTGTGTGTGGCACTATGAGCTTTTGTGAAGAATTGTGAAAATGTGTGCAAATATTTTTTTAAGCGAGGGGGTCCACGGCCAAATACATATCACTCTTGAGTCTTGGTGGTCCTTGACATGAAAGAGTTTGAGAGATATTATAGCAACAGACATTTAGAAGACATTTGTAGAATCCCCAGAAGCAAAGATTTGAGTTACAAATGTCCGCTTTAAAAAATATATATATAAGATTTGCACATATTTTCACGATTTTTCAAAAATAGCAGATCTAAAGATCATAGCGCGGCACTCGGTGCACTCAGTACACTGTCTATACTGTATATCTATCATCACTATCTATATATCTATCATCAGTACTCTATCTATCTATCATCAGTACACTATCTATATCTCTATCATCAGTACACTGTCTCAACGACTGTAAAATATGATCTCAACCCACCAAGGTAACACATGACAGTGAATATGCATGCTGTGGTGGTGCCCTCTAGTGGCTATCAGAGGTAAGGAGTGCTCTTGCCAACGCGTCAGTATACAGAAGCTTACATAATTTAACATAATGGCTCATGAAGATATATTGTACAATTGAATTAAATCGAAGTACATTGACAAAAGGGAACAAGTAAACTATTTTAATAATTCAAAGGTAAACTGTTAGCCTACAGGTTTGACTAGTGACGGATTACAACGTTACAACATTTGTTTACAAGCAAGCATTGATTGAAATCTGAAAGAACTTAAAGGGATATTTCACTTTCAAAAAAACTTTTGGTCATTTTATCATCTACTCAGGCCTTTGTGAACCCCCCAGACAGTTTTTAAGTTGCTTGATTAATTATTTATATATTTGATATTCATTTTATCAGACACGACCCCTTCCTATACAAACCTATTGTAACTTCAAACTCCATTTTAACATGTTAGATTCATCAAAAACACCCGTCCTTGTGACTCATCCTGCCCTCCTAATGCGTGAGGGGGCCGTGTTTTTCCGATTACTTTTTTCATTTATTTTATTTAAATGTTTTATTGTATTTCATTTTTTTCATTTTCCCAAAAAAATATAAAAAATTAATGAAAAAAGTTATTGAAAAAATACGGCCCCCTCACGCATTAGGAGGGCAGGATGAGTCACCAGAACCAAGGACGGGTGTTTTTGATGAATCTAACATGATTAAAATTAAGTTTGAAGTTACAATGGGTTTGTATAGGAAGGGGGCGTGTCTGATAAAATGAATATCAAATATCTAAATAATGAATCAAGCAACTTAAAAACTGTCTGGGGGGCTCACAAAGGCCTGAGTAGATGATAAAATTACCAAAAGTTTTTTTGAAAGTGAAATATCCCTTTAACCCTTCCATTGTGTTAGGGTCATTTTTGACCCGTTTTCAAGTTTGAATAGGTAAAAAGTATACCCTTTACATTTCTTTATTGGAACGAGGCTTCATGATATCCTCAGAAATAGCCATTTTAACGCAACAAAATTATTTATCATAATTTTTATTAATTCTGATGGTCTAAAAAAAAAAATACACTTGTGGTGTTAGGGTCCGAAATGACCCGGCAGAGAAGTGTGGCTCAATTCCCCCCCAAATTGTCAATATTCGATGTTTACATGTTTGAGAGTGAGAGAGACTTGTCCTCAATTAGCATTTTCTATCAGGAGTAAAATTAAGTTTGAGTTTATGAAAAATATTTATTTATTTCGGACCCTAACACCACTAGTGTCACTATTTTTTATAATTTTAACATTTTTTAAAGTTAAAAAACAAAAACAAGTATTTATTTTATTTATATTTTTTTGAAGTGTGTTCTAATTATTATTCTTAATTATTCTATTATAGATAGATAACATCATTATCCATTGCCTTCATTATAGGAAATGTAATGACATTTAATTAACATTTTTATAATTGAAAACGAGATATATTGAAAGATGAAACCTTAGCCATAACCCAAGATAATATTTTAAAAAGTGTTTACATGGATATGAATGCATTACAAGTCAGCTATGAGGTGGGAGAAAAAAAACAATGAAAATACTTATTTTTTGAGTATTTTGGGCTGATTGAAATCACGGGTCAAATTTGACCCACTAACAGCACAAGTGGATGCAGTTTTCTAACACAATGCAAGGGTTAAAGACGTGCAGATCACTGGAACTCTTCAATCAATTTCACCGTAATACACGGTTATTGTGGTGGATTGATTGATTGATTGAATACTTTATTAGACAGAAATGTAAACAGTACAAGGTGCTACAGTAAAGGCTACTCCTGTTCTCGTTGTCAAATGTATTACTCAACTGCAAGATAGTTTCTGTCAAAACTGTACTTGAGTTAAAGTACTTGCTTTTAAAGATACTTAGAGCAGTACGATGTAACTCTTCTTTGTATTTTGTCTCCCTGTTGTTCTATAGAGACACACGGGGACTACAAATTTCACGCCCACTTTTGAGACAGCGCCGCTACTCGAGGTCCGTTAGAACGATGAACTGCAGCTGCCAATGCATTCCCTATAAGAGGATATGAGAATTAGCCTACTTTTAAAATATTCCTACATTAACTGGAGACGATATTGATTTAAATAAAAATATGTTTCCAAATGTATGTCTTTGTCAACATATCTTCTTGTTTTCTTAATAGTTGATGTGTTTCACATTTAATTTGCCACTTTAACGAGTTACCCATAATGTTAACACAGCAGAGGGTAGACGGCAGACAGACAAGTTGGCGCATTTCAGTGACATCACTGTCTTTACGAGCGCCGAGCGCCGACCAGTGGCGTGCCCACTGTAGAGGAGAGGCGGTCGCCTGCCCAACTAAGACCTCGCCTCCCCTAAATAAAAAAAAACCCCCAGAGAATGTGTCATTGCGTGCTTAATGTCCTCAAAGTCACGCATCCAACAAGCTTTGAACTGAACAGATTGGACCTTCTGTTCCAGAGATAATGACCAAAACCTATTGAAAACGTCCACTTTCGCCATTTTTCTGGGTATTGAAAACCTCAAGGGATGCGTCCGTGACGTATATACCATGCGACCACTTAAACTCTGGATCTCCGATGCTAGCGGTTTTGACATACTGATGGAGTATATTATAGTATATTGTGGGTAGTATATCGAGATGAAAGATATGGGACATTAAAAAGGACAAATTAAACAAATGGGACAGATTATTCGAACACGAAAAAAATCGCTACAGCCTCAGTAGTTAACCAGTGAAATGACGGTATTTTACAATGCCTCTCATAGAGATTGCATTGAGAGCTGCAGTTCATCGTTCTAACGGACCCCGAGTGTCAAAAGTGGGCGTGGATTTGTAGGCCTTCCGCTTCCAGCCGTGTGTCTCTATTGAGACATTTATCTTGTGTCAGGTTTGAGTTGTTTGAGGTTTACTGGTTGAAAATGGTACTGCCTGAAGGTCAAAGTAAAATTTCTCCCCTGAACAAGCAGGCATGCTGCTCAGTAATAAAAAATTAAATAAACTAAAAAAAGTGCTCCACGGAGCACAGGTCTCGCCTATAGAGATAGTGTGTACCGATTTGCGTGAAATTTGGATAAAATCTGAAGGCTTAATGTGTTTTACATAAGTCGGCCTCCTGGTGGCGCTATAAAAGGCAAATGTGAAAAATGGCAGATGTTTTTCCTTAGCCTCTAGGGAGTGTGCGTGCAAAGTTTCACGCGGATCGGTGCAGTTATAGTTAAAAACGCAAATCGGCCTGTTATAGCGCCACCATGAAGCTGATTTAAAAATGTTCAAGTGGCATTTCTTCCTCGGCCTAGTGGGAATGTCATGTGAAATTTCAAGGAAATTGCATGCTGCGTTCATGATGTGCGTGATGTTTGGATAAAATCTGTAGGAGTAATATTTTTTTTTTAAAAGGGTTTTGTAAAAATCAGCCTCCTGGTGGCGCTATAACAGGCCCATGTGAAAAATGTGGGGCAGAGGTTCTGCTCTGGCATCCAGGGAGTGCATGTGCACAGTTTCGCTGCGATCAAGCCAACGGTGCCGGAGATTAGCTGTACACACAATGACAGAATGACACACGGACGGACGGACGGACACACGGACGGACGGACTAGGGGGTAAAACATACTCTCTCGCTATGCCTTCGGCCTGGCGGAGACAATAAATGTCAGCACTAGGGCTAGAATCCAGTGTAGAGTCATATGTCATAACACTGCACAGAATGGGTCCCATTACTTTTTTATTTCTTCTAAATAATCTCTCTCTCTCTCTCTCTCTCTCTCTCTCTCTCTCTCTCTCTCTCTCTCTCTCTCTCTCTCTCTCTCTCTCTCTCTCTCTCTCTCTGGGGGAGCGACCTTGGTGATCAACGTGTCCCCCCCCTCCTCCTCGACCTGTCTATTGTACATATTCTTGTTTTTCATACCAGTAACCTGTAAGCTGATTGTATGACGTTTTGCATAGTAGTGTATATCTGTCTGTTTTCTTGAATGTCATCATGATTTGAGTGTGTGGGGATCTAAATAAGCCATTGTGCTTTTATGAGTGATCCAGTTTAGAGGACCTTGTATTGTGAATTGTACTTCCATGTACTGTTTCCATGTCTTTTCTAATTAAAGTATTCAATCAATCACCTTATCTTTTCTATTTAAAGTACTTTAAATACATAACATCACAGATCCACCTGCTGAAGGGGGGGGGGCAGTTGTTCTCCCATTTCAATCAGACGACTTGTTGATAAAGCAGAACAGACTGTCAAGGTCCTCGGATGGTTCACCATGCAGACCAAGCATCTCTCTCTCTCTCTCTCTCTCTCTCTCTCTCTCTCTCTCTCTCTCTCTCTCTCTCTCTCTCTCTCTCTCTCTCTCTCTGGGTGAACGACCTATGTCAGACTATGTCTGTCTGTCTGTCTGTCTGTCTGTCTGTCTGTCTGTCTGTCTGTCTGTCTGTCTCTCTCTCTCTCTCTCTGGGTGAACGACCTATGTCAGACTATGTCTGTCTGTCTGTCTGTCTGTCTGTCTCTCTCTCTCTCTCTCTGGGTGAACGACCTATGTCAGACTATGTCCGTCTGTCTGTCTGTCTGTCTGTCTGTCTGTCTGTCTGTCTGTCTGTCTCTCTCTCTCTCTCTCTGGGTGAACGACCTATGTCAGACTATGTCTGTCTGTCTGTCTGTCTGTCTGTCTCTCTCTCTCTCTCTCTGGGTGAACGACCTATGTCAGACTATGTCTGTCTGTCTGTCTGTCTGTCTGTCTCTCTCTCTCTCTCTCTCTCTGGGTGAAGGACCTTGGTGACGTGTCTCCCTGCCAGGAATTATGAGTACGAATGAGGACAGAGGGAGGGGGGGTCAGACGTTAATACATTAAACATTTAAGGGGTGAAATAGGCGTTAATAAAGCAGAACAGACTGTGATGTTCATAAGTCAAGGTCCTCTGATGGTTCACCATGCAGACCAAGCATAGGACAAGATTATGTTATAAAATACCTTTACAATGTTAATGTGTAAGGCCTACACAATAACATCTATATATTACATTCCATAATAAATAAACACAACTATCATTAGTCATACACCAGCTGAGGAGCCATTCTCCATTAGTTTACATGACTTTGCATTCTTCTTCAGGAAGTAACTTTCCCTCTCCAGCATATTAAACCTAAACATTTAAAATATTCTTTACATAACTATTGACTCTAAAATACATGTAGAAAAACCTCTCTCAATAGATAATAATAAATAAAACAACATACAACACTATAACTATAGTTTCCAGTACTGATTTAAAAGATATTTAAAGCAAGGTGACATTTCTTCACTTTTGAATGAGGATCTTGTTCCCATGAGATCCTGATCTATGGATCAAGTCTTATTTCTGATGCTGAGACATACAGTAAAGTACAGTAAGTGATCTATGGATCATACAGTAAAGTACAGTAAGTGATCTATGGATCACACACACACACACACACACACACACACACACACACACACACACACACACACACACACACACACACACACACACACACACACAGTGTGTTGTTCTACATCTGTTGATATGGTATTGCTTTTGTTCTCTTAAATTATACACCTTATGTAAATATCAGTTAATGTACAGTATTTGCTGCTATAATAACTGCCTCAGTGTGTACAGTACCTGACACTATGTATGTATAATTCAATTAGAAAAAAAAATAGAAAATCCCACGATGTTGTAACCCATTTTCCACCCAGTGCCAATTGCCAATGCTTGTAATCCTGGGCGCTACTCTCCCTCTGCCAGCTTAGGGAGAGCCTAGAACTGAGCTCATGTCTCCTTCAATGCATGAGGAGCTAGCAAGCCGCTTCTTATCACCTGACAGGACGTGGCGCGTGGAAGGAACACGTTATTCCATCCAGTTCCTTTCCCCTCCATCAGGCACCCTGGCTGACCAGGGGGAGGCATTGTAGAGACCAGGATTACTGCATGTTTTTTGTGAGGGTACCTACCCTAGGGGATATTATGGAAAAGATTATATCCAGTCGGGTGAAGTTTTCATCATTTATTAGGAAGATTCAGGCAGAGAGACAGCATACACAGCAACAGAGCTCTGGCCTCCATGGCCAGACTGTGGGCCCTGTAGGGCAGAAGCCTCCTGAGCACCAATCTAACACAGTTCTTATAGTCCAGTACGAACTCTTGTTTTATTTTTGTATTGTTTTATTGGATCTTGTTTAGTCGATACACTTATTTGTTTTAGCTCGTGCTCATTTGATTTTGCTATTTTGTCTCATCTGTTTAAGAAAGTAGGTAGCTGATATATTGCACTTTTACCTTAGCGCTAGGTATACTCTTGGTTGCTTGTTTTTGCAGGAAATGCACTTAATACTTCTGGTGATTAGTAGTTTCGTTCCCTACCTATGTTGAATGCACTTATTGTAAGTCGCTTTGGATAAAAGCGTCTGCTAAATGACTGTAATGTAATGTAATGTAATAGACCAAAGATGCTCTCCCTACATGGAGATAAATACAAATAGGCTATACTAAGTGACAGTACCATATATAATACAGCTGACTGGTTACATTAGCAATGACCATGTATAGTATCATTTAGTACAGATTACATGCTGACACAGAGAATAGCATGGAGGAGTCAGCTCAGCTGTTAGATTGACAGCTGTAGCTGAGTTAGAATTAGCACATTTATGTGAAGAGTGGCTGACTAGACATCCAAAGAGATTGAATTGGAAGGCCAACAAATAAACAATACATATATTTGCCAATCTATGCCACCATAGGGACACGGGGGAGAACATGCAAACTCCACACAGAAAGGCCCTTTCGCCAACCCCACCTAGGGTATGGGCACTGATGACATGGAATTGAATTTTTGATTGATTGATTGATTGAAATTTTTATTAGGCAAAAGAATGTAAAACAACACAGTTACATTTATAATGCTTTTGTCTAAAAGGTCCGGCCAAAAAAGTCCTTGCGGACTTGTTTCCGTTGGGGTCCTTGAGTTAATTTCATAGACATATATAGTAGCAACCAAACAGTTCAAAAATCAACATGAAAATACAGATAATACGTAAAAAAAATACCACTATGTACAGAAAAAGCATTTAAAAAGCATGGAAAAATAAAAATTATATACAAAAAAAAAAAAGCATGAGGAAATACAAAATATGTACAAAAAGAGGAGGGGGGGGGGGGTCGTCTGTCTACAGGGAAACTGGTACTAGCTCCTCTTTCGGCCTCCAGAAAGATGGGTTTTTAGGGCTGTTTTGAATGAGCCCAGCGAACTGCATTTTTTGAGGGATGGGGTTAGACTATTCCATTCCTTAGTGGCTGTGCTATAGAAGGAGAATTTGCCCATGTTTGTTTTATTGGTGGGTGGTACCAGATTGTTGTTTACGCTCCCTCTAGTTTCGTGGCTGTGGGTGTCACTAACTTTTTCGAGGTATTTATACAGATATGCGGGTATAGGGGGCATATCGGGCAAATCTGCATTTACAATTTTGAAGACCAGACCCATTTTTAGTTGTTTAACCCTGTCTTCCACCCTGAGCCAGCCTAGGCTGGCAAAGTGAGTGGGAGAGAGGTGGGTCATGGGCCCCAGTCCGAGAAGTAGTCGGATCAGTTTGTTTTGGGAGGTTTGAAGCTTAGTCTGCAGTGACACTGAGGTGTTGGAGTACCAAGAGGAGCTAGCATAGTCAAAAAGGGGCTGTATCAGGGCCCCTGAGAGGGTCCTGAGGGCCTGAGGGTTGACAAAAGAGGAAACTCTGCCCATAAATCTGGTTCTCTGGTTTACTCCTTTGACCACCTTTGTTGCCATGCTTTCACCTGTCAGGTATTTGTCAAGAATACATCCCAAATAGGTAATCTCTTCTTTGCTAGTGATGATTGTGTCATCGACTTTGACCTTGAAGTCATTTACCTTCATTTTACTGAGGGAATGTCTGGTCCCAAATAGGATGGATTCAGTTTTCCCAAGGTGTAGAGACAGTTTGTTATCGGTCAGCCAGGTACGGATTTTTGAGAGTTCAGAGCTGAGAGCTTCCTCAACTTGCAACTTGTCCTCACCCGAGATCAGGAGTGCCGAGTCATCAGCGAACAGGAACAGTTTGCAGTTACAGGCAGCATTCATGTCGTTAATTTATAGAAGGAACAGTAACGGCCCTAGAATGCTGCCTTGAGGAACCCCGCAGCTCACCGGGAGGGATGAGGACATGGTTCCGTTGATGTCAACCACTTGTTCTCTACCCTCCAGGTAAGATCTCATCCAATTTAGTGATGTGCAATCAAAACCAATCGCCCTCAGCTTATCAAGTAGAATTGCGTGGTTTACAGTGTCAAACGCCTTTTGGAGGTCCAGCATGACCATGCCACAGTATTTGCCCGAGTCTACCTCACGTTTGATGTAGTCGGTCAAATATAGTAGGCATGTGTCAGTGGAGTGGGATGTTCTGAAGCCTGATTGGAATTCAAACAACAGTTTACGCTCGCTGAGGTAGCTGTTGATTTGTTCTTGGATTGATCGCTCTATAACCTTTGAGATGGAACAAAGGATGGAAACAGGCCTATAGTTGCCAGGATCTAGTTTGCTTCCTTTTTTAAATAGAGGGATTACTCTTGCAAACTTGAATTCTTGTGGGACGTGACACTGACTGATGGATAAGTTTGTAATGTGGGCTACTATGGGAGCAATGGAGACCGCTGCGTCTCTGAGGAATCTGGTGGGGATGTTGTCAAGGCCGGTGGCCTTGTTTGGCTGTAGGGCGAGGAGTTTGTTTTGCACATCCTCAGTCAATACAGGTTTGAAAAAAAAGGAATCTTTTTAGCCCCTAGTTTCTCATAGTGAGCTTGAATGTGGTCGGGGCCGTACAGACCTGAATGCTGAGGGAGTTTGCTTACCAACTGGGTTGCAACTGTGGTGAAGAAACTGTTAAAACAGTCCGCTACCAATTGCTTGTCGGTAGTGAGTGAGCCACTTGAAATAATGCAAATGTTTGTAGATTTAGTCTGAATTTTTCCGTTGCAGCCTAATTGTTTTAGTGCCTCCCACAGTTTTTGTGGGTGGCTTTTGTTTGCCTCTATGTTCTCATTTAAGAAATTCTTTTTGGCATTTCTGATCAATTTAGTAACTACATTTCGTAGATTTCTGCACTTTTCAAGTAGCTGCTCACTTTTGTTTTTCCTGAGCTCAGAGTAGCTTTTGTTCCTGAGTTTGATGGCATTCAAAATGTCACCCTTCATCCAAGGTTCTGTGCTAGCTTTGACCCTCACCACCTTTGTGGGTGCGATGTTATCAAGTACACACAAAAAAGCTTTTTTGAAACAGGACCAGGACTCCTCCACAGAGGTGCAATTTAGGACATGGGACCAGTCCATTTTTCCAAGAGCTGTTGTTAGAAGATCACTTGAGTAGTGTTTCATAGACCTGCAGCTGATTGTCCTGTGACAATAAGCTCCAGGTCCGTGAATCTTCCGAGTGCAGAAAATGATATTGTGATCACTTCTCACTACACTCAATCACTCCACTCTTGGAAATTCTGGATTGGTCCGTTGTCAACACTAGGTCTATGATTGATTGAGAAGCAATGCCTACCCTTGTAAAATGCTTTATCAGCTGGGTAAAGCTGTGCAGGTCACAGAACTTTCTGAGGGACTTAAAGGTAGCTGCGTCTTTCTTCATAACACAGGTGTTGAAGTCACCAATTAGTACCGTCTCAGAGTTTCCTAAACCCGCCACATGATCCTCAATCAAGTCATAAAAAGCATTTTGATCTGGGGGTCTGTAGATGGCGCCAATTATCAGTGGTTTTGCATGTGGGTATAATATTTTGACCCAGACCGATTCAGTGGGGTTGTTATCCATATCTGGGATCACATCGTAAATAATGTCTGATCTCACATAGATGCAAACCCCACCCCCAGAGAGATTTCTGTCTTTTCTGATGACATTGTAGCCCTTTATTTCAATCTCAAAGTGTTTGATGGAATTATCCAACTTAGTTTCTGAGAATGAAATAATGTCTACCTTGCCACTTCCAAACATGGATCTCAGCTCAGACATTCAGCTATTGTCCCGCGTCGACGCCATGCGGTGGTGCCAGGAGATGGTAGAAACAAGGGGAAAAACAACGTTTTCTTGTGCTTTTCTCTGAGAGAAACCTTGTGGTTGTCTTGGGCCCGTGTGGCGCATGAGGGAATCCTCTTGGTGACGCTGCTGTTGGGGAATCCCTTGTCTCGTCACTGGCCTCATTCCTTCAGGCGGTGGTCGTCTGCTTGAGAATGCAGGCATGGATGTTATCCGGGACAAATAATCCATCCTTGTTTCTCCAGCTCTTTGCTGGGGTTCATTCTTATCAGGTGAGGTGGGCCGTTGCCAAACAAAGTTATTTGTCTGCATGTTGTGGACCGGACCTTGTCGGGCGCTTCCGTCGCGTTTGAAATCAGCTGTTGTTAAGTTGCTTAAGCCATTGTAGTTGTGATCATAGCGAGTCTCCGTGTTCTTCACGGTCGGTGGGCCGGGATTAGGGTGTACATTTCCCGACAGCAATAAACTCAACCAAATAATCTTTCTTACTGTAAGGCCGTCTAGCTGATTTGGTGTCCTTCTCCGTGTTTGTACCGATTTACTCGCGCCGAACACTTTAAAAAGTTTGGACTCGCTCTCCGTTGAAGCTGCACATTGTGGGATTCAATGAATATTAATCCTTGCAAAATAGCAGCGTAGAACAGCACCAGATTGTTGCTGGCAGTGATGATCTTTTTGAGGCGAAGGTGTTGTTTCCGCCGTTGAAGAATAGATATAAAAAAAGATGCGACCGTCCTCGTTCGAAGCCATCTCGTTGACACACACACACACCAGGACCTTCTAGCAGTGAGGCGACAGCGCTACCGACTGCGCCACAGTGCCCCTTAATTCAATTCAACAGGCTTTATTGGCATGACATGTGACATGTTGCCAAAGCACAATTACAATTATGACATAAACATCATAAACAATGATGAGAATAAAAGCTGGACTTGACATAAACACCTTTAGACAGAGAAGCTACGTACGGTGTGGTTTATGTTTATTCATTAAATATCTATCTATCTATTTTTAAGTGATCATTTCAAAGCACGCTCTACACACCACACTAGAAAAGCAGTCAATTACATTCAATATATTCACACTGTTTGAAGAACCAAGGTCCTTGACTTTATTGATTGTCCAGCTTGTACATTAAGGGCGGTTTCACACTGGATCCGTTTTCATTGAAAACGTTTCCCAGTTCGAATGCTGGCCTGCATTCACATTGGGCATAGATCCTATCGCACCACAGAACACATGCATATACACCCCCGATCCTACAGGTGGCGGCATGCACATAGTGTTTCCCCTGTGGACACAGACGTCATCAACTATGCGACAATGTTTGTGCTGGTCTCGCACAAATATGCGTTTAAATATGTTGAAAGCAAGGGGGCGGAGTTGCGGCTGGTGAGAGAGTCTGAGCGCACTGAGGGCAATAAGCGCACAGAAGTCAGAAGGCTGTGTTGTTGACGGACAACGGATGCACGCTTATGAGAAACGACATAAATAAAACCTGGTGAAACACTTGTGTGCATTAGCGCAAGATGAGGATAAAGGAAACATTCAGTCTAAATGTCCAGTTTGCTAACCGTCACAACTACTACTAGGCTACTTTTGTTTTTGAAACTTTAAATTGCTCTAAATATGATAAACTTTCACGACAGCTTCAGTACAAAAATATATCATTTATGAAAAGGCAACTATAGTAGCAGCCTATACAGTGAAGTCGGACTGAATGACAGAAACCTTGTATTGTGAATTGTACTTCCATGTACTGTTTCTCATGTCTTACTAAATAAAGTACATCGATCAATCAATCAAACGTCTTTTCTTTTTTTACTCTCTTGGTGTGGGGATTATCTGGCACATGTATGTATCTGTTATGAAAGAGAAATTGTATCATGAGTGAAACGGCTATAGTCCTTGGGAAACCATAAACCTACTAGGCCTATGAGTTACCATATTTACTTATTATTATTAATTACAAAGCCTTATAAGCTATATATTTCTGGGATGCATAGTAGCTGAAACTCCACAAGATACCCACAAGATATACTATATGCGCTGCTCGCGCACCTGAAATGCGCGATGGAGACCCGCCAATGTTTCATGACATGAAAGAAGGCCCTTCACAGCTAATAGAGAATTTTAAATTTTAAGAATCGGTTCAGAATTGAATGAGTAAAATTGTTAGAAAGGCTCCCATAATATAAGTTGATTATTATTTCAATTGTTATGTTCCACCTTAAGAGTAATATGCACCAGCCCACCTTAACACACTCTAATGTGTGAGGGGGCCGTGATTTTGCCATAACTTCTTTCATTTTTTAAAAATATATATTTGTAATGTTTATTTTATTTGAAAGTGGAGTATCCCTTTAAGTGCGCAATGCATTCTGGGGCGTTTTCATTCATTCAGTAGCACCGGCTAGAAGAGCAGTGTTTTTGTTGGCTGTTTTTGTCGAGTTTATATACCGTCACCTATTCCAAATAGCGGGCCACTTCCGTCTAATGGTACGCTTGCTTTCACATTGCAGCGTACCGTACCCGAAAACGCATGATCCGGATCCGAAACTGCCTCCGGAGGTGGTTTCGGGAACGGAACGGTGATCCGTTTCGCGGGTCGATTCGCTACATTCACACTAGCCAAGCGGTCTGGAATGCGCACCCGGGACCTGAGTGTGAAAGCGCCCTAACTTTCCACTGGTTACAATGACGTGTCCAGTGTTTGTTTATCAGTCTGTGAGCAGTACATGAGGACATGAATAATATCTGCAGTCACTCTGTTTCAGAATGAAGGGCTGTGGGGCTGTGCTTGTTTTACTGTTCTGTCTGTCTGAGGCCGGGGCTCAGGATGGACCAGGTACCGTCTTACAACCTGACCTTTGGACTGAGATGAAACTGCTCAGAGACATGGTGGTGGAACAACAAGTTCAGCTGAGGAACACGGAGGCCAGGGTGGCAGCCGGCGAGGGAGAAGCTAAAGAGCAGAGAGACAAGGTTAGGATGGTCAACAGGTTGGGATGATCAACAGGTTAGGATGAACAGGTTAGGATGATCAACAGAAAATATGATTTAAACAATGGAGTTTGAAGAAGTTGGTAAAGATAACAAGCTGAGTGATGTGTTTAATATGTTTCATAGTTTAACATAAATGTTCCTCTGAAATGTTTCAGACATAGCTGCCAGACTGGGTGCTGGTGAAAGTAAGATGGAGGACCCTACGACCAGACTGGGTGCTGGTGAAAGTAAGATGGAGGACTTGGTGAAACAATGTGAAGGTAATTTGAACAGGAGGATGTTCAGTGGGTGAAGGTACTGTAGTAGAGGGCAGAGTTGAAGAGCAGCTTACTTTGTTGTTGTAAAACGTGTAGCTTCTTTAATATCTTTCAGAAATGGCTTCCAGAATGGGTGCTGGTGAAAGTAAGATGGAGGACCTTACGACCAGACTGGGGGCTGGTGAAAGTAAGATGGAGCACCTTACGACCAGACTGGGTCCTGGTGAGAGTAAGATGGAGGACTTGGAGAAACAAAGTGAAGGTAAATTGAGGTGTTGAAAAACGACTTACTTTATTGTTTTAATGACTTCAGTTGAGCTCAGAGAATATATAGTGTTTTTAATATAATGTATTGTATATGTGATCCATATAATCCACATGAGAAAGTGTCTCCACATTTATAATGGACTTAAAGGACGACTTCACCCATTTTCATCTTCATATAGTTGGTCCTAACTAATGATCATGATAAAATGGTGGTAAAAAAAAACATTCTACTCTCTCTGTGTCTCATAGGAGTGATGTGGACACTTCAGAAACCCGCCTACCAGTGACATCATCGTTAGGCAAATTAGTTTTGTATTAACGTGAGAACAATGTCTTCCATCAGGGCATGCTAACTGTCCAGGAATAAAAGCCTGCAGTTTATATTAGCTTGGATTCCCCATGTCACTGGTAGGCAGGTTTCTGAACTGTCCACAGCCCTCCTCTGAGACACAGACGCGTGATTATGGATCCCACCAACGCTCCAGGAAATACACCCGCCTTACCTGTCTGATTGGCTCCCTGGCAGGCATAGTTTTACTGAGGTTAGGGTTAGGGTTAGGTTTAGGCATAGTTTTACTGAGGTTAGTAGGGTTAAGGTTAGGTTTAGGCATAGTCTTACTGAGGTTAGGGTTAGGGTTAAGGTTAGGTTTAGGCATAGTCTTACTGAGGTTAGGGTTAAGGTTAGGTTTAGGCATAGTCTTACTGAGGTTAGGGTTAGGGTTAAGGTTAGGTTTAGGCATAGTCTTACTGAGGTTAGGGTTAGGGTTAGGTTTAGGCATAGTCTTACTGAGGTTAGGGTTAGGGTTAAGGTTAGGTTTAGGCATAGTCTTACTGAGGTTAGGGTTAGGGTTAGGTTTAGGCATAGTTTTACTGAGGTTAGGGTTAGGGTTAAGGTTAGGTTTAGGCATAGTTGCAAAAACGAGAACTGTCAATCACAGCGACTACTGACCAATCACAGCGGGGTTTGCCAAGAGCTGGTGTGGGATCCATAATAGCGCGACACAGACAGGGTAGACAAAAATGGTACCATCTTATACTGAGCATTAGTGAGGACCAATTATAAAGGTTGAATATGGTCGTCCTTTAGTACTGATTGATTGATTGATTGATTTCAGCCCACCATGCTCAGCTGTCCATCATAGAAACAAATCTGAATGCAACTGACAACCAAGTAGAGGATCTGAGGAGTAAGTATTAAGAACACATTATGTTCTAAATTGAAAACTGAATACTGAACATTACATTCACCAGAAATGCATAGAAACTAGTAATCTAAGTGAATTTAAGATCAGTGTCCATAGTTAAACATAACCTTAGCATCACAAGATACTACAATGTGATGTGTTGTGAGCTTGTAGATCTGATAATTTGAGATTTGGTGTAGAGGTAAATACTAGCAAACCTATTATAGAGCCCTGGGGGACCCCTGTCAACTAAGTATAAGGTTGAAGTGGTTATTAATGATGAATAATGTGTAAATGATCGCAATATATTACATTCAGCTGGTCTGAAGTATAGTGACTTTACCTTCTAAAATATCACTGATGAGAGTCTGACCAATGAGGTGAATGAAACCACCTGACATTTCATTGAAAGTTAAATTGATGTTTTTTTGACCTTTTTTTTAAGTAGATTAAAGTATTACAATGATCTTTATACTGCCGGTTCTCCTATCATGACAGTTGAGAGATAACAACTACCGGTACTTCTAAATGCTGCAGCTAGACCTTTAGAAAGCTTCCTGTTTTATTTAAACATCAAAACATTCAAAGACAGCTTTGAATGTTCTAGCCTCCTCCTGCATCTCAGAATGTCTGTCCCACTCTTACTGAACTTGGTCAACTAAGATCCTACTCTAGACTTACTGAATATTCACAACCTCACAACAATACCACTAGATACAATGTTCTATGAAGTACTGGAGCCACTGTTTACTTTTACCAGTGATACTCAAATGTTTTACTCAAAGAGGTGGTGCCATGGTTTTGCACTTTTTCTGTTTTTCATGTGTCTATGAGGTTGATAGAACTTCATTAAGCCCCCTGGTGGTGTTTTTATGGTGTTTTATGTCTTCTCTGACTATTTTGAGTTTCTTCCTGGAGGCTGAAACCTTGAGGGTCAAACGTGCCATTAGAAAAACAGCACTTTGACACAGTAAAAATATACCCTCCCCCTCATTATCATAACACAACAGGTGTGGGCATGAGGAGGAGGAGGGACTAGGACAGGTGGGTGGTGCTTAGGTGGTGGAGGAGGTGCTAAGGTGAGAACCAGGTATACTTAATGAACTGGAGGCGTGTCCACATAAAAACATAATTTTAACACTTTATGTACAGTTTTTTGAAAAAAATCTTCCTCCTAGTATAACCATAATACCTGATGATTATGTTTTGGGGGGGGGAATCACTGAAAATCACGGCACCCCGTCTTTAAGTAAAAGTATCAATACTGAAATGTATTGAGGAGTAATTTAACTCGTTAAAAGTAAAAGTCCAGAATTCAAAATTGAAAAGTACAAAAGTATTGGTATCTAAATATACTTAAAGTACAAAAGTAAAAGTACTCATTATGCAGAATGTACCATTTCAAGTTTTCAAAGCGTATAAAAATATTTAGAAAATAGCAGATCTACAAGCTCACAATGCGTCGTAATGCGACGCATTGTGAGCTTGTAGATCTGCTATTTTCAAATAGCCAGAATATAGGGCTGAAGTGGTTAAATGTTTCTTTTGAAATAATAATCAAAATCTACAAAGTTTTCAAATAATTGTAGTGGAGGAAAAGTATAATATGTGCCTCTGAGATGTAGTAGAGTAGAACTTCTACTCCAAAGTAAAAGTACTGAAAATGTACTTAAGTACAGTAGGCCTACTTGTGTAAATGTACTAGTTGCTTTCCATCACTGAGTTTTACTACTTTGTCTTGTTGAAGCTGATAGTTGGATGTAAGCTGCTGCACTGCAAGATTTTATTAATATTGTAAACAATGTGATAATGTTCCTTTGTTGACAGACAAACCAAAGGTGGCCTTTTGTGTTGCTTTGAGTGATTCTGGATGGGTTCAAGTTGGACCATTTAGTTCTGACACCACTCTGATCTACAAGACAGTCTTCACTAACATCGGCAACGCATACAATCCTACTACAGGTAGGTTATGATTAATTCATGTTAATTAACTTTATAGAATCAATTAGTTTCCTCAACTTACATGTATCAGTCTATCAGATTAAATTAAATAAATATTACAGTATTAAATCTTCAAGGTGTGTTTCCTATTTAAACCAATAGACAGGATGAGATGAGAGAAGTTTAATGTCATTGGTTTTAATTAACAATGATAATAATGATTTATATCAGCGATGTCAAACTGGTGTTTCGCGGGCCGTTTCTGGCCCGCGACGTCGTCAAATCTGGCCCGCGAGGTGATTTAAAAAATTCCTCTAATGGAAAAAAAACGAGAGAGAAAAAAAAAGGCAGAAACAAAAGCCAGCGCCCAGCAGCTCCTTACTGAGGCTGCCTGGGGGTTGAATACTGGACAAACTTGTTATGTGAGAACAATGACCAAGCCGTGAAGCCACAGCCAAGGTCATTAACATACAGAGGACCATCACCATTCAACTCTACCTGAGAGAACGCATCACAAATCCGGTAAAACACCGTTGTATGGAGAAGTATATGTCAGTTGCGTCTCTCGATCATCTGGAGGAGTAGAGAGTGGCTGCATTCGGACCGTTTTCCGAATTTCGTTTACCAAATATAATATTAGAATTCAAATGGCCGAAAAATACACGGACCCTCCCCACACCCCGCCCCCCCACCTCCCCCCACTTTGTAACCAGTGTTGCTGTTCTAATCTTGAAAACTAGAATCCATTTGTCAGAGGGTGTGACTGTTACATTAGTAGGATAACCAGCGATAGTTAAGAGCCTGCAGTGCGCAGGGCAAAATAATTAACATCAGGTGTGTGTGTGTGTGTGTGCGTGTGCGTGTGCGTGTGCGTGTGCGTGTGCGTGTGTGTGTGTGTGTGTGCGTGTGTCTGTCTCTCGGTGCATATCCCCTCATATATCCAGTTGAGGCACATAGCTTGAACACAACTTGATACAGTATGTACCCTATGTACATATTTTCCTCATAGACATGCGTGACAAGCTGCACTTATCAGGAGAGGACCCACTGGTCCTGTTGGTGTTTTTTTTCTATCAAGTGACATGTCAACTTTGCATGCCTGAAAAATGATACATTGAATTGCGAACTCCTTGACTTGGAAAGGAGCCAGCTTAGGTGGTTCAGGCATCTAGTTAAAAAAGTGAGAGAGAGAGAGAGAGAGAGAGAGAGAGAGAGAGAGAGAGAGAGAGAGAGAGAGAGAGAGAGAGAGAGACTGCAAAAACTGACTCATATACTGATACAGAACAATATATTGGCAATATATTATCGTTGGAAATCTTGTATGTTCCTTTTTCTTGTTATTTAAAACAATTTAAAATCGTGAAAATAGCCACATTTACAACACCAAAGGCCAAGTGGCCTTGCCCCTAAAATGACGAAATTCCAGGCCTGAACTGCAGACATTATATTGCCTTTTGTTAGGCTATTCAATGTTAGTTTTAATTTCTTGAAATCATATTTATTTAATTTGCAATACTTCAACTGTATGGCATGCTAAGGTTTTGAGACATATTGTATTATATTACTACACAATAGTAAATAAATAATTCTAAAAATATGCTTTAAATAACTGATCTATGGATTATAGTTATGATAAGTGTTGCCATAATCATGTAGCTCTACAACAGAGGCATAGCCATGACAGCAATGGTACAAAATAATATTTAAGAAAATGTATATATATATATTTTAAATAATCATTTTCAGCCATTCGGCCAAGTGTTTCCTATATTCGGTATTCGGTTTCGGACAAGAATTTGATATACTGTAGTTATAGCAGTGACTCAGGTGTAGTGGAGTAGAAGTAAAAGTACTGGAAATACTCTAGTAAAGTAAAAATACCGCAAATCTTTACTTAGGTACAGCACTTGAGTAAATGTAATTAGTTACTTTACACCACTGTTGTTCTATAAATCTAATTATTTAACCACCCACACACATTACCAGGTATTGTTTAACTTCAAATTGAATTATTCTACTTAAAATGGTTTATTATTATTATTATTATTATTATTATTATTATTACACTTATTATTATTATTATTATTATTATTATTTATTATTATTATTATTACAAATTGCATTGTTTGTTTTTAATGTCAATAATTAAAGTAGCTATTCTTCTTAATACATACAAAAAAAAGTGATATGCATAGTTAGTAGCAGTGTCTGAGTGCGTGTGAGCGCGCATGTGCGTCCGCAACTGGTTCCGGCCCCCATCAAGTCACCATTTGACCAATCTGGCCCTCACCCCAAAATGAGTTTGACACCCCTGATTTATATCATTAATTAACAATGATAATAATGATTTATATCATTAATCAACAATGATAATAATGATTTATATCATTAATTAACAATGATAACAATGATTTAAAATCATTAATTAACAATGATATAAATCAGTGGTTCTCAAATATTTACATAATTATGAAGGACCTCCAAACTGATCGTGGACCCCCATCTGAAGATTAGTCCAAATGTATCACAATGTTTTGAAAATAGCAGATCTACAAGCTCACAACATGTCTCATCACAATGTGTTGTGAGCTTGTAGTGTGTGTGTGTGTGTGTGTGTGTGTGTGTGTGTGTGTGTGTGTGTGTGTGTGTGTGTGTGTGTGTGTGTGTGTGTGTGTGTGTGTGTGTGTGTGTGTGTGTTTATATTAACACAGTTGTAGATCAATATGTGTGTGTGTGTGTGTGTGTGTGTGTGTGTGTGTGTGTGTGCGTGTGCGTGTGCGTGTGCGTGTGCGCGTGCGTGCGTGAGTGCGTGCGTGCGTGCGTGTGTGTGTGTGTGCGTGTGTGTGTGTGCGTAACATCGCAGCACAACTAAGTATAAAATAGTGAACTTGTAGATCTGCTATTGTTCGGCCATTTACAATGCCGTCCTAAAATGTTGATGTCGTTAAGTATACTAATACAAACGTGTGTGTGTGTGTGTGTGTGTGTGTGTGCGTGCGTGTGCGTGTGCGTGTGCGTGTGCGTGTGCGTGTGCGTGTGCGTGCGCGTGCGTGCGTGTGCAGGTATCTTTACAGGACCTGTGAAAGGAGTTTATCACTTCAGATTTACTGCATCTCACCAGTGGTCATCAGAGACTGTGCGTATCCAGATGTATAAAAATGAACAGAGTCTCATTTATAACTATGCACACAATAGTGGTGCCGGTGGATCTGATTATGGATTTATGGAATATGTATCTAATGGAATGATCATAGAGCTGGAGCAGGGAGACAGAGTTTACATGAGTTTACCTGTTGGGTACAAGCTCTGTGATGACCCAGACTACCACCACAACACGTTCAGTGGTTTTCTGCTCTATCCTATGTAACACCAGTGGTGGAAAAAGTACTCATATTTGTTAATTAAGTAAAAGTATCAATGCTGCAATGTAGACATACTCTGTTTCAAGTAATGTCCGGCGTTCAAAATTTACTTTAATAAGAGTACAAAAGTATTGGCATCAAAATATACTTAAAGTGCCAAAATTAAAAGTTCTCATTAAGCAGAATGTCCCATTTCACAAGTTCGTCGTGTATAAAAATCTTTTGAATATAGCAGATCTACGAGCTCACAACGCGTGGCTTTGCGATGCATTGTGAGCTTGTAAATCGGCTATTTTCAAATAACCAAAGTATATATATAGTGTTGAAGTGGTTAATGTATGTTTTGTAATGTTATTCAAAAATCTACAAAATAACTAGTAATTAAAGTTTTCAAATAATTGTAGTGGAGTAAAAGTACAATGTTTGCCTTTGAGATGTAGTGGTAAATGTACTTATTTACTTTACACCACTGTGTACCACTGCTACCATTACATTAAACAGATGAGTGTTCTCTATCTATCTATCGATCTATCTATCTATCTATCTATCTATCTATCTATCTATCTATCTATCTATCTATCTATCTATCTATCTATCTATCTATCTATCTATCTATCTATCGATCGATCGATCGATCGATCGATCGATCGATCGATCGATCGATCGATCGATCGATCGATCGATCGATCGATCGATCTATCTATCTATCTATCTATCTATCTATCTATCTATCTATCTATCTATCGATCGATCGATCGATCGATCGATCGATCGATCGATCGATCGATCGATCGATCGATCGATCGATCGATCGATCGATCGATCGATCGATCGATCGATCGATCGATCGATCGATCGATCGATCGATCGATCGATCGATCGATCGATCGATCGATCGATCGATCGATCGATCGATCGATCTATCTATCGATCTATCTAAAGGATGAATAAAAGATGACATTTAAAATATAACCATTTCAGGCTTTTAGATTCGATGAATAAAAAAAAAAAAAAGACAAATAAAGATCCTTTGTCAGTCCCAAATAAGAAAATGCCAAAATACTAATCAGAATATCAGAAAAATTGAGCATTTTCCAGATTTTTTTGTGGGCTAGAAAATTGGAAAAGTGAACCCATTCTTAGGGCGCGCTCCCACCAAGAGTTGGCTGGCCGCTGTTTGCAGAATCTGCCAATGCATTGTCAATGCAAATGCGTTGATTCAATCAAGAGCAGATTTTTCCGCTAGTCGCGCAGACCTTGCGTTTATCTGCTCTCCGCGACTAAGCATAAAACTGCTGGAGGCAGGCGCTGATTTTCTCCCTCTGTCCAATCGGGTGAGTCGAAGGCGGACCGTCTCAAGACTCAGGAAGCAACATGGTGCTCAAGGCAGCAGGCACAGGCGGTGCGGGCTACGGGGAGGCTCCTGAAAGTGAGTGACAGGCGCGACACTCCCGTTTTTTAGAATCCGCTGGCTGCAAAAAACTGTGGCCGCGCACAACCTGCGTTTAACAGCGGCCAGCCAACTCTTGGTGGGAGCGCGCCCTTAGATTTTTATTCTGGGATAAAAAAATGGCAAAAATCTTTTTTAGGGCACAGTCCCACCGCACTTTTATTTTGCCTCTGGGGCGGAATCTGCCACTGCTTTGTCAATGCAAATGCGTGGATTCTTGGAAAAAATTTGCAAGACCATGAATCCACGCATTTGCATTGACAAAGCATTGGCAGATTCCGCCCCTTAGGTAAAATAAAAGTGCGGTGGGAGCGCGCCCTTAAGAGCTTTTTTCAGTGTCAGTCCCAAATAAAAAAAACGCCAAAATACTAATCAGAATATCAGAAAAATTGAGCATTTTCCAGATTTTTTGGGAGACAAGAAAAGTTTAAAAATGAAGCAATTTTGTATTTAGGTTCTGAAACGAAAATCAGTAAAATAGACTTTTCAGAAGTCGATTCCAATTGGAACTCAGATTATACTAAAATCCCCCGACCTGGGAGGTGTCTGGAGAGCCTTATAATGGTTAACTTTGGATTTATGAATATCAAAAATCGCTAAAATAACTATTAAACAGTGGTGGATCGGCTATTTTCAAATGGCCGAAATGTATCTGGGCTGAAGTGGTTAATGTATGTTTTGTAATAATAAAAATCATACATTTCTGTCTAATAAAATATTCAATCAATCAATCAATCGACCTGGCCAGCAAAAAAAAAAGGCATTCTGACATACAGTATAAATACAGTATATAAATATCAAGAGTGATTGTTTATTATGCCCACAGTAATATCCATTATTATTATTAGTTATTAATTTTTATTTATTATTATTATTATTAGTTATAGTAGCCTTAGAATGGTTAGCTTTGGATTTATGAATATGAATTATCGCGTACGCACGCACGCACGCACGCACGCACGCACGCACGCACGCACGCACGCACGCACGCACGCACGCACGCACACACACACACACAGACAGACAGACAGACAGACAGACAGACAGACACACATACGACAGCCTTAGCCATGGACAGCCATGGGCAGTGCTTTAAAAGAAAAGAAAAGAAAGAAAGAAATACTGTATACTGTACATCATTTCACAGGAGCACTCCATATGAATTTAATAGTTACAGCATTATTTCTTCATTAATATCCATTATTATTATTAGTTATTAATTTTTATTTATTATTATTATTACTATTATAGGCTACAGTTGTTGTTGTTGTTATTATTATTAGTTATAGTAGCCTTAGAATGGTTAGCTTTGGATTTATGAATATGAATTATTGCTAAAATGACTATGAAATTGATTATGTATAACCATAGAGTTATAATATATATAATCTTTATTTCAGACCTGTGGATCCATATAAAAGACAGCACATAATATAAAAAGAGACAGCAGTATATAACAAAACAAAAAGATCACTCAAGCACCCACCCCCCACCCCACCTCACTCACACATACACCAATACATGAGGCGGCTGTCAAGCGCTAAGTCTAAATATTCAGGCAAATTAATACAATAATATAGAGGCTATTATGCCAATGTTCTCTGAGCCTGGATGTGTATCGATAACTGCTTCTCATAGGGCTTGTTAGAGCTTGTTAGATTGTATTCTTTATTAACAATGATTATTAACACCATTTTTCCCGGTGCCCAGTCTTCCTGGTGCCCAGATTTCCCTAGCGCCCACTCTTATCCACCCCTAAGTGCCCACTCTTCCAAGTGCCCACATGTCCTCTTGTAGAAACACAACAGTATGGCATGAACAGACCAGTTACAGACCAAACTCCAAACGCAGCATATACAAAAGGAAGAGAATAAGCCAGCAGCAGTAACGGAAATATGTCCTACCTTATTGAATGAGAAGCTGTCGCATCAGTGCGCTTTTCTCAGCGACCAGGTCGATGATACAGTCCTTGTCCAAAGACACGAGCGTCTCTTTCTCAATTGCCATCAACATAAAGTCCTCGAGGTGCTCCTGTGATGCTGTGCTCCTCAGACGTTTTTTTATGAATTTCAATGTGGAAAAGCTTCGCTCACATGCAACTTGAGTCACTGAAAGCGTTAAAAGGAACTTGTACCCAAGTCCAATTAGGTGGTATGAACCAGTGAGCAGGTTATAGCGCTGTAGGAAGAAATAGCAACAGGCGGGACACTTTTTACAGGATTTGCAGGTTTTGTTCACAACATCCCATTCTTCGTATGTGCTCTGCTGCTCATCATCTTCATCCTCAGTACACATCTGGACCAGATACTCTTTACGCACAGACTCGCTCAACGTGCCCCAGTGGGTAGCCAGGCTGAGTAGTTCAGCCTGCAAGGCCTCGGGAGTGGCTTTATTGTTGTGCCTTATCAGGTTTGCGCTCAGCGCTTTCAGTGCGCCAGCAGGCACACCGTTACATTTCATGTCATCGAATTTCTGGGGGTCAAGCAGGGCAAAATCTGTGTACAATTCTCTGTTTTTAGCAAAACGCCGGGAAAGACTTTCATTGACGGTATCCAAAATGACATTGTGTACTGTAATCTCATACTTCTGATAGGCATCTGCAATGTTTGTATCACCACATAATTCACCTGGCATCTTTTTTTTCGTTTTTGGTCTTTTGGTCGGCAGTGCGTCTTCCACCTCTGCGTCCTCACAATCACACTCATTTAACTGACCGTTTGCCCACGTCACAAAGTTGTCTGCGGCACTCTTTACCCCTGCAAAGTCCCTTGCGTATTGTTTCACACTCTCTTGTGTGCTTGTCACAAAGCGATGGGCAGTGAGCAAATCCATTCCACTCGTTTGCAAGTACTTGGATAATGGAGTTGTTGTTTGGAAGACACGCAGAAACGTCTGGGCAGTGAGGATAGTTTGGTATTTCAGCAGTGCATCTGCATACCCGCTGGCCTTCGCACGCACAGGCGGCTTCATATTATCTTTATTACTCAGGGCCCTGAGTGTCACTATCAGATCAATGTAAAGACATCCAGCTGGATCCCCAAACTTCCCAAACACCTTTGTAAGCGCAGCATCTTTAGCCCACCATCGCGTTTCACCTATTGGTGACAGGCGCCTGTGCCGTGCGTCTTTGCTCACATCTTCCCATACATTCATTCTTAGGTATGAGTCTCGCAGGAAAACAGCAATGTCGTTTAACAAAGAAAAGAGGGATGCACTCAAAAGAACGGAACTAGTAGTGTCCATTAACACTAAATTCAGTACATGGCTATAACACCAGACGTGTACCTGCGGTGCATCAGATGACAAGAGTGCTGAGAAGCCCCTGTATTGCCCTTGCATGTTAGCCGCTCCGTCTGTGGCATTACCAACACAGTCAGCCACATTAATATCCATTTTCTCCAACACGAGTTTCACCAAATCAACCAAGCCCTGGCCAGTGTTCACCTCGCTATTGACAAGTGCTATCATTCGCTCCTGTATTTTTTTTTCAGTCACATAACGCATTATCACTGAACACTGGTCTTTGGCTTGAATGTCTTGTGAGGTATCAATTTGAATGGAATACATCCCAGCCTTTTTAACCTCAGCAGCAATATCCTCTTTAATGAGACGTCCTATAGCCTCTATGACCGTGTTTATGGTCGTCTTGGAGAGGAGAGTGACCAGTGAACCTCTGCCCTTTGCACCGGAGTCGTGCAGCCTCTTGCTTTTCTCAATACATGAACTGACATGTGTCTGCAAGCATACATCATATTTGCTCAACAAGAGAACGAGTTCTAAAAAAGTTCCATGGTCAGCAGCTTCGTTATCCAAACTGAATGCAGCCTCTAATTTGTCTCCCCTGTAACTGAGCCCACGTTTTCCAATGACTTTAACGATGTCAATAACACGTTCTAAAACCTGTCGTCTTTGACGCACCTGCTCTCTGGATATAGACATTTGATTGACATCTATCAGCTCAGATATATTTAAATGCAGTCTCCTCCAGCTCACTACCAGCCCCCCCCTCATCATCGACATCAGCAACAACATTACCGGCTCCATTGTCCACCTCCACAGCAGCCGCATTATTATCCAGTGCTGACTCCTCCTCCTCTGAGTCTGGGATATTAATGCACTGTCCAGCGCCGGGTTCTGCCAGAATAAGATCCACGACCACATGATCCACATCTTTGGTGGTAGCAGCGGTGCTAGTGCTAGCAGCACTGACAGCAGCACTATGGACCGACTCCTCGTCCTCGCAGTTGCTGCCACCGGCGACAACCGCGACATTAAGCTTGTCAGCAGACTGGGCAAACAGCTTCGTTATTTTTATACATTTCCCCCCATCAGCCTCCAGACATTTTCGTTTTTTATCTCTTACTTTCTCCGCACCACCCTTTCCTTTCTTTTTTTGTTTTCTTTCCATTTTTCACCTGACACAATCCACCTGCTTGCATTCTATCAACATATTCCCGCCCGGCTTTTTTGAAGTGGTTTACGTCAAACGTGGAGCAAACCACTTGAGCGGGGGGAACGTAGTCTCCACCTCCCCTCTACTAAAGACACAATCGCTTCAACCCCCCCCATGACAATGTAGTGAATGGACCGGGCCGGTCAATTTCTCTTACAGGGCCGGTGGCCGTGGGCGCCGCTGCCAGCGCGGCAGCGGCGCCCACGGCCACCGGCCCTGTAAGAGAGCGCAGCCACGGCTGGGTGTTTTTTTCGTCACAATAAAAAAAAAAAAAGCTTGGCCGCGGCCCCAGAGCCAATTTCTCTTACAGGGCCGGGCTGGCCCGGCGCAGGGCTGTTTTTTTTTTTTTTTTTTCACAAAGAAAAAAAAAAAAATAATTGCTTGGCTTGGCTGCGGCCCCAGACTGCCCGGCCGTTCTGGCATTTGCCAGAAGTGCCAGACCGTCCAATCCGGGCCTGGTCAAAACCATCATACGACGTACATGATGAGTGATTAGATAAGGATAAAGGGCATGACAGGATTTAAAGAATGCAGTGTCACAACTAGGTTCATGCAAGGGCTCCTAACTTTGATCAGAGGTGAGCAAATGTATAAGCTGGAGGTCTGATGGTTAGGATAATTCCTTTTAACAGGACGTTCATGAAAGTCCTTGCGGGCTTGTTTCCAATGAGGGCCTGTGAGCAATTAGGGGTTAAGAGTCTTGCTCAGGGACAAATTTCATTTCATCGACACATGTGCTGGTGTGGCCTGGAATCGTACCTGGGGCAACCAGGGCCTCTGGCTCCCTAGGCGGGCTCACTAACCACTCAGCTATGGCCGCCCCTAATGATTGTGGCGATTGTGGACTGCAGGCTGTGGATCAAGGGTTTCCACTGCTTATGATTGTGGAGTGTTATTATAGTTAAATATTGTTATTTTTGGACACTTTGAAACACTTTCTCTCAATGTCTCAATGGTGAAAATCTTTTTCAACAAGCTTTACTTGTCCAGTTCTGCCCTCCTTTGCTTTTGTGCAAATGGATCCTTCTGAACAGATCTATTTTTGATCTTTTCATAGTTTAATTGTCTGACCACACCACATATGAATTAATCCATTGTCTTAAAAGGATTAAACACACATTTTGCTATTTTCAGGTTGCTATTAGCTATTATCAAACATTACTGACAAGACAGTAAGACAGCTAGACTGTCTTGTCCTCACCTGATGCAATCATGTACAGTACCTTGTACAATACCACAAATCTCCTGCAACATATTAATGAGCATGTCATCATTATTCAAACCAATTTGAATTCAAAGATTAGAGTGTGAATATTTAGTATGTTTTTACATTGTCATGAAAAAATTATATATAGACTATAATTTGTATTTATGTTGATGACCCTTGGTTAGGGTAGTTACACATTCAGATACATTAAATATTTTAATAATAAACGGGCCCCTTTTGATACGAAAATAACCCACTGGAAAAGTGAAGGTAGGCTATGCCACTGCACCTATGCAGACACCAGATGCAGTGTTGTCCTCGCGATTTCAGAATGTTGTTTTATGCCTATGACAACAACTTGTAAATCAACACAATTAGTTGATAGTAAGGCTAGTAAGACTGTCAAATTATCAGATTTTCAATAATAACAGACCAGGATTGAAAAATATGTGATTTGACCAATTACAACTATTTCATTATGAGTAGTTTTCAGTGGCAAAGTATTCTGTCTGTGGGATTTATATTAGTTGAAATAAGGTTATATTCTGGGCCAGATCTGACTAGTTATGACTTGATCTGGCCTCGATCGGACTCTCTCTGATTCATCCAGGACGTCCATTTTCGTGGTCAGGAATTATTTTGGTTGAAATCAGGTGATATTCTGTATGGAATGCCAAACTAAATAAATACATAAATATATAAATAAATAAATAAATACATAAATGGTCACATAAATGAATACATTTCAATATTTAATTATATATTTCTTTGCACAATTATTTATTTATTTTAGCATTTATTGCTTTATAAATTCATTTATTTATTTATGTATTTATATCTAGATACGGCAGCTTTGGCATTCCATAATTCTGGGCCAGATCTGACTAGTCTTGGTTTGACTGGATCTAGCCCCTATCGTCATTAGTATACAGAATGTTGGCTTTGCAGAGGACACAGGGTTACTTGGGGACAAGAGTGAGATCAAGTTGTGTAGGTTTCTGTGCGTCAATAAGCTTCAATAATTATGTATTATAAGGTCTCTGAACATTGGTATGATTCCATGCGTAGGTGTGTTGTAATGTAAGTTGAAATGTGAATGGGACAATAGCGAGAGAAAACACGCAAGTCAAACAGGTTGAGTGATAATTAAGGATATGGCAGCATTTAAGTAAGGGCATTTCTTATTGGTTAGTGGGCGGCACCTCATTGAGTAACACAGGTGTCCATGTTAGAGGGGTACCAGTCTTGATTAGATTTGCTCAAGGTAAGATGTGTTCCTCAGCACACTATATTTTCAATAAGAGTTTACTGTGATACTGTGATGAATACTGGTTATTCTATACATGCTAAATACATGAAGTAGTGATGCTTTGTACATGTTTTCAGTTAGTCAATTTGACATACCAAACAGTATATTGTTTACAACACACTGCTGTTAATTCTGTTGTAGTCGTAGACTGCTGCTGAGGCGTGTTATACCAAAAGAGGTTTCTGACCAGAGAATTGTGTCTATTCTTACCAGGTACATATTGTTTTGTTTTATTTCATTGTATTGTATTGTGTTGTATGTTTATTGATTGTTAGGGACCAGTCAAAATTTACAGAAGAGGGTCCCTGGAGGAAAATAGGGGAGGGTCATGCCTTTCTAATTTTAGTCCAAGGGAGGGTCAGCTAATTTTACTTTAAATCCAAGGGAGGGTCATGCAATTTTGAATTGATGAAATAGTCCGTTTTTATTTACCTTTTTAGGGACAGGTCGATTTTTAAAGAAGGGTAAGAAAATGTATGTAACTTGATCTAAAATGCCATGACCCTCCCTTAGACTAAAAGAAATGACCCTCCCCAAGTGATAACATTTTTTTTTTAACCCTCCCCGCCTAGGAGTGAGTGTCACGACATATTGTCCCACGATATAGCCTATTGTGGTATTAAAATATGACGATAGGTATTGTCATGATGTCATACTGTATCGTAATATTTTTTTTTATTAAAAGAAAACACTTTTTTTTGCCGGTGAAAGTTATAGGAGTTCTTACTGTATGGTGTATGATATGAAGTGTAAATCTTATCGGAATCACAGTAATTATTAATCATGTCTTCCATCGTATTCAAGGTATTTTGGAGAGAAATGAAACAGACTCCAGTCACTTTCAGTTTAAAGCACTGCAGAGGTGTTTGCCTCAAATTGCCCTTTTCCCAAAAGACCCATTTGAAAAATATATATATATATTTTTTTTATGGCCTGCCAAACATCTGTGGCCCTTATCAAGACAAACATTTGACAAATAATTATAATTTCAACAATCATAATTATTATTTATAATTAAAATTTAAATGAGCTGGCTGCCATCAGTCAGTTTTAGTCTCACTTTTCACCTGATGCAGTGATGTCAAGTGCCCTCCCAGGGGTCATCAACATGTCCGTACAGTCGTACACGGACAAACATGTCCGTGGTAAGACATGTATTTGTCCGAGGCACTTTTTTATTTTTGAAAATAAATTCTAGATATATTCTATATATTTTCTTCGTTATAATGTAGAACCGTATAAAAATGCGTTTGAATAACTTGACTAAAATCACATAGGCCTAGTACACGATGACTGATTCATGAAGGGCATGGCAGGATTGAAAGGAATGCAGTGTCACAATAGCTTGATGCAAAGGTGCCTAACTTTGATCAGAGGTGAGTGGGAGGTCTGATGGTGAGGCTGTGGATCAAGGGTTTCCATGGATTATGATTGAGTGTTACTATGGTTATTATTAGCATTATTGGACACTTTGAAACGCTTTCTCTCAACTGACATAAATCAACTTTACTTTACTCCAGTTCTGCCCTCCTTTGCCTCGGTGCTCCTTCTCAACAGATGATATGCCTTTTTTTTTTGCTCTTTTCCCGCACCATTTCCACTGTGGTCACTCACATTACTGTTGACTTTAATTGTTTCATTGTCTGACACACCTCATACTCCATTAATCCATTGTCTTAAAAAATTAAAAAATACTAATATCCCACAAAGGATTGAACGGATGTTTTGACATTTTCAGGTAATCTTGTTGTCTTGTTGTCCTCATATGATCAATCATGTACAGGTAAAACATACAATACCACAAATCTCCTGCATCATATTAATGAGAATGTCATCCTGACACTTTATGAGTCACCAAAATTATTCAAAAACTTTTTTTTAAGATTCAATTGTGTATTTTAAAATATGTTTTTACATTATAATGAAAAATATGTAGGCTAAATATATTTTTCTTTAAAAACAAAAAGGAAAAAAAGAGTGCCACGGACATAGACAAGTCTTGCCACGGACATGTTTGTCCATGTACGGACATGTTGATGACCCCTGAAGGAGCTATTTGCTACCAAGGCAAAGGAGGGCAGAACTGGACAAGTAAAGCTGGTTGTCGTTAGTTGAGAGACAGTGTTTCAAAGTGTCCAATAATAACAATTATAACAACTATAATAACTATAATAACACTCCACAATCACGTCTTGGATCTAAATTTACTTTTTCAATGCATTTTTGCATAGACAATACCCTTGTTTACTTTGGGTTAAAAGGTCTCCGCACAGTATCCTGCAGTATTTTTTCACAAGCCAGAAATGTATATAAAAGTGAATAATCAAAAAACGAAAATCTTGTGCTACTGTTTTTGCTTGTAAAATGTGTTATATTGATTTTGGCAACACAATCTTTTTCAAATGTCATAAATACATATACCTAACATCTGAAACAAGTATTGGTGCATTAGTATACTCATATTTGAATTTAGATCATGAAATGTAGCAAATTTGTTAAAGAAAACACTTCTACGGAAGTGATTGGCACCCAGCACAATGAAACATACACATAGTACATTTAGCTAAAAGCTTATGTTTCATACATTTAAAAAATCAGAACCTACTGTGTAATGAAAGGTAGAAAAAAAAAAGCAGCACACCTTGGCCCAAAATGGCTGAAAATCAATCAAAATGCTACCACCAAATTATGAAAGTGCAGACTGCATCTCCTTTGGCTGACTGATCACACCATTGATGGATCCTGGGGCACCAACTTCAGACTCAATAAGTATGTCTTGCAGCCCTGCATCACCAAACCTTTTTCCTAAAATACCTAGGAAGGACATGTATGAAACCCTATGTCCGTGGCACTTTTTTCTTTTTCTTTCTATAATTATTTTTTTTGAGAGAAAGTGTTTCAAAGTGTCCAATAATAACAATAACGACTCAATTATAATAACACTCAACAAGCATAATCCATGGAAACCCTTGATCCACAGCCTCACCATGAGACCTCCTCCTCAACTCTCATCAAAGTTAGGCACCATTGAATCAAACTATTGTGACATTGCATTCCTTTAGATCATGCCGTGCCCTTCATGAATTACTCATCATGTCATCATGTTCTTTTTTGTACACTTTTGTTTTGACACTCAAGTATTTTTCCTTTGTCCCATCGGCATGCTTTTCCATCAACATGGATTCGGTCTACCGTACCTGTTCACCTTCTTTTCTGTTCTTTGAGAAAGTGCACAACGGACCTGTTGCGATCAGTGTTGCCATATTTTGCGAGAGAAATAAGCAAATAGGTCTATGAAAACAAGCCCAAAAGAAGTGGCTTAGTGACATCGGCTACTTGAAAATAGCCGATCTACAAGCTCACGTGAGCTTGTACATTGGCTATTAAGAAAAACTCTTGCAATAAAATAAAGAATATTTGGAATATTTTTTAAAACATTCTAACAACACAAATGCTCCCTGGCACAAAACATTTTCATGAAAAGATTTGAGAACCACTGGTTTAATTTTTTTTTGTTTTAAGCCTAAATAAGCAATTACCTAAATAAGCCTAAATAAGCAAGTACACTTTATAAATAAGCCACACAAAGCTACTAATTTTACAAGCAACTTTACAGAAAAAGAAGCCCAAAGTCGCTTATAATAAGGCGACATGGCAACGCTGATGCTCGCCTCGCCCTCACATTTTTGATTGTGTGAGTGCTGTCATGCTCGTTTGAGCTTATATGTGTTTGGGAATGTTGTTGAAGGTTATGTTATTTCGTCAGCTGACACCCAAGCCATACTACATTTATTTGATATCTCCGACGTCTGAACACTTGCTGACAGACAGACAAGAGTCCCTGGCTGTTTACTCAGCCACCGTGACTGTGAGACAACGTTAGACAACGTTTCTCAGACTGGACACATAGAGAAACACAATTTAGCTGTTAGCTCAATCTCATTGTATTTAAAGGGTCTACACCATGAAAATCACTTTTTTCTTGTTTTTTTGTATTTTTTGGGGTCCCCAGTGTCTCTTGTACCCCAAAAAATGTTTTTTTTTTTAATTCAGTCATTCCTTCTCATTTCATGGATTTCCAGAATGGGCGTGTCTGAACAGGCGATCTCAGAATGGAAATGTTTATGATGTCACAAACATTATTGATGGCAAACCCAATGTTAAATTAAAAGTGCCCGAATTGCTCCGAAACTTTTTCTACCCCCCCTAAGTGGGGGTCTACGAACAAATACTTCGGGCTCGGATTTTGGCTCCGCCCCCCGGAAGTGGGTGAAACAGGCACCTCAAACACTTGGTGGAATTGTTCAAAAATGTTCAAAGTGTTTTTTTTTCGATTTTGTATTTTTCTTAGATGCTTCCTTTTATGCAGAATTTTTCAATTTTTTTTCTTTTTTTTAATATTTTTTTTTAATATATTTTTTTATTAACAGACAGAATTGCTCAGTAGCCCCCCCCTGCCCAAGAGGACGTTTTGGTATTGCAGCTGAAAGTGCTGTATTATCCAGAGACAATTGACTTGGGATGAGTATATCTGAGTGATGATTTAGGCTCAAACCTTTTGAAAAAGGTTTGAGGGACATACACCATATGATATTAAATATCAAATATTTTTTTTAAATTCATGGTGTAGCTCCTTTAAGATACCCAAGCCAAGCCATACGACGTTTCTTTGATATCTCCGACATCTGATCTCCAAAGCTTTTCTTCCAGGTTGGAAATGTATGCAATTTAACATTTTTAATTTAACGTCTGAAACCTTGGCATTGCATCCGATAATGCAGCACTGTCCTACCATTGCTAAATTAGAGCAACAGACAAGTTGGAGATAGATAATAATGTACACCGTCTACTTGCTGGACAACAAACACAGGACTACAGACTACACTACACTACTCTACACTTGTGGCAGCTGTCAATCTACTCACTCACTATGGCGGCGAAAGTGGGCTGATTTAACGGCATCTCGACCCTGCGACGTCGCTATGCCCGGCCCCTATACACACACACACACACACACACACACACACACACATACATACATACATACATACATACATACATACATACATACATACATACATACATACATACATACATATACTATTTATATATATATATATATATATATATATATATATATATAGGAAGGAAATCGTTGAGATGCATTGTGAGCTTGTAGATCTGCTATTTTCAATCGATTTTTTTAATGTGATAACATAATACGTGTGTGTGTGTGTGTGTGTGTGTGTGTGTGTGTGTGTGTGTGTGTGTGTGTGTGTGTGTGTGTGTGTGTGTGTGTGTGTGTGTGTGTGTGTGTGTGTGTGTGTGTGTGTGTGTGTGTGTGTGTGTGTGTGTGTGTGTGTGTGTGTGTGTGTGTGTGTCTGTGTGTCTTACCTGCTGACGTTTCTGCTTGAGGGAGTTGATCCTTCTGCTGTTTTCCTCTCACATTAATGTCAATAAAACGCCGGTAGAATTATACAAAATATTTTTGCTTTGTTTTGGTCAGAGTGGAAGTGTTTTTTTTTTGCGGCCATCCTATTGGCCGACAACATGCATGTGACCGAAAACCGCACCACCCCTATTGAAACTAGAATATTCGCAATTCTGGGAAATTGCAAGTGTGGTTGCGCCAACGCGAGTCGCGGGTTGCGGTCGCTGGGACACGAGGAATACACCGGGAGGAATACCATTGGAGGCCGTACACGTGCGATCCAAATTCGGTGCAGATCGGATTTGATTTTTAAGAAGTAGGCCTCTCCCACTATAGAAAATGGCCCCTCCCACAAATGTTGTAAGCCAATTATATTGTCACGTCACTCTTGAGATCACTTGCATTTCATTTTGAGAGGATTGAAAAATCATGTTTTTGCATCAAACGGCTACATTTTGCTCATTTGTGGCACCCCCTATGTATCAAAGTGAAAATGCTTTTGGGGAGTTGTTGAGTAAACCACCGTTGACATGTGATTCAAATTTGGGGTTGACTGGAAGTTTTGTTCATGATTTTTGGCATCATTTGTAAAACAAGCCCCTCCCCTTTGGAAGCCTATTACAGACGAACGGTATGGTTTCCGCTTTGATATGTTTATCGCATGGGTTCAGCGATTATGTGTACCAATTTTTGTGAGATTTGGACAAAATCTGTAGGAGAAGGTGCAAAAACTGTGTTTTGAAGATCTCAAAATGTGAAAATCTATCCAGACACAAACGGGCGAGGCCTATGTGGGGAGTTGCGTCATGCCCCAAGGAGTCCAGGTTTTTTGGTTCTACGACCTACGGTTCAAGAGTTATAGGCCGAAACGTAAAGTGGGCTGTTATAGCGCCATCATGAGGTCAACTTGTGTAATTATTTTTTTAATAATTTGGCACTGGACTCTTAACCTCCCCTCCAAGTCTTGTAACTGTAGCCCTTACGGTTTTGGAGAGAAAAAATGTTGTTTTCGCATTTTCTCATGCAAGTCAATGGGGAAAATGAATTCACTAATAAATTAATATCAATTAAATCATACAACTTCTCTCTCTTAGCAAAATACACGCACACGATTCCCGATGAAGCCGGTCATTTTGACATATGGCACAAGTGTGTGGCGCAAAAACTGTGGGAGGAGTAGCGGGACAAAATAGTCTGGTTGCCCTGTTAGGGCAACCACACTAAATATTACTACGCCTAGTAAGAAATAGTACCGACTTTAAACACTCATTGTAAAAATACTGCAGGAAAGCAGATGGAGAACTTTTTGTTTCTTATTTACTACCAATAGATCTTTTTTAAGAAGCAGAGATTATTTAGATCCACCTGATGGGAACGAAACTGAACGAAAAGGGCCTTGACCAGACGGCCTACTTAATGGAATGCACTACTGTACCTTGCCAAACCAAATGGTTTAGCTGGTAGAACTTGATATCTTTCTGTCCTCAAGTAACACAGTCTTTTGAAAAGCCAGCAATCTCTATATTAGCCATATGATGTATAATACCCACCCACTCACCTTTGCAGCTAAGTGGCCCTTTTGAGGTTGAAGCACTGTCTGTACTGATGAGACTCAACTATTATAATCCAAAATAATTAGGATTTAATTTGTTGGTCGCTCAGTAGTTAAAGCAGACATACTGTACTATTGTTTTAAAATGTGCAGCACATTGGAATAGACCCTATGACACATTAGGAGTCCATTAGTATACATTTAGGGCTAGGCCACTGTGTTTTTGGTACAATGATTATTTTGCATGTCCGTGGCGAAAATGAAATATTAAGGAAAATATCCATCACAAGCTGCCATGGTGATGACCCCTGCTCCCACCTCATTATCCTTGCAGCTGCAAACAACTTGATTTGATACAGGCAGCAAGCATGTTAAGTTCACTCCCCCATCAATAAATTGTTGCTTTAAGTTTTACACTTCACGTTCTGTGCAGATTAGCTAGCTTTTGTTAGCTTAGTTTGTACAGAGTCAGGTTCATTGTTTCTCCCTATTTCCAATCTACAGTATGTGATAATTAAGTAAACTGGCTCCTGGCTGTAGCTAGAGAATTATTTTTCCCTGGTCTGCTACTGCTGAAGCATGCATGTTACTGCATGCTGCATTAGTTTCTCACCTCAAATGTTTTGCAGGTACATATTTTAGTACATTTTGATCTTCACCTGCCTTATCTGTTTTATTTGATCATTAGTATTGAAGAATGAAAATGGGAATGATGGCCAATAGGCTACATAGAGAAATGTTAATTATTTAAATTTGTACATGGTAATGAGAACGTAATGCTTATTTTACTGAAATTTGCACTGATGAAAGTCCCACATGGACTGAAGCTGTCAAATGAAATTGTATTTACTTTGCCCTCATCTTAAAGTTAACGTGTTAGGCTGTTTGTGGTATGATGCAGGGATAACGGGATAGCTGGGCACTAGGGACATCGATGTAAAATTGGCTATTCTGTCCAACATGTTAAACAAATAAAATATTTGGAAAATGTTTTAAAGTAAAGTTTACATGATTAGAATATGCTTAAACATTCGGCAATTAAGGTCTAACATTTCTACAAATTGCTACAAATTTCTACAAAACAGATCCAGTCATTTTGGGGCATAAACAAGAAGTTGAAGGATAATCTGATAATGATGTACTTTACATTACTTTCAAATATATAAACTTTTACAATTTTGGTCAAAATAACATGGCCCATGTCATTACTGCCATTACCCTCAATGAGGCAGAGGAGAGGGTACTGGCAGTAATGACATGGGCCATGTTATTGTGGAACATCTTGCTCCAATAGCTACCATTACTTAGTGCAATAGATTCAACATTAGCTTGCATCTGATATAAAATCAAGGATCAGTCTCTCAACAAACCCACATTCTTTAGCTTAAAGCCATTTCAATTGCGTTGATGGCTTGTTAACGACCGTCATTGATTCTAAATAGAGTAGACCAAGGTGTTACTTAATTTGAATCCTTTGTATCCTTTGAAATAGAGAGGGGTCATTGACCACTGTTCTGCTGTACTTGGGACCAGTACAAATACTGAAATATGGCCTTTGAATGTATTTCATTGTGATGTGATGACTAAGAGGTTTAATGGGAATATTGAAGCCAAATGGTTATATTGTAAATGTGAAGTGAAAATATGCAAATGTATTTAAGGGACAGCAGCTCATACACACAACAGATATACAGATACTCACCTGTAAAACACCAACTCATATTCAACACATTCACCCACACACATACATGCTATACCTACCTGGAACACACACGCATGCACGCACGCACGCACGCACACACACACACACACACACACACACACACACACACACACACACACATACACACACGTATACTTACAGTACCTGGAAGGGAATAACTGTACACACACATATGCTCACCTTGAAGGTGCTATGGGCTTTCTTAAAAAGAGAGACATTGTTGCAGAACAGGGAAATGTTGATTTATTGTGATATTTGTGATTGTATTATTGTGAATAAATGAGAGGAAAATTAGGAACGCTAGTGAACGGGTTCATGTCTTCATTCCTGTGCCTGTTTACATTGTTTTTCAGAGACTGAGGCAGTGAACCAAAAATCAATCCTGTCAATCCTCAATCCTGTTATGTGGTACCCGACCTAACCTGGGACCCATCCATCCCATTGGCTTCACGGATAGGCTGAGCTTCGCGTCACCTTTGTGCTCCTGAAAAACTTTACAAAATGTCTGTGTTTCGGTGGTCTTTGTGTCTCTGTGTGCTGTTAGCCAACATGTTGTTGATCTACATATACCTGTACCTGTACCTGAGACATGTATCAGAGATGCCTCCTCAGGTCTGTCCTCCCGGTCACTTCAAAATAGACGCCATGAAGAACTGCTCGTCCTGGCTGCAGTGTCCGCAAATCAAAGCGGAAGTGCGCACGTTGAAACTGATCGGCGAGTCTCTCGTAAAGAAGGTGTTCCTGTCAGAGTGGAGAGGTCAGAAGGTGGCGTTGTCCAAAGCGAAAAACTCTCCGTTAAAGAAGCTATTTGTCCACGATGTCTCCATGCTGCAAGCCCTGCAAGGCCCCCACGTGGTGCAGCTGGTGGGTGCGTGCCTAGAGGAGCACATGATAGTCACTGAGTACCACCCACTGGGCTCCCTGTTAAACCTGGACGCTGTGCTGAAACAGGAGAGACACCGGCATCACGACACCTGGCAGATACGCCTGAGGTTGGCCGTGGACTACGTGTCTGTCCTCAGCTACCTCCACGACAGCCCTGTGGGCTGCCGTGTTATGTGTGACACAGAATGGCTAATCCACACCTTGACCCAGTTCCTGCTGAGCAGCGACTTCCGTCTGGTGGTCAACGACCTGGACATGCTGCCGGAGGTGGACGCTGCCAGGGGCCTGCTGGTCAAATGCTTCGACAGGAAGCTGACCGGGGACTTTGTGGCGCCGGAGCAGCTCTGGCCGTACAAGGGCCTGGCCTTTTCAGACAAGCTCATGCCCGGCTACGACGAGAAGTCGGATATCTGGAAGATCCCGGAGGTGACGCGCCACCTGATGGGGAAAGTGGCCGGGGGCCACGTGGCCCTCTCCCACCTGTCACAGGTCCACGCGAAGTGTAAGAGGACAGACCCCGCGCTGCGGCCCGCCGCTCAGGAGGTGCTGCAGGTCTACAAGCTGGTCTACAACATGTTGCTGGAGAACAGAAAGTACAACTAACTACCAATTACAATGTCCCATATTTGAATACTGGGCCATGTTTGGTCACCCCAGACTTCAGGAGCAGGAAATGGATTCACAATAGAGCAGTGCCAAACCCAAATCGCCGAGGGCAATTTATTTTTGCACTTTATTTTTTTGAAAAAAAAATGTTCAGAACCCAAGATATCATGATTTGAAGATTTTCTGCTCAATTCACTTCTTGTTTAACTTCTTACTGAAAAAGGCTGTATCTCGGCTCCAGAGCACTTTTTTTTTTACAATGTATTTTTGGCCTTGGCACAGGGATGATAAAGCCAGAAATAAGTTTGGCACTGAGGGCCCTATTCTGGGCGCCGCCTTACCCATTATCCCTAAAGTTCTTTGCCATTTTTTACTGTTTTGAAAAACATTTTCAAATAGTTCAAAAAGCCGATCTACAAGCTCAAGAAGTTTAGGGATAATGGGTAAGGCGGCGCCCAGAATAGGGCCGTATATGAGTTAATCCAGCCCTGGTTTGAAGATTTGGTTTTGTGTTTTTAAAGGTTTGAGGAAAACGGGTTAAGGTTTCAAGAAATGTGTTTTAGCAATTATTGTGGAAAAGACTGTAATCTCTGTTGAATTTAACACAATTTAACACACACGCACACGCACACGCACGCACGCACGCACGCACGCACGCACGCACGCACGCACACACACACACACACAGAGAGAGAGAGCGAGAGCCTCCTCCGTAATCTACGTCTCTGGGGCCAAATTTGGGCCCCCCTTCATCCCTAGACATAGACATAGACCCCTGGGGGGACTCCCGGTCAACTAGGTACATGTCTATATTTGACGCGTTGTGAGCTTGTAGATCTGCTATTTTCAAATATTGTAGTACTTTTACTTTTGGTACTTTAAGTACATTTTGATACCAATACTTTTGTACTTTTACTCAAGTATTTTTATTCTGTACATTTAACTTGTAATGGAGTACTTCTACATTGCAGTATTGATACTTTTACTTAAGTAAAACATTTGAGTACTATTTCCACCACTGCTCTCAGTCTTGTCTGGGACAGACAGTCTGCCTTCTGTCCCCAGGATCAGAAGTTAAAGTTTGTAGAATTGATTGATTGATGTACTTTATTTAGTAAGACATGAGAATAACAGTACATGGAAGTACAAATTCACAATACAAGGTCTACTAAACTGGAAGACTCATTAAGCACTGAGCTTGTTTAAGATGAGATCCCCATGCACACAAATCATGATGACATATAAGAGACAGACAGATATACACACTACTATACAGAATGTCATACAATCAGCTTACAGGTTACTGGTATGAAGAGTGAAAACAAGACCAGGAGACCTGGTTCTGCCAGACCCAGAATGAAGTCCTAGTATGTATCACACCTACAAACCACTTTATAACTGAAGTTCATGATGTCATGAATAGTTCGTGACGAAAGGGGACTTCACGAACTCCCTTTGTTGAGCCAAATCTGGGTTGAACATGATTCGTGGAGCTGCCTCTGGTGTTATGATCGTGGACTTCATTAACGTTTTGGAAGTATTTTGACAAATATAGGGGGATCCCAATGTTGTGGTGTATCTTAAGACCAGGCCCATTGCAAGTTGCTGTACTCTGTCCTCAACCCTGAGCCATCCAATCCTAGCAAAATGAGCAGGGGTTAGATGGGTTTTGTGATTGAGGCCAAGAAGTAGCCTTACTAGTTTGTTTTGGGATAACTTTTTTTCAGGCCAAGGACCCCTTAGTTGAGAGAGAGATGAAGCAGGGACCCCCACACCTTTTTCATAGATTCCATATAGTTTCATTGCTTGATATCACGATCATCAGTGTATTTTGGATTCATGTTAATGTGTATTTTCAAACATTTAACCACTTAAACCGTCAATACTTAATAAACTTTACCTTTCACTCTTGGCCTTTGGCTCTGTACTTAGTCTGCTCTTTTTTCCGTCTACACCAAAACGCTTTGCCGAAAATAGCCGATCTGTGAGGCGTTGTGAGCTTGTAGATCAGCTATTTTTGGCTAAAATTCCTCAGAATTTGGATGCTATAGGGTTCAAGTGTTTAATGTAAAAAAGAAAAAAAGTTCGTATCACACAAAGATTTGGCGGCCCCCCTGTTGTAACTCTGAGGACCCCCTCAGGGGTCGCAGACCCCCTGTTGAAGACCCCTGCTGTACATGATATGGACGTTAGTTAAGGTGCAAGAATAATAAATATCAGCTCATCGTACATGGGATTAAAGGAGTACTTCATCCAAGTACTGACTATTTCTATCATTTACCTACTAGGTGATGTCTTTAAGTCACAGAGAATTTTTGTTTGTAAAACATTCCTCCAAAATGAAGAATAAATGTCAGGAAAAAAATTGTCAGGATCAACTTGGTTTGCATTTGTTTACGGGCCAAAAGAGCTTCTCCTGAGCCTCTTCACAATGAAAGTCAATGAAGAGCCTGTATTGGATTATCAATTTCTAATAAATGGAGCAATTACTTTTGATTCCTTGCCCACCTTTGGAGTTACATCATGGCAAGGTAACTACACAACCCAAACCTTTACCAAAGTGGTCTAGCCCTTTAACCCATTGACCTGAAGCCGATTCTACAAATGTCTTCTAAATCACAACAGTTTTCTAAAAAACAAAATATTGCTATATCAGTGGTTCTCAAACTTTTTCATAATTGTCAAGGACCCCCAAAATTATAGTATTTGGCCGCGGACCCCCATCTCAAAGGGATCCAGGGACCTCCAGAAGCAAAGATTTGAGTTAAAAATGTTCACTTTAAAAGAACATAATACATTCACAGATTTGCACACATTTTCACGATTTTACAAAAATAGCAGATCTACAAGCTCGTAGCGCGGCACTCAGTGCCACGCTATGAGCTTGTAGATCTGCTATTCTTGAATAGCCAAAGTGTAAAATAATGCTCAAATAATAGCTGAAATCTAAAATGACACAGATGTGTTCCAGGTCTTAATGGGTTAAGGTGGCACTGCATATGGTAGAGATGGGGACTCAAGTGAATGACTCACACTCGAGTTGCACTCGAGTCACCAAACATGCGACTTGAGACTCGACTCGGACTCTACCCTCAAAGACTCGAGACTTGACTCGCACTCGAGCTCAAAGACTGATAGGGCAGATGCCTTTCTGGAGCATACCATGCGTAAGGCATACCAGGAGCACCACCTGCGTAGATACACTGCGGCGCGACAGCGGCGCTAACAACACTGCAGAGCTCAAGACACTTATGCTCAAGACACTTATGCTGGCCAGGAGGGTATGGAGGTCAGCAATTCAGGAGTCCTGAGTTGCCGTTGGCTAGACCGCTCTCTCGCATCGCATCATCATCATCATCATCACTTCCACTATGACGTGAGTGACGTGACAGCTTACGCCATGCAGCACACACTTCGAGCCAACTACCAGGCAGCTATATGGCGACACAGCTTTTCAAGCACCAAAAAAAGCTATATGACTTTTACAGGGGACAGTTTTGAATTGCAGCCACCTGAAGCTACTGTCTCATTTGTGTGAAATATCATATAAGATATGCTCCAATCATTAAGGTTTCGAGGCCTATCAGGCTCAAAGCCTTATTGAGATTGTAGGCGTTCTTCCGCCGTTTTTTCAGTTCTGGCCCAACCGTGTGGTCACTTTTTATGAAACTCGGCGATATGGTAGAGGGCTATGCCAAACGGCTAAGAAACGAAACTCACAACCATTGGCCAAAGGGTGGCGCTGTAGCACTCAATTGAAATATGCCAACTTTGAACAGGTACAACTCATGCCCTGTTTGACCTACAGCCACATTTTGACCTCTGACCTTTAGATCTCCCACCATTTTGAATTATATGAAAAACAGTAAAAATCTATCTCCTCCTGGGATCTTTCAGCAATCTGCACAACACTTTTTACACATGAGCTTTGGACCTATGCTGACAAACCCGCAAAGCGGATTTTCCACAAGTGAAAGAATTAAGCTTTTATGAGCCAATGAATATTGCAGTTTTATGAAAATTATTTGTCTGCCCCTAACACATACATGCAGACTCACATTTGTTTGAAACTTTGCAATAATGTAGAGGGTCATTCCAAGTATCACTGAAACCAATCTTACTCCAATTGGTCAAAGGGGGGCGCTAAAGCAATGTTTTGAACATGCAAACTTTAAACAGGCAAAAGTCATGCCTCGTTTGGCCGACAGCCGTGAAACTTGCTTACACATGTGCCTTGACTCATGAGGAACACATCTATCACTTTGACCAGTGAGCTCCGCCCTTAGATTTTACGCCATATTGAGCAGTTTGAAAAACATTTAAACCAAGGATTTCTGAGCAATTTGCGTGAAACTGTGTCAAATGTGTGAGCACCTTTTTCACAGGTTCAGGTCTGTTGGTCCAATAGCTTGTTCGCTTAATCATCTGGCTTGAAACAACAGGGTCGCCGGTTCGAATCCCACCTCATGTAGACTTCATTATAATTGCATTGCACACAACATGACTGTATCAATGAATACATGTGCAATTGTTAAATGCTTATTTGAAAGTAGTTATTTTCAATGTATGACGTACTTTATTCGCCCTTTTGTTTTTTTGGATTCTCCTTTCTCACTGTCTGAGGCTGTCGATGGAATAGCTCAATCAATAAAGAATAGCCTCATGTTCCAAAGGTCCCCGGTTCAAAGCTCACTCATTACAGTTTACATTTAAATTGCATTGTACAAAACATGACCCTGTTAATTCAGACATTTTCTTAAAAATAACATGAAATGCTTTTTGAGAGTAGTTGTTTTTTATGTATGACATACTTTCTTGTGAAAATAGCCGATCTACAATCTCACAACGTTTCAGATAGCAACGCGTTGTGAGCTTGTAGATCGACTATTTTCACTAGTTTTCATTCCGAGAAGACAAAAAAAATCTTTATTGGTAAATGTTTTGTGAACCAGAGATCTAGAGTAGTTAGCGAAATAGAGGCTCGGTTCATAACGTACGGAAGAACCTATAGATATCAACAGACACCATCAGGGAGGCCATATCTCTAGCTCAATGAGAAGAGAGGCAGCCTGTCCCCAACAATGTGTTGAAGTGATCATCGTTGCGAATTCTTCGTTTTACAAATAGTGTTTCTTGAGGTTAGGTTGTTGTTTTACTGAGGTGAAGGTTAGTGAGGGTGGGTGTAGAAAAGAGTCAGCTAGTCAACAACCTTCCCCCTATTCCCATGGATTGGATCCACCCCTCTCACCTGCTCTCACTCATCACCAATCACACCTGTCACAACTCATTAGTGGCCTGGTGGCTTTTTCTTTGACATAATGTGTAGTTTTCTAAATATTTAACTTTAAGCGCCCAATGCCACGTTATTGGCCATGGCCATTTAAAGGGTAGCAACATTAACAAACAATTGAGTCTATACCTGTAACAATGCTCTATAAACCAAGGAACCAGATTACTCATATGTTGTGTTGCTTTTGCCAGGATTCGAGCCCATGACCTTGCGGTTCAGAGTCAATAGCTCTTCCAACTGAGTTACCCCGATACAAGAAAAAATATACATTGACATTTGATGAACTTGCAACCTTTACACTACAGATTTTCTTTACATCACACTCCGATTTAATCAAAACATTTAAGCTGTGTGATATATACATTTTGAGTTAAGACCATTAATATCAACCCATGTCCCTCTGCACTCTAGCAATCAGTGCACCTGGTGATACCTAGCCTGTCAGTCATTGGCTTCTCAATGGTGCTGAAAAGTAACTATGTACATTTACTCAAGTACCAATACAAATGCTTACAATGCCCAGTACAAATTTGAGGTACTTTTACTTTACTTTCCATTTTTGTCACTTCTACTCTACTACAATTACAGCGTATGACAGCTTTAGTTATTGTTACTTTGCAGATTTAATTATTAATACAACACCTAAAGTAACCACATACAGCCGATCTACAATGTGACGCGTTATGAGCTTGTATATATATAATATATATAATAATATATGGTGGCGGCCATAGCTGAGTGGTTAGTGAGTCCGCCTAGGGAGCCAGAGGTCTTGGTTGCCCCAGGTACGATTCCAGGCCAGGCCAGCAAATGTGTCGATGAAATGAAATTTGTCCTTGAGCAAGACTCTTAACCCCTAATTGCTCACAGGCCCTCATTGGAAACAAGACCGCAAGGACTTTCATGAACGGACCTGTTAAAGGAATTATCCTTATCCTTTATAATAAGCAATCCATGCTGTATGATACATTACCACACATGAAATCCAATTCTGTCTATCTAATGGCTCAGTCAGTACACTGTCTACCTGTCAGTCTGTAGGTCCCTGGTTCAAACCCCAGTACACTGTCTACCTGTCAGTCTGTAGGTCCCTGGTTCAAACCCCAATTCAACCAGTCCAAATATAATTTACTGAACCAAAATCATGACTTTGTTAATTAATGCATGTTCACTTCTTCTCTCTCTTTCTGCCTCTCTCTGATTAAAAACATCAAACAGCCAACTCCTATCTGACCTCTCTTCATTCATTCTATGTGTTGATGTGAGTCAGTGTTAGACTAGAGGCAGGTGGGGCTGTTTAAGTCTTACATCAACACAAACTCAATGGCTACGTTTACGTGGACAATATTTATCAATTCAGAATGAACTCATTCCAAACAGAGACTCATACCCAACTGTTTACATGGAACCTGAATAAAAGTATTCTTCGTTTACATGACCCAAAGCATTCATTTGGAATATAACTTTTGTGTGTGTGTGTGTGTGTGTGTGTGTGTGTGTGTGTGTGTGTGTGTGTGTGTGTGTGTGTGTGTGTGTGTGTGTGTGTGTGTGCGCACACACACACACACACACAACAGCCTTAGCCATGGACAGCCATGGGCAGTGCTTTAAAATAAAATAAAATATAAGAATATAAGATAAAATAAAAAGAAAGACAGGAATACTGTATACTATACATCATGTCACAGGAGCACTCCATATGAATTTAATAGTTACAGCGTTATTCCTATCCACATAATGGGTTAGTAATCACCAAAAATCATTATTCTATGAATTCTGACAGTCACACAAAAACATATATTATACACAACCATAACAACAGAGCCCCAGATATTCATCCAGTCCTGTGCTTTTCTCTTCCCTACATACAGCATCACCAAAATGTGGCCCTCAATACAACAGTCTCAACGGGACTCCTGAAATAATGCTATGCTATTATGCTAAACAACATGATTGTATTATTTTGGTAGCAATTCATTTAGCTTAGCAATAATCAATATAATATCTACTAATATCAATGTTCAAACAGTACAAATAGTAAATAGTAAAATAATACTAACAGTCAATTTAATATGCCAATACAATATTCAATGCAACAACCCAGTACAAATAGATTGATTACCATAGAGCTGAGAGCTTCTAAATGATGAACGATTAATCATTTAACTGTTCTCAAGCACCTCTGGGGATCCCCTGACACCATGTTGACAACATGTTTGGTAACTTGGTGACAGCAGCATCATGTTAACCCTAACCCTATAGCCAAGTCAAATCAGCCAAGGTTAAAAAAAAGAAACGTGGGAGTTTACAAAGCAATAATACAATGAGAGTTTATGAAAGTCTATTATTGTCTTCTATAGTGATGTCATGTCCTGGACTCGTGTTGCTGTATGAGAGGGTTACATGTTAGCTAATCTCTCAAGACAGATTCTAAAACATATATATATTTTCCTTCTTTCTTTTTTTACCCATATTGCATGTTAACTTGACTGGATATGCTGTTTATACTTCCTTATAACAATGTATGTTAATGACAACGTAAATATGATCATCTTTATACAGGAATCAATAATAAAAGACATCTAAAGGTTACACACTGCATGCATGCCTGCACCCACACAAACATTGTTTGATTGAATACTTTATTTAGAAGATTGCAGAGAAAAAAGCACATGGAAGTACAGTTTACAATACAAGGTCAACTAAGTAGGATTGCCCAGGAAAGCCTCAATGGCTTGTTTCAAATGGGATCCTCACGTACTCAATTCATGGAGACATTAAAAGACAGACAGATAATAAACAAACGTCTATCCTTTGTGTCTATCCAGTGCCAGGCCAGTCACAGCGCTCCATGAACATGCATGGCCGAGGGAGCCGTCTCTCATGGCAGTGGTTCTCAAATTGTGGTCTGGGGTCCTTGAAGGGGTCCCAGGGGGACCAGCCAAAATTGATAGTTAGGAACCCCAGCAGGTCCATTTGGGTTCCAGAGATCAAGATGGTATCAAATGGGGGTCCGTATTCTAATGCATACCCTGACGTATCTTTTCAAATGGGGGTCTGTGGGCTAATATGCCTCAATTTATTAGGGGGTCCTTGACATGAAAAAGTTTGAGAACCACTGTTTTATGGATTTATCCTATATAATATGTACATACTGTAGATGGATAGTCCAGCCTAGCATATAAGTTACAATAGTGGCTGAACTCTTATGTTGTATAGTTATTAGTATACAGACTGTTGGCTTTGCAGAGGACACAGGGTTACTTGAGGACAAGAGTGAGATCAAGTTGTGTAGGTTTCTGTTTGGCAATAAGCTTCAATAATTATGTTGATTATAGGGTCTCTGAACATTGGTATGATTCCATGTGTAGGTGTGTTGTAATGTAAGTTATGTTAATGGAACAATAGCGAAAGAAAACACGCAAGTCAAACAGATATGTGTTGTTGAGTGATAATTAAGGATATGGCAGCATTTAAAGGAACGCAGTTCCTTTTACTAACACGCACACACACACACGCACACACACGCACACACACACACGCACCCACGCACACACGCATGAGCGCACACACGCATGAGCACACGCACGCACGCACGCACGCACGCACGCACGCACGCACGCACGCACGCACGCACGCACACACACACACACACACACACACACACACACACACACACACACACACACACACACACACACACACACACACACACACACACACTGACAGTATACCAACCTACAGTAGGCCTGCATTGTGCACACACTCTACAACAGTGATTGTCAAACATTTTCACATCAAGGACCCCCACATTGATATGTGTTTGGCTGCAGACCCCCATATGAACATAATTATGTTGTAAAAGGAGACGTGTGCTAAGAGGTTATTCAAGATTATTGGCAAATTCTCAAGAGCAGATCTACAAGCTCACAAGAGATGTAGATCGCTAATATTGAATAACCGAAGTGTAAACAGGGTTAATTGTGGTTAAAGTGGTTAACTGATTTTGATGGGGACCCCCGTGGAGTACTAGTAGCGATCACACTAATGTTATTGCCATTATTGTGGGATCGCCTTAGCGATCACACTAATGTTATTGCCATTATTGTGGGATCGCCTTAGCAATCACACTACTGTTATTGCCATTATTTCTAATCCCATTCATTTCAATGGGGAAATTTTATACTTTTTGCTAGAAACTCTGTTCCAACTCTACAACGTTCGGCCTACTTAGGACATGTCGGTGACCATTTGAATCTTTGAAATAATTCGTACTTTTAGAGATATTTCATTTTTTATTTAAAAAAAAATCCCATTAATTTCAATGGGGAAATTTATACTTTTAGCTAGAAACTCCGTTCCAACTCTACAACGTTCGGCCTACTTAGGACATGTTGGCTACCATTTGAATTTTTGAAATAATTTTTACTTTTAGAGATATTTCACTTTTAATTGCTAAAAAATCCCATTCATTTCAAATGGGGAAATGCCATTTAGCTACAGTGGAGCCTAGCAACTGCATATTAGACCCTAGCAACACAATATTAGAGCCTAACCACCACCTACTATACCCTAGCAACCGCTTATTAATAATAATAATAATAATAATGAATTGCATTTATATGGCGCTTTTCTAAGTACTCAAACTTACTCAAAGCACTTTACAATGGTTCATTCATTCATACAGGGGGGGGGCATTGGGAGGTGGAGCGGCGAACAGTCGACGCCAGCGTCCCCACTTTTTGGTGGCAAGCTAGCACCGACCGAATCATTGGAGGCAATGTAGGGTTCAGTGTCTTGCCCAAGGACACTTCGACATGTGGACAGGAGGAGTTGGGATTCGAACCGCCGACCCACGGATCAATGGACGACCTGCTCTACCTCCTGAGCCACAGCCGCCCCCTATTAGACCCTAGCAACCACTGTTTTACCCTAGCAACCACCAGTTTTACCCTAGCAACCGCATATTAGACCATATAAACTATATGGTATATATTAGACCTTAACAACCCCCTATTAGACCCTAGCAACCGCTTATTAGACCCTAGCAACACCTGTTACAATAATCATTGTCCAATCATGGACAATAATCATCTCACCAAAAACACATTGGCCTAGCCCTAAATGTATACTAATGGACTGCTAATGTGTCATATGTTCTATCTATTCCAATGTGCTGCACATTTTAAAACAATAGTATGTCTGCATTAACTACTGAGCCACTTAACGACCAAAAATAAATCCTAATTATTTTGTATAATACTAATTCAGTACAGACAGTGCTTCCATCACAAAAGGGCCACTTAGCTGCATAGAGATTGCTGGCTTTTCAAAAGACAGTGTTACTTGAGAACAGAAGGAGATCAAGTTCTACCAGCTAAATCATTGGTTTGGTTTGGCAAGGTACGGCAGCCAGTTGTGGATTCCATTAAGGTGATCAGGTATTCTCTGTTGACGAGAAAATCCAAGGCATGCAAAAGCTTGGATTTATTAGACGTAATAATTACATGTTAAATGCTTCTCACGGAAACATCAAGGATAAAATGCCAATGGAACACTGGAACAAAGAAACTTGAGAGACAAGAAAGATATGTAGGCCAACATGATTAATGAGGGGCATGCCAGGATTTTAATTGAATGCTGTCACAATAGTTTCATGCGAAGGCACCTAACTTCGATCAGAGGTGAGCTAACTTTTAGGTTGGAGGAGGTCCTAGGCTGTGGATGGAGGGTTACCGTGGATTATGATTGTTGAGTGTTATTACGGGGCCAGAGCTCAGCTCTGGACCTGTTTTAATATTGTCTGTATTCTTCTGTTTCCGCCACTTTTCGCGGTTCTGGGTGAACCGTGCTGTCGCTTTTTACGAAACTCGGCCATATGGTAGATGGTCATGAAAAACTATCAAGAAATAATTCTCACAATCTTTCGTCAAAAGGTGGCGCTATAGCCATAAAATGCCAACTTTGAACAGGTACAACTCATGCCCTGTTTGACCTACAGCCATGAAACTTGGATACACATATGCGTCTCTTCATGCTGAACAACGTTCACCCTCTGACTTTTGACCTCTGACCTTTAGATCTCCCACCATTTTGAATTATATGAAAAACAGTTAAAACCTATCTCCTCCTGGGATTTTTGAGTAATCTGTTTTACACATGAACTTTGGACCTATGCCGACAAACTGGTGCAAAAGATTTTCCATAAGTGAAAAAATGAAGCTTTAATGAGCCAATGAATATTGCAGTTTTATGACAATTATTCATCTGCCCCTAACACATACATGCAGACTCACATTTCTTTGAAACTTTGCGGTAATGTTGAGGGTCATTCCAAATATTACTGAAACCAATCTTACTCCAATTGGTCAAAGGGGGGCGCTATAGCGATTTTTTGAAAGTGCAAACTTTAAACAGGCAAAAGTCATGCCTCGTTTGGCCGACAGCCATTAAACCTGCTTACACATGTGCCTTGACTCATGAGGAACACATGTATCACGTTGACCAGTAAGCTCCGCCCTTAGATTGTCCGCAATTTTGAGCTATTTGCGTGAAACTGTATCATCTGTGTGATTTCCTTTTTCACAAGTTCTTGTCTGTTGCTCCAATGGCTTCTCCCTAAAACGTGTGCCTCACGACCACAAGGTTGCCGGTTCAAGCCTCACTTGATGCAGACTCATTTAAGTTGAATTGCAAAAAACAATATAGCTGCAAGCAGCGATAATACGGGGCCAGTGAATGCAGAAAGAAAAAAGAAAGAAGCAATGATAAGTAATATGCACAATAAGCCATAGAAACATAGAAGACTGAACTTGAGAGAAAGAAGACCATGCAATTAACAAATGAGCATTTTAAACCCTCACTAACACTAACCTCAGTAAAACAACGCCTAAGGCTACAGGGGTTGACACTAACGCCTGCCCGCCTGCCCGGGGCAGGTAAATCAAATGGTAGGGCAGGTGAAGTTTGCTATCTGGTTGCCTGACGGGCAGGTGCGGATTTTCAGTGGGGATGCAACTGTTTTTTGTTCGCTATAAAACACAACACGAGATATCCGTCTTTAGACGCTTGAGCATGGCCAAAGCGCTCCGTCTCCCCCTCTTCCTCTCTCCCACACACACACACACACACACACACTGAACCTGCGACGCGGCGAAAACAGCTAATCTACAACCTCACATAATACTGAAGGCACAGGCACGCAACTAGTTATATAAATCACCGGGTTGCAAAATCACGCTTGGAATCTAGTGTGAAGAGATACGTTTGTGAGAAAGTGCAGTTGATGACGAGCATGGCTGCTTGCATCCCACCCGGGATATAAAACAAAAACACCCGCTGACTTTTTTCACATGTGCTGCAGTTCACTTCTTGTCCCTAACCGACGTGTGAAAATACAAGAAGCAACTTGTAAAGCCTTCCTTGTGTCAGTATCAGTAAACCCTTGACTTCTGGTCGGTGGACTTCAAAATAAGAGCGCTTTGTGAAGTTATGGGAAAGTAAGTGTCTTCATGTCTGTGGAATGTAAAATAAGAGCACTGTTGGCCTATATTGTGCTGTTTTCACTGTTGCTACACTTAAAAATATGTTATAAGGTGTTATAAGGTAGGGTAAATGATTTTCTTTTGTTAAAATAAGGGTTAAATAGCTTTATATTCTGATAGTACTCATTGCTACAGAGTGTTTGTTCAGTAACATGAGTCTCCATGTCTCTCCAGCTCTTTATTAAACAGAAAATGCCTTTTCAGGTCAGGATACCAATTTTATCGAATCAGGACAGAGAACTTAGACAGGATACAGATTAAACAAGTGAAATTGGAAGTGATGACACAAAGAAATGAGCATGTAATTTTGGAACTGGAACACTATAAAAAATTAAGCTGATAAATGGGTACTCTCCTGATTGGCTGAAATGGTGTCACCTACCTGAAAATATATTTTCTGTCTATCAAAGAGCTGGAGAGACAGAGAGACCCCTGTTACTGAACAAACACTCTATAGCAATGAGTACTATCAGAATATAGAGCTTTAACCCATAACAAAAACCTTTTAGTTTTTACCAAAAAATATCACTTACCCTACCTTTAACCCATAGTCATATTCATAGCTATTTAGATATTTGGCATAAATATTGAGGTATGACATTTTTTTATCGTGCAGCCCCATAATTCGCAAGTAGAAAGTAAATAATAAGTGTTTAATTGAACGGTAATTAAATTTAACCTATTATTTTATAAAGGACTATTTACTTTTCGGGCAAGTGGGCAAGACCTGTGGGCAAGTAGAAAATGACCTGCACTCAAGTGCCTCTGAGACCTTAGTGTCAACCCCTGCGCCTATCCTCAAGAAACACTATGTGTAAACCTAAGAAAGACAAATCATGATCACCTCAATACGTTGTCGGGGACAGGGATCTAACCAGTGACCTACGGACTCAGAGGCTGCCTCTCTTCTCATTGAGCTATATGGATATATAGGATAGAGGATAGAGGATATATGGCTTCCCTGACAGTATCTGTTGACATCTATAATTATTTCCGTCCATTATGAACCAAGCCTCATTTTTTTTGTCTCCTCGGAACGAAAACTAGTGAAAGTATCCGATCTACAAGCTCACAAAGGGTTGCTATCTGAAAAGTTGTGTGATTGTAGATCGGCTATTTTCACAATGAAGTATGTCACACATTGTAAAAACATACTATCAAATAAGCATTTCATGTTATCTTTAAAAATTGCACATGCATTATTTGATGGTCATGTTTTGTGCGATGCAATTAATAAGTGGAACGACCCACCCACAGACAGACAGACAGACAGACAGACAGACAGACAGACAGACAGACAGACAGACAGACAGACAGACAGACAGACAGACAGACAGACAGACAAAAAAAGCAAAGTGCAATAATAGCACAATAACACATGGAAACGGAATAGATTGAAATTGAGACAAAGAGAGAGAGAGTCAAGGCACATGTGTAAGCAGGTTTAATGGCTGTCGGCCAAACGAGGCATGACTTTTGCTTGTTTAAAGTTTGCATTTTCAAAAAAAATCTATAGCGCCAATTGGACCAATTGGAGTAAGATTGGTTTCAGTGATATTTGGAATGACCCTATCGAGGTTTTATGGCTCTAGGTCAAAAAGGGCATGAGTTGTACCTGTATAAAGTTTGCACTTTCAATTGAGTGCTATAGCGCCACCTTTTGACGAAAGATTGTGAGATTAATTTCTTGATCATCTACCATATGGCCGAATTTCGTAAAAAGCGTATGCACGGTTAAGCCAGAATTGCCAAAAACGGCAGAAGAAGGAGAATAAACAGAATAATGACAATAACAAAACGGAGCCTTGCTCTGCAGAGCCTGGCCCCATAATAAAGCAGGTGTGTGGATGGCACAGCGTGAGGACAGTGTAGTTGAGGACAAGAGGAGATCAGGTTTGACCAGATGTGTGTTTGTCACGGTAGCTTTAAAAGCTGTGGTTTCCATTCATGTGAACAGGCATTCTGTGTTGATGAGAGAGTCTTAAAGCATGCGTGGGTGAGATGTAAGGTGCGCTAAAAGGAACAATGGGAACAGATACTGAGTGTGTGTGTGTGTGTGTGTGTGTGTGTGTGTGTGTGTGTGTGTGTGTGTGTGTGTGTGTGTGTGTGTGTAGGTGTGCGTGTGCGTGTGTGTGTGTGTGTGTCCTCACAAGAAATATGTTTGTTTTATGGTTAAGAAAGATTTTTAGAGACACGTTTACACGTTTAATTATGAAAATATTCAGGTTAGGGTTAGACATTTAGAGGTTTGGGTTAGTGATTAGAGATAGAATGGCTCATTTACACTTTATTGCAAGTCGGTGTTGTGCACCGAAAAATAGCTGACCTACAAGCCCTTGTAGATCAGCTATTTTTAGGCTCTTGGCTTATATGACAAAAATGCAATAAAATAAAATAAAGAAATGAGGCAGGTGTTTGGATAATAATAAATAATAATAAAGCAGGTGTGTGGATAATGATAAATAATAATAATAAAGCAGGTGTGTGGATAATAATAAATCGTCATAGTAAAGCAGGTGTGTGGATAATAATAATAAAGCAGGTGTGTGGATAATAATAAATAATAATAATAATAATAATAATAATAATAAAGCAATTGTGTGGATAATAATAAATAATAATAATAAAGCAGGTGTGTGGATAATAATAAATCCTAATAGTAAAGCAGGTGTGTGGATAATAATACATCCTAATAGTAAAGCAGGTGTTTGGATAATAATAAATAATAATAATATAGCAGGTGTGTGGATAATAATAAATCATAATAAAGCAGGTTTGTGGATAATAATAAATAATAATAATAAATAATCATAATAAAACAGGTGTGTGCATGGGTAATAATAAATAATATTAATAAAGCAGGTGTGTGGATAATAATAAATCATAATAAAGAAGGTTTGTGGATAATAATAAAGAATAATAATAAAGCAGGTGTGTGGATAATAATAAATAATAATAAAGCAGGTTTGTTGATTTAAAACCTTAAAGCATTTTAAACCCTCACTAACCCTAACCTCAGTAAAACTATGCCTTGACCTAATATCAGGAAACATTATGCGCAAACCTAAGAATGCCAAATCATGATCACCCGACACATCGTCAGGGACAGGGATCGAACCAGTGACTTCCAGACTCATAGGCTGCCTTTCTTCTCATTGAGCTAGACATATGGTAGCCCTGGCAGTGTCTGTTGATATATAAGTCTTTCCGTCCCTGATGAACCAAGCCTCTGTTTTGCTAACTACTCTAGATCACTGGTTCCCTAACCATCTACCGATAAATAAATTGCACGTATCCTCGGAACAGAAACTAGTGAAAGTAGTCGATCTACAAGCTCACAAAACATTGCTATCTGAAAAGTTGTGAGATTGTAGATCGGCTATTTTCACAATGAAGTATGTCATACATTGAAATAACACACTCTCAAATAAGCATTTCATGTTATCTTTATCAATTGCACATGTATTCATTGATACAGTCATGATGTTTGCAATGCTCTTAAAAAGAAGTCTGCATGAAGTGAGGCTTGAACCGGCAACCTTGCGGTTTTGAAGCAGATGCTGTAGAGAGCCATTGGCCCAACAGACCAGAACCAGTGAAAAAGGAGCTCACAGAGTTGATACAGTTTCAGGCGAATTGCACACATATCCTGGGTTTAAGTGTTTTTCAAACTGCTCAAAATTGCGGTCAATCTAAGGGCGGAGCTTACTGGTCAAAACGATAGATGTGTTCCTCATGAGTCAAGGCACAAGTGTAAGCAAGTTTCACGACTTTGGGCCAAACGAGGCAAGACTTTTGCTTGTTTAAAGTTAGCATTTTCAAAAAATTGCTATAGCGCCCCCCTTTGACCAATTGGTGTAAGATTGGTTAGGCTTAATTTTTTCACTTCAAAAATCCGCCGCTAACGTTTTGTCGGCATAGGTCCAAAGTTCATGTGTAAAAAGTTTCGTGCAGATTACTAAAAAAATCCAGGAGGAGATAGTATTTAACTGTTTTTCATATGATTCAAAATGGTGGGAGGTCTAAAGGTCAGAGGTCAAAAGTCAGACCATCAAAGTTGTTCATCATGAGTAGACGCATGTGTGTATCAAAGTTTTATGGCTGTAGGTCAAACAGGGCATGAGTTTTACCTGTTCAAAGTTGGCACTTTCAATTGAGTACTTCAGCGCCACCCTTTGACGCATGACTGTGAGATTAATTTCTTGACAGTTTTTCATGACAAACTACCATATGGCCGAGTTTCGTAAAAAGCGACAGCACGGTTAAGCCAGAACTAAGATTAGCCTTGGAGGGAGAGGGAGAGAGAAAGACAAGGAAACTGGAGATGGAGAGAGAGAGAGAGAGAGAGAGAGATGGAAACTGAATAGATTGAAGAGAGAGAGAGAGATAGACATGGAAACTGAAGAGAGAGACAGATCATCATTATCGCCTCAACAGATCGTCTGGGACAGGGATCGAACTGGTGACCTCCGGACTCATAGGCTGCCTTTCTTCTCATTGAGCTAGAGATATGATAGTCCTGGTAGTGTCTGTTGATATATATAAGCCTTTCCGTCCCTGACGGACCAGGCCTTTGTTTCGCTAACTACTCTAGATCACTGGTTCCCTAACCATCTACCGATAGAGAAATTGTATGTCTCCTCGGAACAGAAACCATTGAAAATAGCCGATCTACAAGCTCACAAAATGTTGCTATCTGAAAGGTTGTGAGATTGTAGATCGGCTATTTTCACTGGTTTCTGTTCCGAGGAGACGCGTAAGTCTAAGAATGGAGAGAGAGAGAGAGAGAGAGAGAGAGAGAGAGAGAGAGAGAGAGAGAGAGAGAGAGAGAGGGAGAGAGAGAGAGAGAGAGAGAGGGAATAGATTGAAGAGACAGAGAGAGAGAGACATGGAAACGGAATAGATTGAAGAGAAAGAGAGAGAGAGACATGGAAACGGATTAGATTGAAGAGAAAGAGAGAGAGAGACATGGAAACGGAATAGATTGAAGAGAAAGAGAGAGAGAGACATGGAAACTGAATAGATTGAAGAGAAAGAGAGAGAGACATGGAAACGGAATAGATTGAAGAGAAAGAGAGAGAGAGACATGGAAATGGAAAAGATTGAAGAAAGAGAGAGAGAGCGAGAGAGCCATGGAAACGGAATAGATTGAAGAGAGAGAGAGAGAGAGAGAGAGAGAGACATGGAAACGGAATAGATTGAAGAGAGAGAGACATGGAAACATAATAGATTGAAGAGAGAGAGATGGAAGCAGAATGGATTGATTGGACATATCAACCTATTGCCATTAACAGGAATCGAACCCTCAACCTTCGGATTGACAGGCTGCAACACTACCTATAGTGCTATAGCTTTGTCCAGGCTAAGGTTGTCTGTTGAAGATAAAAGTGAACCAGTGAAAGCAGCCGATCTACAAGCTCAGAAACACGTTGCTATCTGAAAAGTTTTGAGATTGTAGATCGGCTATTTTCAGAATGAAGTATGTCATACATTGCAAAAACATACTCTCTCCAAGAAGCATTTCGTGTTATCTTTATCAATTGCTATTCATTAATACAGTCTTGTTGTTTGCAATGCACTTTAAATGAAGTCTCCACCAAGTGAGGCTTGAACCGGCAACCTTGATGTTGTGAAACATTCACTTAAGCGGGAAGCCATTGGACCAACGGACCTGATCCAGTGAAAACGGAGCTCAAACAGATGATACCATTTTACGCAAATAACTGAAAAATCCTGGGTTTAAGTGTTTTTCAAACTGCTCAAAATTGCGGACAATGTAAAGGCGGAGAGAGAGACATGGAAACGGAATAGATTGAAGAGAGAGAGACATGGAAACATAATAGATTGAAGAGAGAGAAAGATGGAAGCAGAATGGATTGATTGGACGTCTCAACCTATTGCCATTAACAGGAATCGAACCCTCAACCTTCGGAATGACAGGCTGCAACACTACCTATAGTGCTATAGCTTTGTCTAGGCTGAGGTTGTCTGTTGAAGATAAAATTGAACCAGTGAAAGCAGCCGATCTACAAGCTCAGAAACACGTTGCTATCTGAAAAGTTTTGAGATTGTAGATCGGCTATTTTCAGAATGAAGTATGTCATACATTGAAAAGACATACTCTCAAATAAGCATTTCAGGTTATCTTTAACAATTGCACTTGCATTAATTGACACAATCATGTTGTGTGCAATGCAACTTAAATGAAGTCTGCATCAAGTGAGGCTTGAACTGGCAACCTTGAGGTTCTAAGGCACACACTTAAGCGAAAAGCCATTGGACCAACAGACCTGACCTGGTGAATGAGAGTGAGAGAGAGAGAGAGACTTGTTGTGTTCAATGCAACTTTAATGAAGCCTGCATCAAGTGAGGCTTGAACTGGCAACCTTGGTGTTGTGAGGCATTCGTTTAAGGGAGAAGGCATTGGACGAACAGACAGAAACTGTGAAAAAATAGATCACACAGATGATACAGTTTCACGCAAATAGCTGGAAAATCCTGGGTTTAAGTGTTTTTCAAACTGCTCAAAATTGCGGACAATGTAAAGGCGGAGAGAGAGACATGGAAACGGAATAGATTGAAGAGAGAGAGACATGGAAACATAATAGATTGAAGAGAGAGAAAGATGGAAGCAGAATGGATTGATTGGACGTCTCAACCTATTGCCATTAACAGGAATCGAACCCTCAAACTTCGGAATGACAGGCTGCAACACTACCTATAGTGCTATAGCTTTGTCTAGGCTGAGGTTGTCTGTTGAAGATAAAATTGAACCAGTGAAAGCAGACGATCTACAAGCTCAGAAACACGTTGCTATCTGAAAAGTTTTGAGATTGTAGATCGGCTATTTTCAGAATGAAGTATGTCATACATTGAAAAGACATACTCTCAAATAAGCATTTCAGGTTATCTTTAACAATTGCACTTGCATTAATTGACACAATCATGTTGTGTGCAATGCAACTTAAATGAAGTCTGCATCAAAGGAGGCTTGAACTGGCAACCTTGAGGTTCTAAGGCACACACTTAAGCGAAAAGCCATTGGACCAACAGACCTGACATGGTGAATGAGAGTGAGAGAGAGAGAGAGAGACATGTTGTGTTCAATGCAACTTTAATGAAGCCTGCATCAAGTGAGGCTTGAACTGGCAACTTTGGTGTTGTGAGGCATTCGTTTAAGGGAGAAGGCATTGGACGAACAGACAGAAACTGTGAAAAAAGAGATCACACAGATGATACAGTTTCACGCAAATAGCTGGAAAATCCTGGGTTTAAGTGTTTTTTAAACTGCTCCAAATTGCGGACAATCTAAGGGCGGAGCTTACTGGTCAACGTGATAGATGTGTTCCTCATGAGTCAAGGCACATGTGTAAGCAGGTTTAATGGCTGTCGGCCAAACGAGGCATGACTTTTGCCTGTTTAAAGTTTGCATTTTCAAAATATCGCTATAGCGCCCCCCTTTGACCAATTGGAGTAAGATTGGTTTCAGTGATATTTGGAATGACCCTCAACATTACCGCAAAGTTTCAAAGAAATGTGAGTCTGCATGTATGTGTTAGGGGCAGATGAATAATTGTCATAAAACTGCAATATTCATTGGCTCATTAAAGCTTCATTTTTTCACTTATGGAAAATCTTTTGCACATGTTTGTCGGCATAGGTCCAAAGTTCATGTGTAAAACGTTTTGTGCAGATTGCTCAAAAATCCCAGGAGGAGATAGGTTTTAACTGTTTTTCATATAATTCAAAATGGTGGGAGATCTAAAGGTCAGAGGTCAAAAGTCAGAGTGTGAAAGTTGTTGATCATGAGTAGACGCATATGTATATTGAAGTTTCATGGCTGTAGGTCAAACAGGGCATGAGTTGTACCTGTTCAAAGTTGGCATTTTGCTATAGCGCCACCTTTTGACGAAAGATTGTGAGAATTATTTCTTGATAGTTTTTCATGACCATCTACCATATGGCCAAGTTTCGTAAAAAGCGTATGCACGGTTCAGCCAGAATTGCGAAAAGTGGCAGAAGAAAAAAGAGGGGAACATTAAGACAGGTCCAGAGCTGAGCTCTGGCCCCGTAATGACTGTATCAATGAATACATGTGCAAAGGGTAAAGATAACATGAAATGCGTATTTGAGAGGGTATGTTTTTGCAATGTATGACATACTTCATTCTGAAAATAGCCGATCTACAATCTCACAACTTTTCAGATAGCAACGTGTTTCTGAGCTTGTAGATCGGCTGCTTTCACTTTTATCTTCAACAGACAACCTCAGCCTGGACAAAGCTATCCACCTGTTTCCGCGGGAATTTACTGGAGCAAAAATACTGTGTGGGAAACATCCTGCGGGGGGACCGGAAGTAGGAAATAGCGGCTCAGTGTGTTTACATTTGCCAGCAGAACGTAGCTCGTTCGCAGCTGGCGAACGGGCCTTTTGCATGTAGTTGAAGCGCAAGGGGGCGGGGGGGCGGTGCATGGGGAGAGAGTCAGCGCACTGAAGTCAAGGCACACTACAGACTACTGTGTTGTTGACAGACAACGGATGCACGCTTATTATGAGAAACAACACAAATAAAACATGGCAAAACAGTTGCGTGCATTAGTGCAAGATGAGGGTAAAGGAAACATTCAGTCTAAATGTCCTGTAATTCGCACGCGAAAAGGAAACATTAATGTCCAGTTTGCTAATCCACAACTACTGTGCCAGATAATCACCAAGAGAGTTAAAAAAGAAAAAACGTTTCACTCATTCAGTCCGACTTCACTGTAGCCTATAGTAGCCTTTTCATAAATTATATTTGTATTAGGCTGTCCTAAGAGTTTATAATATTTAGAGAAATGTAAGGTTTCAAATACAAAAGTATTGGTAGTAGTTGCTGGACATTTAGACTGAATGTTTCATTTATCCTCATCTTGCGCTAATGCACGCAACTGTTTTGCCAGGTTTTATTTGTGTTGTTTCTCATAAGCGTGCATCCGTTGTCCGTCAACAACACAGTAGTCTGTGCCTTGACTTCAGTGCGCTGACTCTCTCCCCCCCCGCCCCACGCCCCCTTGCGCTTCAACTACATGCAAAAGGCCCGTTCGCAGTACAGCTACGTTCTGCTGGCAAATGTAAACACACTGAGCCGCTATTTCCTACTTCCGGTCCCCCCGCAGGATGTTTCCCACACAGGATTTTTGCTCCAGTAAATTCCCGCGGAAACAGGTGGATAGCACTATAGGCAGTGTTGCAGCCTGTCAATCCGAAGGTTGAGGGTTTGATTCCTGTTAATGGCAATAGGTTGAGACGTCCAATCAATCCATTCTGCTTCCATCTCTCTCTCTCTTCAATCTATTCCGTTTCCATGTCTCTCACTCCGCCCTTAGATTGTCCGCAATTTTAAGCAGTTTGAAAAACACTTAAACCCAGGATTTTTCAGCTATTTGCGTGAAACTGTATCATCTGTCTGATCTCTTTTTTCACAGATTTTAACTGTTGGTCTAATGGCTTCTCCCTTAAGTGAGTGCCACACAACCGCAAGGTTGCCGGTTAAAGCCTCACTTGATGCAGACTCATTTAAGTTGAATTGCAAAAAACATGACTGTATCAATGAATACATGTGCAAACGGTAAAGATAACATGAAATGCTTATTTGAGAGTATGTTTTTTCAATGTATGACGTACTTCATTGTGAAAATAGCCGATCTACAATCTCACAACTTTTCAGATAGCAACGTGTTTCTGAGCTTGTAGATCAGCTACTTTCACCAGTTTCAGCCAGGGGCTTGGTTCATGACAGAAGGCAAAAATGTATGATCTTCAACAGACAACTTCAGCCTGGACGAAGCTGTAGCACTAGAGGTCGTGTCTCAGCCTGTGAGTCCGAAGGTCGAGCGTTCGATTCCTGTCAATAGCAATAGGTTGAGGTGTCCATGTGTGAGGTTCTTAACCTGGGATTGCCCCCCTGCGTCCTATGTATGTCCACCTCAGCTGGGTCGGGCTTAAAAGTAATTTCACCTGTTGGAATCATTTGCTTTGTCTCAATTTCAATCTATT